>NC_052506.1:95928768-96247908 GCF_014356525.2 Nilaparvata lugens
AGGGGAATTGATATGCTGATGGCACGTGGAAGATTTCTGAAATTGATAACAAAACGTTAATAATGATTAATTCCATCTCTATAAGATAATTCATATTTTCAAGATTTAATAATACACTTTCATGTAAAGATTATATTGTGGTAGTTCATTATATTTCTACATAGTACAAACAATTTGACATAGGTTCAATATTGAAAAAGTATATAGAGAGGTTAATGCTTTGTCTAATGACAGACAAGGATAGCAAACCAATGTTAATCAAGTGATGACTTTATAACGTGAATCTCACTGCAGACAAAAATTAGTTAGTCGTAGTAGGGGGCATCATGAACAAGATTGAATAATTTGCAACCCAGCAGAAATCAAAAACTAAAAGGATAACCATCCATACCCAAATTTTATAATTTGACTTGAATGGAAAATATGTTTTTATAAATAAAAGGCAATCATTAGATCAATTAGCCTATTGATATTAGGAAATATGTTTTAATGAAAAATGTTGTCTTGTGAAATTTTCTTCTTTTTTCTCTCAATTTTCTTTCTTTTATTTCTTCCTAATTAACCTGATAATTTAATGGTTCTTATAAATGACTTTGAAGAAGAAACGTTATTGGAATGCTATGACACTATCGAGATAAACAATATTTTTGATTATCGGCCAGACAGATCGGATTCTTCTCTCAATATATTACAAATGAATATTCGTAGTTTTGTGAAAAACTTTGATCAATTTATCTATGTTGTACAGAACTGCTTAACTGAATTTCATATTATAGTACTTACAGAAACTTGGATAACTCAAGATCATTCTTTCAAGTATAAATTAAATGGATACAAAATGATAAACAGGCCAGGGAAGCTCAATAAATGTGATGGCGTTTGTATTTTTGTAAGAGATGATTTCAAGGTTGATGTGATTGAATACGACATTCAGGAAACTAACTCTCTTATCATCAAGATAGAAATACCAAACACTAAGCAAGTTATAATCCTTATCGCATTGTACCGTTCTCCGGCATCGTCTGTTGATATATTTTTAAATAACTTGGACGAATGCTTGCAATACTTCAAAACTGATGAAAATGTTATTATCTTGGGAGATATGAATATTGACCTGAATAGTAATACAAATAAAGCAAACGAATACTTTAGCATTTTATCATCCATGGGATATAAATCCTACATAAATAAATCAACAAGAATAAATAATAATTCAGAATCTTGTATTGATCATATATTTTTAAAAATAAACATTTCAATTCTGATGATGTTACTGGTTTAATATTCAAAACAAATATCACGGATCATTTTTGCACATGTCTTCAAGTCGGAGTTACCAATAGTATTAAAAAAATAAATTGCGAACAACTTATTAAAAAAATAAATTATAATATACTCAAATCAAAATTGGAAAATGAGAATTGGGAATCTATGTTGAATTCTGAGTCAAATATTGATGAGCTGGTCGATGTTTTTACAAACACTCTCACTCAACATATAGAAAATAGCAGCACTTATAAAACTATACCTCATAAACTTAAACCTTTAAAACCTTGGATTACCAAAGGTCTAATAATTTCTATACGTACACGTGATAAAATGCATAAAAAACTAAGCAGGCAACCTTTCAATTACAATTTAAAATTAGAATAAACAGCCTACAAAAAACTTTTAATAATTAATAACTGATTGCAAATATGATTATTATAAAACAAGAATTGATGAATGTAAGGGTAATAGTAAAAAAACTTGGAAGTATATCAATGAAGTTATGAATAATGAAAAATCATCAACCAAGCCCAAATTGATCCGAAAACTCTCAATGATCACTTTGTTCAGGTGGGAAAATCCTTTGCAGAAATACTCAAAATGAAAATCTCAAAGACACATCATCAACCCTTAATACACATTCCACTTCAGCTCCTCTATCATCACCACATTCTTTTTTCTTTTTTCCAACAAATGAATATGAAATAATAAAGGTCATTAAAACACTAAAAAATAGCTCTGCTGCGGGCATTGACACTATAAGCAATATCTGTTTGAAAATAATTGCCTCATACATTGCTAAGCCACTTAACAAAATAGTAAATAAATGCTTCGCTGACGGCGTTTTCCCTGAAAAATTCAAAATTCAAATATAATACCCCTATTCAAATCTGGCGATCCCAACAATCCTACAAACTATCGTCCTATAAGCCTACTGAATAATTTATCAAAAATATTGGAAAAACTTATAAAAATCAGACTAAATAGTTACCTTAATAATACGAAATCATTCATAAAAACCAGTATGGCTTTCAAAAAAACAAAAGTACCCAAGATGCTATAACAACTATAGTCAATATTATATCAAATAACTTTAACAATAATAAAAAAACATTAGTCATTCTATTAGATCTCTCAAAGGCTTTCGATACTATACCACATGAAATATTACTAAAAAAATTGGAAAATATAGGTATTAAAGATGTTCCTTTAAAGCTATTCAATTGCTATCTTAGAGATCGCTGTCAATATCTTGAAACCAGCAAAAGTTTTTTATCCGAATATGGTCTACCACAGGGAACGGTATTGTCCCCTATATTATTCTTGATCTACGTAAATGATTTACTTAAAATGAACATAAAAAATGGTGTTACAGTCTCATTTGCAGATGACACAACATTGACATTTACGGGTGATGAGTGGAGGTATGTGGTTGAGTCTAGTGAGGAAGGAATGAAAATGGTTAAATCTTGGTTCAACAAGCATTTATTAACACTTAATGTTACAAAAAGTATTTTTATGACCTTTTCTCCGGATGCAAGGGGCCAACCAAATGATGTGAATTCAATTAAGATCCACTCGCTGAACTGTAATCACACTCCTCAAGCTCCTTGCCAGTGTCCAGAATTAAAAAAAGTAGATAAAGCCAAATATCTTGGTGTTTTTTTAGACCCACATTTAAAATGGGATATACATATAAATAACATGTGCAACAGTATGAAATACCTCACTTATAAATTTTTTAACCTTAATAAACTTAAAAATTCCAGATTAACAAGAATAATTTACTTTGCCTATGCGCAGTCCATATTACAGTATAGTATACTGGCATGGGGTGGAGCAGTGAGTTGTCATTTAAATAAGATATTTACCATACAGAAACATTTAATAAAACAATATTAGGCAAGCCTAGACGTTATCCTACTCACAACTTATTTGCAGAGTTCAATGTCTTAACTGTCAGACAACTATACATAAAAAGTTTATTACTGAATATCAACAAAAATAAACATATGTATAATTTACGACAATCAATTTATAACCTTAGACCATCTAGCCTGACTTTTGAGTCTTCCAGAGTAAATTTGAGTGTTTGTGGAGACAGTTCATGTTCACTTGTTCTAGATTGGTAAATTTCATCCCTCATCACTTTATAACAAATAGCATCAATAACAAGCTCATTGTTGAAATGGAAAAATGGATCAAAGAATCTAATATTACAGATCGCCTTTTCTGAGTGAATGCTTGAATATGGAGGATCAAAATACATTTTGGAGGAAAAATAAATCTATTATGTCACTTTTTTCTATATATCTTTCTATATTCTCCCTTTTTTCTACTATATCTCAATATTATTATTTCTCTATACAGAAAATTTCTTAACTTAACTTATCTTTAACAATGGCGTTTCGATCAGTTATATTAGTTTTTAAACTTTCAGTTTCTTTCTTTATCTATCAGCTCTTTCTGTCTTTTTCTCTTTCTTTGTCTATAAGTTCTTTCTGTCTTTTTCTCTTTCTTTATCTATCAGTTCTTTCTGTTTTTTTTTCTTTTATTTTTTACAGTTTTTCATATTCTTCTAGTTTAAATCAAAACATAGCAAATACAGTACGATTAAAAAAATTTTGTTAGTAATTTTACTTAATGAAAATACAACACTCTTACACTGCGCACGGGTCCCAAGACCTTGCAGTGTAAATTCCAAGTATAATGTAAAAAATGAATATTTTGTATTTTTTGTTCTTCATGGAAATAATTGATTTTGATTTTGATTTGTTGAAATAAATGAAACTGAAGTTACTCACTTGTATGGGTCCCTCAGTTCTTCAGTCACGAAATTCAAGTAGTTCCTGTAGAAAAAAGAAAATGGTTAATATTATTTTATTAGTAATACAGGTTTTATAGGCATACTAGTTTCATCAATTATTCGTGAAAATTGCATGCGGTATTTTGAAATTCAGATAGTAGGCTACATCATTTTAACTGAAATGCACATTTCTAATGGCATCTTCTATGGCACATTTCTAATGACATCTTCTAAATGTTGATTGTAAGAATCAAAATTATGAATAGATGGCATTTTTCATACTCATTTACTATTTTCATGAATTTATTCATTCGTATTTCAAAATTCCCTGTTTCCCTGCGCCTCTGTATAAGACTTTACATAGTAGATGGAGATTTTTTTAATAAGAGAGTCCAAGCTAAGAGTAATGCTGTGAATAAGGCTGTGTTATATCATAATACATGACGTGAAATTTAACATGGATTTACGTCAAACAAATTGAATTGTTCATGGATTTACAACCTGTTTTGTTTTAGGCCCAAATCATACAGAACGGACATTGGACAGAAACAAGGCGCAGGCATGGCACGGAAGCGCGGTGTACCCAATGCAATGCAATGCACACCAGACGAGCAAAGTGAATGTTAAAATAAGTCATCCGTATTATCCGAGGTTGAACAAATGGCGAGGAGGTGGCCATTGAAAGCGTGTGAACACTCCCATAAGAATAAATGGCATTATTTCTCGACCCAGCAGAGCATTATTAAATGGAAAGTATCCCTCTAATAATAATTATTACTAAACAATAATCCAAATACAGTACTGTAAATCACCCCGAAGACTGCAAATATTGACAGATAGATGGAAATTCGATGAGAGCTACTATCCAAAAATTATTTGCCAGCCTGGGAATCAAACCCGGTACCTTCTTATTGCAAGTCAGGTATTCTCACCCTTACACCAAACTGACAAACTCTCATCGAATTTCCATCTAGCTGTTAATCCTGTTGTCAATATTTACAGTAGTAGAAGTCTTCAGGGAGATTTACAGCATTTAATTTGGATTTTCGTTTAGTAATAACTATTCATTAATTAGCATTTGAATGAATTTAATCTCTCATAAATTTCCATCTGTACCCCTATAATGATAAGTTATCAACTCACCATCCAGCATAAGAAAACAACCCCGAATAGAAGGCGAGCGCAATGGCGCCTGGACTGGTGTTGCTACCCTCGAATGGCTGGCTGATGTTCTGCGTGTGTGAGTCGACCAGCAGCGCCCACACACCCACACCTACGATCATCAGCAGAGCCAGCACCTTGGTGGCTGTGAAGAAGTCCTGCACTCGCGTCACCCACTTCACGTCGTAGCAGTTCACCGCCGTCAGCAAGCCTAACAATAAATTAACATTATTTAACTTAATTCAGATATGTATTTTTGTTTGAGTTTATTGTATAAGTATTTTTACTTGAATTGTGAATGTATTTCGATCCTGTTTGCAGAGACAAGAATTTTCTTAAAGATAGATACAGTAGAACGTCAATCATCCGGATTATCGAAATTACGTTAAAAAAATGGTCAGCACGCACTATTCAAGAAACAAAGCTGTTAAAATTGAATATACAGTATTCAATTATTGGTAGGTAGACCTCCACCTCGACGACCACTCCCTTTCTCCTCGCTTCGCGCCATTCTCCCGTCGCCCGCTCTAAAGTAAGGAGCTTAGCGCCGAGGACAGAAGGTACGAAAATTTTATTTCTTGCCAGAGACGAATCCGGATTATTGACGGTCCGGATTTTTGACGTCCGAATTATCGACGTTCTAATGTAGATAAATATTTTTCTTGATCCATGAACATCTCATGAGCAAAGAATCTTATGAACATCTTTAAGCAAACATAATTGTATTCAATGACCTGTAATATTAACTGTGTAACGGAATTTGTTGTGTAAGTAATGTCATTGGATAAAACCTTCATTTGATCTGTTTCAGATGACGTCACACATCAAATTACCACTCATAAACGTCCAGGTCATAACAATATTACACAGAATTGATTTAATTTAGGGCACAGTGACAGTTTAAACTAAATTTCATTTTAAACTACATCAAATCCGTATCAAGTCTCGTTTGTTGAAATTTGTTTCATTTTGAGTTTAAGCCACCAGCTGACTAAATTCAGTTTAAGCTTTGATTGTGCAAACGACCCTTAAAAGTACTGCTACATCAGTTCAATTCGGGATTCAAGGTCTTACAATATCCTGAAAAGGTAATCAACGGGAGGGTCTCAATTTGTCAAGTTTTTATCCCATCATGTACCTGTTTTGATCATTTCTTGACATACTAGAAGAATATGAAGTTTCATTTATTTATTTATTTTTATCACATTGTGTACACATACTTAACATGAGGAAGGCACAACAGGCTCATGCCCAAAACTGTCCCATTTCCAATTTATACTATATAGTCCAAATCAAAAAGTTGGTTATGTCACTCTCACTTTTCAAAATACAATTTACGCTCTTCAAATAAACGCTCAGATAAGTTGAGCCATTCAGTTCGTCAGTTTCACGGCATAGGTTCGTTGAGACTGATACACAGTAAGCTGCACAGTAGAATACTAGCAGAAGATAATAATGAAGAGTGGGTTAGGGAGAAGTTAGATGAAGGCTGAGGTTAGGGTTTTGCTTTTAAATTACAATATGCTGGTATAACTGTGTATATTTTGCTGTGATTACTTGACAAAGCAACATGGATTCTAAATTATTATTGTGACAGATTTTCTCAGGTCGGCAGCAATTCCAGGGAAGCTTCCCTTGCATGAGAGTATTTATAGCCAATTAAATCCATTTTGTACTTTGTTCAAAATGTTATTTTGATTATTGTTTGTTTAGATATTATTTTCTATTTTTTAGTTTCAATTTTATAAATATTTTCTATTATTATTATCAAGCTTTATTAATTACTTATTCACAAAACCAGTGATTTAATATTCATGACTTTCTGAGAACATACAGAGCGCATAAGATATATAAAAATCAATATCATATTATAGTCATACAGTTACTACAATATCAACTACTCATGTAATTGGAATTCATCAACATCATGACTAATACATTATCAACATAAATTCATTACTCACTGAACATTCTTATTGGATAAAGTTATGTTGCAGTGAGACTGAGTGAGCAAAATAGATTCGTTAGAACAATTCAGAACCTTGAACTTATCATCAAAATATTTGCTAAATAACGAAACAAGTTCTGAAAGCTTCGAGCAAGCCTTTCACTTCTACGCATACCATTGGAATGAATTTGTCCAGTATTACTATTATTATCTTATCAAGTAGGCTTATCTTAGGCGCATATGCACCAACTACGTTTAACGCTTAACTACAATTACATGAAGTTCCAATGATAAGTTGGATGTCATATATGGCCGGATCTATTGGCCCAATGTGTTTCATTTCGGGCTTCAACCAATAGCTGATTTATCTCCGTTTAAACCGAGATGGTACATGAGGCCCTCAGACTATAAGCGTAGAATGCCAAAAATTTGGGATGCAATACCTACACTCATACTAAAACAAAGATTGCAAGGAGATTAGAACAGGAAAATATTACAACAGTTCTAGTAGCTGATTTTACAATTATTTTGGGAATAATTCGTTGAACAAGTCTCGTTGAACAAGCATACAGTTTCAATTGAATAAATCAACAAAATTGGTCAGCAGGTAATTCTCCCCTTAAGCATTGATAAATTCTAACTCAACATAACAACTGAAGCGCAATTCATGCATAAATAATTAAACCAACAGATAATATATTAGATTATATTTTATAAAATAATTTTATAATATAATATTTCAATATAAAATATATTTCAGCATTGTAAATGTACAATTTATGGAAATCCACGATGTTTAGCATGAACATATAGGCTAATAAGCATACAGGAAGGGTATGCTTCTCTATGCTATAAATTTGCAATCTGTGAACTAGACATAATACGTTTGGAATCCCCTCACGTGATGACTAATATTGACCTTGTACCAATTACTATACTAGCTGGGATATTTCATAGGGTCTTTCAAGGCCCCACATGAGTCAAGGATGATGTCTTCTTTTTAACGATTGATTTTTACTTTCCTTGCCCTATTACCATAGGTAAAGAAAGTATTGCTTTCCGAAAAAATTAAGGTACCCCAATTTCTAAATTTCTATACGTTTCAAGGTCCCCTGAGTCCAAAAAAGTGGTTTTTGGGTATTGGTCTGTGTGTGTGTGTGTGTGTGTGTGTGTGTGTGTGTGTGTGGTGTGTGTTGTGTGTGTGTGTGTGTGTGTGTGTGTGTGTATGAGTGTATGTGCGTCTGTGTACACGATATCTCATCTCCCAATCAACGGAGTGACTTAGGTCCTTTCACTATAAGGATCCCTTTCACTATAAGGATCCGACACGAACAATTTCGATCAAATGCGATTCAAGATGGCGGCTAAAATGGGGAAAATGTTGTCAAAAACAGGGTTTTTCGCGATTTTCTCAAAAACGGCTCCAACGATTTTGATCAAATTCATACCTAAAGAAGTCATTGATAAGCTCTATCGACTGCCACAAGTCCCATATCTGTAAAAATTTCAGGAGCACCGCCCCATCTATCCAATTTTTGATTTTAGATTCCCAATTATCAGGCTTCAGATACAATTTAAAAATAAAAATTTTAGTGGAAAAGATTCAGCATGAAAATCTCTACAATTTATGTTCAGTAACATTTTCACCTAAAATTGAAAATAAGCTCGAAATGCGAGAAAATGAGATTATTCAATTGCAAACTGTTGGCAACTGTTGATTCTATTAAATCATTCACTATGAAGAGATAGCAGACTACGTGTGTCTGCAGCGCTATCGTCCTGTCACCAGCTCTCTCAGATCGCAGAATAGTAGATTTCATATGCGCGGGAACACTAGCGTCAGTTGATCAATTTTGACAACGGCAAGGAAAGTTGTGTTGTGCGAGTGAGCCACACCAGATTTTTATTTCTTGGATTGGAAGCTATTGAATTTTTTACTGTTTACAATATTCACCTCTTGGAAACAATTCACAGAAGCTCCAATCGAATTATCACTTCACCAAAGAGAGACATAGCCAATTTTTTTTTCAAGAACAAAACCTTCAACTTATTTCATTAAGAATTCAAGAGTAACATGATCTTGGTAGCCTATACTGAAGTATACTTTTTCAAATGTCTCAGGTTCCGTACAGGCAATGTGGTTTGATTTGTAATTTTCCAGCTAATGTGGATTTGTTTCCTTTATTTGTCAGCCACACCTTCATTATTATAAAAGAGGTACTTCATTTATTCAATTCTACTTTTCCTCATTCTTTTTTCATTATTTGAGCCGATTATTATTATAATCAACATCAATGAAATGCGAGTAATCTCTTTTTTTCTCATACGTCTCTACTGCCCACTTATTTTTCTTCACTAAATACTGTACTTCTTTCCATCTTTTTTCCAGATCTTAATTATTATTTTCCAATTTTAACTTATTATTTTATTTCTCAAGCTCCTTCTAGACTTCCTACTTTTCTTCCACTAAACTTACTCCTTTACCTCAAATTCCACTTTCTCGTTACCTTATCCGATTCCTTCTCCATGTTATCTTCTATCTCTTTCCAATTTCACATTATGCATCATCATTGTCTTTTTCTCCCTCATTTCTGTTCTTCCTCTTACCCCTTCTTCCTCCCACTCCTTGTTCCCCCTCCTTTTTTATTTTACCTCCGCCAAATGATTCTTCATCTTACACTTGCAGGACTACTATCCACTCCACTCCATTCTACTGTCCCTTTCCACCATCCTTCTCCCTTTTCCCCAGAAAATTCTGCAATTTTATGTGCTGCAAACAATCTTGTTGTCCTTGCTGGAATCGATTCCAAGAAACATTCAAGCTTCTTGACAACAACTTGAAATTCTCCTTGGTGAAGCTCAGGTTTATTGCCGTTGCAGAAATGCGTGGGTTTTTCTTGCAACAATTTTCAAATTCTTTGTTTTTCTCTATTGCGAAACAAGTAAGCGACTCCGCGATTGTTCATTTATTTATTCACATCCTCTTTTGTTCGAATCTGATTGTTTGAATTTCTTGACCCGAAATTTATTGCTGAGCAACCTGAGGTGACTTATTGTATTGAGAGAACAAGCTTGTTATTTGATACGCTGAATTCTAATTTGCCGATTATTTTGCTTTTTGGAGTGTTACCTAGTTTACTCATGGCAATATATGGAGTGTTACCTAGTTTACTCATGGCAATATATGGAGTGGTACCTAGTTTACTCATGGCAATATATGGAGTGTTACCTAGTTTACTCATGGCAATATAATCTAGAGGATATTTCTCTATTTTTTCTCATTGAAAACCTTGCTACCTGATACTGTATAATATATTCGAATGCATTTTACAAATATTTCCATGTTCCCATTGCTAGCTAACTCAATACAACATTTTTAGCAGATTCTGCTATTAGTGTGAACAGTGAATACTTTTCTCAGAAAATTCGACATCATCGCAAAAAGTTATTATTTTTAATCCTTGTAAAATGTTGAATGTAACAAGTTTTCTATAAAATTGCAGAATGGTGTGTGAACGGTTCTCAGACATTATGAACAGGTTTTAATGGGTATCATTACAGAGTTATTGGATATCATTAGATTGTCATACAGAATATATCAAACAAATATCATGAAATTTGGTTATACAGTAAAATCCACTTGAGTATTTCAATTTTAGAAATAAAGTTTCATTTACTAACCACCAGTACATTTGAAAATGTTTTGCTTCACCTTTATTGTGGATATTGTAAGTTTCCTGAATAATGGGTTCCAATACCTATTTAATTGTTCCTCCCACAAATGTTACAGATAAATATCAACAATTATTATAACATGATTTCTATGTGATTCTATATTTTATCTAGATAGGCTGAAGTCTACTTAAGTGTCTCTCCTACAAATATTACAGATAAATACCAACAATTATAATATGATTTCTAGGTGATTCTATGTTCTATGTAGTTAGGATGGGGTTGGACCAAACAAGCATAGAGCTAGAGCACCAACACATGGAGATAACACGACATATTAGAAGTATGATAAATTCATGTCTTTAAAAGCGAATGAATCCATTCTAAGCTCTCTTAGCTTCATTAGCTATATTGAACTAGGTTTATCAATATTTTTAATTATCTTTGTTCGTTTGATCTAACCCCAGCTTTAAAAAGAAATCAACTGATATATTAACTATCCTAAATAATCTTAGATAGTTAACTGTTCGTTCAATCTAGCCCCAGCCTTACAAAGAAATCAACTGATTGTCTTGACTGTAATCTTAGGTAGTTAACTACCTAAGTAGTTAATAGTAGTCGATTACTCACAGGTGATGAGAGTGGCAATGAGCCTGGTAACCTCGTAAGGCGGATCGCAGTGAGGCCAGGCCGGCTTGACAATGTACTCAGCAAAGGTGAGCGCCGTGATGGCATTGCCAGTGGGCACAATCACCAGCAGAGCCACCCACAGGTAGAGGAAGGCCGGCAGCGCCCCAAACGCCTCGTTTATGTAGGCATAGTCACCGCCTGACTTTGGAATCATAGTGCCTGCAACACAGAGTCAGGTTAGGTTGGAGAGCTGAGCAGCCGAGCGCTACTTGTTGAACGAACCTTGTATTGTAAAATTAGAAAATATATATTTCGAGTCAGTACATGTTACAAAACCATTCAATAGTAAGGTTAGGGATCGCTACTTGTTAGACAGACTATGTATTTATAAAATTAAAAATATATATTTCCTACAAAGTGGCCATTGCTGCACTGATTACAGAATGCAAAGAATCACTTTTCCGCTCTAGTGCGGGAAAAATTTTTCTGCACTCCAGATTTGCAACATGGCAACGCAAAATACTTAGTAAGTTATATGGAGCAACAGTGCAGCAAAATCAAAATGAAGTTGGTAACAGTGACTGCTGTGGCTGCTATAGTGAGCAGAGGTGCAACGAAGCACAACGCGCTAATTATTAGTATTAGATATTATAACCAACGACAACGAGGACTTTAGGATTTTAGGATTAAGGTTTTTATCAATAATAAAATTACACAGAAAAACATTTGATGCATTTCAGGCAATTTTACCCATAATTACCCACTTTTCATATTAATGGTAACTGTAGGAAAAACTTAATGTGAAATACGTGCGCAAAGTTCCTCTGCTGCACTCAAGAAACCATTCCGCCATTGCCTAAGGCTCGTGCGTAAACGTTTCTTTCGGTGCAGCAAACTGTCACTTTGCGCACTAGTTGCACAAATAACTATTTCAAGTCAGTTCTTTTATAAACACCTTACAATATTATGGTTATTACAATATTGTTAGTTGAATTAGGGAGTGCTATTTGTTTGACAGACCATGTATTTGTAACATTAAAAATATATATTTCAAGTCAGTAGTATTGATGAATTAGGTAGCCCTACTTGTTGGACGGACCTTGTATTTGTAAAATTAAAAAATTTCAAGTCAATTCATGTTACAAAACCCTACAATTGTATGGTTGGGTTGGGGCAGGGGTACCCACAAGGGGGGGGGGCATGGCGCAATTTGCGCCATCAACATTTTTGGGGGGGGGGGCATGATTTTTTTATATTTTATGTAAACATTTTGAACCATGGTCAAAAAATCAAAGTATTAAAATAATAGAGATATCCTAATGTAGTTAATTTTTCCCACCTTTACAATGTTATATTTTGCTAAGTGTAACTCAATATAAAGCATAAGCACAATTGATAATATTTTGTATGCAGGAATTTTAGTAATTTTAAGCTTATGAGTTTGAAGGTAAATCTTTGACAAAAATAAATTACAACCTCATCATCCACTATTATTCTGATTACCTTCGCTTAATATAAATTTTTAATGATCCTGTGTTGAGTTTCCTTGCTGTTGCAACCTAATTTTCTTAAAAGCACAATGATAAGTTGAATTGTAATGTACATTTTAATCTAATAATTATTTTAATTTCGAAGGCGTATCATGATGATATTAATGTGTCTGAAATGGGAATGCAATTATAAAAAACATCGCAAACTCTAGTGAATTTGACAGAAGAAAAAACTTCTCTTGTCGAAAATTTGTGAAAAATATCAAATGAAACCAATTTTAATCTTTCAAATTTACACCCTATTTACCACACAGTAATCAAGTAATTATTGTAATACTTCATTACTTTTTTCTGTTTTGTCCAGTCAAATGGTCGTTTTTCAGGAAACAGCCCGAAAGAACTTTTCGCAACGGTTCTATATGTATTTTGGGGCGCTGAATTCTAATCTGAAATTTGCTGATATGCCAGAGGGCGGCTTCACCCCCAAAACTCACAAAAAAACCCAAAATTTCGGATTCTTTTCAAGTTTTCCATTAATCTTGAGAACCTTTAACTTTTCGAGAAAAAGCATTCTCTAAAATAGGCTATTGAAGATAATAAAATTTCCAATAAATTGAGTGGTCGCGCAGGACTCTACGATTTTTGATTCCGGAGCTAAGAGTTTTCAAAAAAAGGGGTATTTTTAAGGGGTTTTTAAAATTATGCTAACCTACCAATTCTACCCTATACAACTAGGATCTTTTTCTATTAATGATAGAAAGCCACACATCACGTGAATTAACAATATATTAATTCTGAACAGAATTCCTGTTTTTGAATTTAGTAGTGGTGGGAGGAGGAATACACCCAAAAATAGAAAATCATGTCCTACAGCCAAAATTCAAATTCTCATTATAATACCTTTTCATGGCCTTCCTAAAAAAAAAGAAACATATTTCGGCTGAAATATCCTTACGAGATTTATGTTCTATGAGAATCACTCCTTAGATTTCAGTATTTCCTAGTGGGGGGCACACATAAGGATACGTCCAGGATCAAAACTTTAATCACTTATAACTTTTGACTGAATTATCACATCTCCTCGTACTACAGCTCGTTCATATCAGCTCGTCAAGGCGGTTGAAAATCATGTATCATCTCACTAAAATTTGTTAAAAAAAAAGAAATTCCTCCTTTAGTGTATTTTAGCCCATATTCCAATGCATAGAAAAATGACCGATTTCTATATTCAAAACTGTGTGTCTCGGTAACTCAAATTGATACTTGGCCTTGATTTGAAGAAAAGAATCTCCTCTTTTGAGGTGACTGATTTTTGTAAAAATATAATTGTGAAGTAAGATACGTTTGTTTCAAAAAATCAAGAAATATGCAATATTTTTCTCATTTTCACAGTCTCGACAGTTTTTCGATATAAACAGTAATGCAAGTTCAATTTAAGGCAACTCAGCTTATAGAGCATGACATTTTCTCTCATTTAAGACCAATCGCAAGTTTCTATCATGTATTGTACTCATTTTAGAGACTCTTTAATAACAGTAGAATTGCAAGAAAAATGAGAAAATAAAGATCATTATTCAATTGGCTGTAACTTTTGAACGGTATTGAAAACAGAAGTAGGCTATATTTCATGGGAGTGAAAAGAGGAGAAAATTCATCACAACCTCGACCACTTTTTGGATTTTTTATCTGAAGTGTTCCACAAGATACGCAACGTTGAATATGCGAGACTGTGAAAATGGGGGAAATATCACAAATTTCTCGCACATTCAAAGTTGCGTATCTTGTGGAACACTTCAGATATAAAATCCAGTAGTCCTGCGCGACCACTCAATTCATTGGAAATTTTATTATCTTTAATATTATAATTATAGAGAATGCTTTTTCTAAAAAATTCAAGGTTCTCGAGATTAGATGGATAACTTAAAAAAATTCCAAAATTTTGGGGGTGAAGTCGCCCTCTGGCGTGTCAGCAAATTTCAGATTAGAATTCAGCGCCCTAAATATATAGAACCATGGAAAAAAATTCTTTCGGGGCTGTTTCCTGAAAAACGACCATTTGACTGGACTATAAGTTGTTATCCTATTATATTAAGCGAGCAATTTATGTATATCTGTTTATATTTTTCTTTTTTAATATCTGGTTATCTGGCTATCTGGTTATCTGGTTATTTATGTTCAACGGATCTTGGAAACGGCTCTAACGATTTTCACGAAATTCAGAATATAGTAGGTTTATGATATCAAAATTCGATTGCATTGGGTCTCATCCCTGAGAAAACTCCCTGAAGGACATGAAAAGGATAATTCATCCTCGGAAAAACAGATGATGATTTCGTCGTCTGTCGGTAACAGAAGATGCGTGTGCCTGTGTGGGAGATCAGCTGTGTAATCAATTAGCTTACCGTATCTCGCGAGAAATCTAGAAATTTTAATTGACTCGATCAAAATACAGTAATCTGATTTGTTGACATGAGATGGTATTTATCATAATATTTAAAGTTAATCATTATTTTACAGTTCCAAGGGATTAGTGAGTGTTATTTTGTTATTCAATTTGGTATGTAAACAATCTAAATTCGAACTTTTATGTTTTCGAATACATGGACTGAAAATTTCACTTGAATTCAAGTGTATGAAACATAACCTACTTTTTGGAATATTAAATATTCAAACTATAAATTTTATCGGGGAAGAAACAGTTTTGGGCTGTGCCTGTTAGTCCTTCCCCAATCATATTAAAGAATTGAGTTCTGTTTATCAATGAATAAATAACGAGCAAAGCTCGGTGCCCCGATATTTGGTATTAATAGATAGAATTTATAAAATGTACTTGTTCGGATGATATCTTTATTCCAAAAACCAAACTATTCAAAGATACATTTTGTTCGACTTGTGTTATTTACTCCTGTAATATGAAAAAGTGAATACTACCAACAACACAACATCAGTGACAACCTATTCCATTTTATTATAAATATCGGGGCACCGAGCTCCGCTCTGGAGTACCTACAAAAGCATATAAAAATTATTACGAAAGAAGAAATTATAATAAATATTCATAGTTCATACAGAAAGGTTCTATCTAATCACAGTGGATTGAGATTAATTCGCAGAGGAATGCAAAAATTTCTCTCACAAAAGCATGTTAAATTTTAATCCTAATTAATGTCACGTGAACCAAATCACAGAAGACCATCTCAAAAAGATAGCTTATCTGATTGGTTCTACTGGAATTAATCAGGATTAAAATTTAACCGGCTTTTGTACTACTGCCACTAAGTACCTGATTGAATTAGGTACAAAAGTTCAACAGCTGAGTCACTCAGTCCACACACATGCACTCGCTCACTCACTTCCATCATCAACAGACGACGAAATTATCAGCTGTTTTTCCAAGGATGAATAAATTCTTTTAATATCCTTCAGCGAGTTTCCCCAGGGATGAGACCTAGTGCAATCGAATTTTTATATTATAAACCTACTATGTTATGAATTTCGTGAGAATCGTTAGAGCCGTTTTTGAGATCCGGTTAAATACAAACATATAAACATCTTAAAATTTGAACATCTAAATTGAAATCGCTCGTTTAACAGTATAGGATTTAGAATACCTAAACTTGCCGACATTATATTATATTGTATGAATAAAATCGTTCCAAATTTGTATGAATGTTTACCAAAATTGCTAGGCAATATTCTTTTGCAATAAAGAATTATCATCAATGATATTATTGTTCAACTTTTTATAAGTAGCCTTAAAATTTAAAAAGCAAAGCCTCCCTTACTTATATTTTAATATCCTATTAAAATATGTGTCATGTAGTTTTTCCTGATGTAATGTAGTTCTTTCTAGTCCTCCCGAACAAGAACGGGTGCACTGCTAGTCTCAAAAATAATATCAAAAAGATACTTTATTTCTATTTTAAAAGAGATAAGAAACGATGTAATATTTTTACAATATTATGAAAACAGAAAGAAGTCCTCACAAGACCAAAGGTAAATAATGTCCTTTGGAAGATTAGAATGTAGAGGTGCGTACAGATATACGCGCCGCGAACATGAGCAATTCACTTTCAATCAGCTGTTTATATCTGTATTTTTACAGAAACGGTCAAATACAGATATAAAAAGCTTGGCATTAGCTGATTAAAAGTGAATGCTCATGTTCGCGGCACGTATATCTGTACGCACCTTAAGATGTGAATTTTATTGTCATACACTGGCTAATGTTAAAAACTAAAGGGTTGGGAATTGGGATACTTTGGGGGGGAGGCATTACACTTGGATTGGAGGGGCATTACACTTGGATGGGGGGGGGCGGCATGCGCCATTGCCCTTGGGGGGGCTGGGCACCCCTGGGTTGGGGATCACTACTTGTTGGACAAACCTTGTATTTGGAAATATTTTTAGAATTATAAAAATAGAAACCAAAATCTGAATTTGAGGCTTGAAATAATTTTAAAAACCATGAAGAAAATGGAACAAATATTGCCAAAATGTTTTGACCTGTTAATTACATTCCATGAAATGAAACAAAAGTTTATTCACAAAAGAGAATAATGAGAGAATCATGTGAATATTGTATATGAATAACAGCACAAAACTATTCAATAATCAGTGGAATACCTAGTCACAGAATAGGTATTCATAGGCATAGGTTTATCACAGAATGGAAACTGTCAATAAAACGCCCATCTAACCTATGCTTTTTACATGGCGCAAATACTAGACAAGTCACGTGACCTTGGGAAGTTCCAATCCTGGTCTTCTGATTGGCTCATAGCAGTGAACGAGATCAACTGATCCGGATCATTAAAGTGATCCGAACCTACCATCAATACTATTACAAATACAATGCGGCGCTTCCTAACAAGATGGCGGATTTTTGCGACAGGGTACTAGCCAAGTTTCCATACTGTATGTATACTATGACCTAGTGATGCTCGGTATAAGTATTATATATTATGATAAACCTAGCGAATCAGTTTGTTGTATTCTGTCACAAACACTTATTTTCGCTGAATTTGATGCCCACATGACCCCTAAAAAGCTTGTGTGTGGAAAAGGAGAGAAATAATTTTAATATTTTCAAATAATTTTCAAACAAACAGGAACAGATTTTGAAGATTATTAGTGTAGTTGAACTCATTGCTCTACCAACCGAAAGCATTCAACTTATCTAATATAAGTGATAAGATATCACTCTGAAAGCTCGATCAATTGCATAACTAAAGAATGCTTCACTTTTCAAACATGTGGGGTGCCTGAGGTCAATATTACTCTAATGTATAGTTAATCATCAAAAAAATATTAAACAACAAGTGAAATAAAGCTACTCACACATAAGACATTCAATCTTCAAGCTACCCAGACATTCAATTCAAAGATCAGCATAGCTCAGCTTACTTAGTAGGAGACGTGACTAGATTCATATCTAGGAAACATATTTAGTGTGTGGGCAACTACATATCACCTGAATAATGATTTTGAAAAAAGAATTTCACAGTGAAAAATCGACCTAACCACTTTTAAACGCATGGAATATTCGATCAGATATTCTACATAGTATAACAATATTATCCTCAGATGAAATAGCATGCCTGGTTACCATTCAACTCTTTTTCTTGTCACGAGCCTCTTTCATTCAAAGTAATTTATTTTTACGATCGCAAATTATAGTTTTAAGAACCATTTCCTTGCTATCATTTAGTAATGGGCCTTCAATTATTTGCACCTGCTCCAACTGCTATGAAGGCTTTATAAGTCGCTTGCAAGTAGGCCTATATTCTGCATGGACAAGAATCACGAAAATAACGTTAGCCTAACAATTTTTAGATGAGTTCAGACAGTGTACTCCGAGAAAGTGTAATATTCTTTTATTTTCTCTGGTGTAGTGTAGTGAGCTGTAGTGGGACTCTCAATAATCACTGAATGATGGGTTGAACCTCTATAATGAGATTCACTTTAATGTCAGCATTCTTTAGATTAAAACACTGCTGCTTCCCATTCCCATTCAACCAATTTTGATACAGTAGTTTGAAGTGAAACTCAGTACAGACCGCTACATCACAAACAACTGTTGGACCTATTTATTCGCTACTCTGTGAATTCTAGATTATTGTTACTATAAACAAGCATTCACTACCTTTTTCTACTACTATTATTATTATTACTAGTAGTAGTTCTGGGAACAGTAGGCCTCACGCAGTATTCTCATCCACAAGTACCTGATTGAATAACTATAGACCTTATGGAAAAACAGCAATAGACTGGCTTCTCCACACATCTGTGTAATCACTTGTCAACTGATTTATGATGAATAATTCTATAGTCTGATTTTTACTCTAATATTGGCGTATGAAGGAGGCTCCTTGTCCCTTTTATAATTATCCTTGAAATGCAAAATTTCCAAAAACCGTGTATATATACGTCGACGCGCAATTAAAAAAGGAACATACCTGTCAAATTTCATGAAAATCCATTACCGCGTTTCGCCGTAAATGCGTAACATATGAACATTTGAACATTAAGTGAAATGCCAAACCGTCGACTTGAATCTTAGACCTCACTTCGCTCGGTCAATTATTATGTAAATATTACTAATTTTTTTACTACTCCACTTAATGAGTTCAAGAAGACATGAGAAGAATTAGATTTTATATATTAAGGATAAGACAGGAATATTTCTTGAATCTTGTTTTATAGACTATATTTTTAAGGCCTTTTATAGCCGTTTTAGCCTTATAGGTATTTTTTATAGCCTTTATTTTACGGTAAATGTGTCCTGGTTTATTTTTCTATTGTACTGGGAAGTGTTGGATGCCTGAAGTTACATTGATTGCATACTTGAATATTTTGTATATGAAGACTCTTAAAAACAAAACATATAAAGACAGATTTTTACATTCATGTTTGAAAAAGATTGAAACAAAAGGCAACATAGTGCGACACTGACAGTAATTCTAAAATTTGAAATCCAACATTACAATAAAAGATTGCCTCTATCTCTCCCCTAATAACGTAGTTGAATAAGGAGGACTTGATAATTCATAAGGACATCAACCATATTGTACAGCCTTTCATTAACAACATTTAATGACCACTTCTAAATCCATTAACACAACACTAACCAACTTTTTCCCAGTAATAGCTGAGATAAAACAAGACTAACCATTTTCCCAGCCATAACAAGTAAGATGAAAGAATACCGCCTAGCTGAGTAAGCCCTATGAAGGGTGCAATTATTGGACGTTGTAAAAAGTTCATCAAGGTTACCGTAGTAATTGAAGTTATTATAAAGTGGTCTTAAGGAGAGCATTTTCGGACGGCTGCAAAGATCCAATCAAAAATTCACCACCGGTCAACCATTTTATTTCTGATGGACATGAAAGTATATAATTGAAGTACCGTAGATACTCACTTTCACAGTAACAAGTGAAAATGCAATAGTATTCACACTAGTTTTGTATTTTTAAAATTCATCTTCAACTAGAGAATGTTTTGAGAAAATCGATTTATTGCAAGCTATACAACTATTTTTTATGAAAACATTTGGAGAAAACAAATAAAGTTTCGTATGCTAACCCCCACTATCAATTTCTAGTGAACCGTTCGAGACTTGCGACTATGAACAAGAACAACCTCATGCCTGAATTGTAAGTTATACTATAATGCCTCAAGACACTGCAAAGTTGTGACCAGATACTTCTAACTGTAAAGTATTTCAAGGTCACTTTCTCACTCATTAACACCTCAGTGCAGTGCAGAAGAAGCTTGATTTATTCTACCTGCTCGTTAATAATATCACTTGTCATCATAATTATTCACAGTTGGTGCAATATTAATTAATGTTCAAGCATTGTTCCACTTTGAATCGGTCACACTAAATTACTTACCGTATCAAATTTGTATTTGAAATTTTATTACGTTTTCAACATATGGATAACATCATATTCTGTGCAACGAGCTGAAAATGTTTTACTCAATACTCAATTCACTAAAAATATCGATAAATTGAACATTTTTATCATTACACGAATTATGAATAGGCTATAGAAAGATGGAAATTTAATGATTTAAGAGAAAGTTGGAATTTTTCAAGCAAATTTTTTTGAGCTTGTAGGTCAGTATGGTGGTATTGGTGAGTCAACTTTTCAGAGGCACTATTCATAAGATATCATATAGAACGTTGGTTCATTTCACAACAATTGAGAATTAGATTTTTTGCTGAGTAGGTAATGGGAACGATGAGAGAGAGAGAAAAATGAATGAACCTACAAATTTGGGTGGGTTTTGCACAACCAGGGAGCGATTCTTCAACTCATGAATTATTGATATTATTTTCCGGAGTCAGCTCCTAGTGGTCATCAATCGTCCAACGCGAGTAGCAGGCGCATGAATTTAAATAGAAATGTAAATTCTTGAGTTATTCTTGACAATAATTGTCAGATAAGCGTCGCACTCCAGGTTCTCTCGTTGGAAGGGTGACTGTTTGAGGCTAGCTCCTCTATCAGTTGATGAAGAGCTTCAAAATCACCTCCCGGTGGTTTGAAAACAATCAAATACTGCATCTATCTCTCACTATTATAACTCTCATAACTGAAGCACAGAAATTGGGCACATCATCTTCAGCAACAAAAAATAATTGTCAAGCATAACCTATTACTTTTATTTGTGTGATTTTAACTAATCGGATTTATTCTACTTTTAATCTTCAGTACTGTAGCGTGCAAACATTCTTCAGATAGCATCTTCCCCTCTTCTCCATCCATTCCAACCACCCTCTAATAGAGGGGCGATTTGAAACAATGGAACTGAGAAATACTCAGTGCTTCTAGAATAAAATCAGGAGTAAAAACTGCCAATTGCCAGAATATAGGTATGTATTCGTATAAAGTAGAAGTTCATTAGGTATATAATGTAAAGAGGATATATATGTGCATGATAAGAATAATATATATAATAGTCCTATACAATGTGCAGATCTAAACAATAGACCAGCAGCAGGCAAATTCTTCGAGGGGAGAGTTCACGTCTCAGAGAAAGAATAGAAAAATAGAGACAGGGAACTGAACAAGTTCTCTTCATAGAGCTGAGCTGTTCAAGTTTCAAGTTCTGTTCTATATCTATAGTATACAAACATGCTTTAATAATATATTGTACAGCTCTTTACATAGTACATGTAGTATATAGTTATAAGGTTGTTTTGTGGGCTGATGCAATAGTCACAGTGGTTGAAGTACTACTCACTGCTATAGAGATCACAAGTTTCCACTCATTCAAACCAAAAACCAAGGAATCCAATTCAAGATAAAGGGAATCCTTAAGCCCTTATTCAAGAAAAGATAGAAAATCATGAATAATCGTGAACTATAATTTTATAATAAGAAGAATTTTTGGAACAATCAAGGAAAATTAAATATGGAGGATAAGAACAAACGAGGAACTAGGAAGATTGTTTGAGGAGACTAGTATTTTATCTGTTGTGGAAAGTATGAGGCTGAGATGGGCTGGTTATATGCACAGAATGCCGGAAGGGAGGGTGCTGGAAGGAAAACCCGGAGGAAGAAGACAACAAGGAAGACCAAGAAAGCGGTGGGTTAACGATGTGGAGGAGGATTTGCGAAGACTGGGTGTAAGAAGATGGAGAAGAACAGCAGAATGTCGAGAGGGATGGAAGGATGTGGTTATGAAGGCTAAGGCCCTAAATGGGCTGTAGTGCCAATAATTATGATAATGATTTTATAATAATTCCAATTATTGGGATTTACTTGCAAAAGAAAATAAGATACAAACATTATGAATAAAACACAAATTTCATAAATTAATACAGCATACAAAACTGTAAGCTACTGCAAAATAAAATTTTCCTTCTGCATGGCAACAAAAGAGAAACCTTGAGTGTTGGCAGTGGATTATAAACTGTAACAGTGGATTAACTGTAATTATGCTTCAGTTGATGCCCAAATAATTCTTAAGTTTTAGGGAGGCTAACCAATTTGTTTCTTTTCCTTGAGATGATTACAACATGAACCCTAGTCTTGTGCGTGGGAAATAAGAGGAAATTACTCTTTTATTTTATGGCGTTTGAAGTTTGGACAACGATGTCTACTCTACCCATGAATGATGATAAGGAATGGACCTCAACATTTTGGTGGTTTCTTCCGAAACACCGGTAAGTGATTTCAGAAATCATGACATACAGTGGAGCTTACCTCAAGCAATCGGGTTTCCTATGCTTTCATATCATCTTTTTCTGTTGAGGGTGATGCTTAATGCTTCTGTTGAGGATGATAATAATTATGATGAGTCTTGAATGTGCTTCTAATGTTCTAAATTATTGCATATAGATTACTCTCGGTGGTTCGAAACCCACCTAAAGCTGTAGGTCTATAGTGAGGTCCACGTTATAATGACAGTATTTGATCAACTTTGGTTTTGCTATCCTTGTCTATCATTCGACAAAGCCAGTGGTACTATCCTTCTCTAGGTCCACAACGATGCTAATTATGTTTTTGACAGTGTAGAAATATAATTAATTAATTCAGAGAATCGGCATCGCTATTCTTCTATCTTTATCCACTGCCATTATAACGTGGACCTCACTATAGTCATATCTCATCATATGTATCATTACCCACACGCACAAGCCTAGAGCTCATGTGGGCATCACCCTCAACGATAAAAATCTTAGTTTACATGGGTTACAAACCACAGGGAGTGATAATAATGAGTCTCAATAGTTAGTGCAGCTGACCTGTAATTGGATAAAGATACAAATAATGATGATTAATGCCAAAAACGAGGAGATTGGGATGATTGAAATTCAAAATTTTTATTCAATCCAAACAAGCAAAATGATGAGTCATCATATACTGTATAGCAGAAATTTCATGACATAGAAAGTAGCCTACGCCAGTTCCATTGTCTATTCCATACGCACGTGGACTAAAAAAATTACAACCAGCGTAAGCAATACATATTATTCAACTCCAATAATTGCCAAGTAAATTACGACGCAATGATGTTCAAGAAATTCAAAAATGATTCTCAAACCTACATAGAATCAATTTATTCATGAATTATGCAAATGATATCAAAAATAATAATTAGCATAGATTTTTTGATGCGCTGCAACCTCTAATTAGCAAATTATTGTGAACCGACAATACCCTTTAAATTAGGAATTTTATCAGGTTGCCAAATAAATATTAAAGTTACTCAAGCAAAAATACCGATAATCACACGTTTCAAGTTGGTGTTGATTTCTGTAATAATAGAGTTCAATCGACTTACTCATACAGGATTTATTTTGAGTTAATAAATCAAGTTAAGGTTTCTACCTCATCACACCTTATACGCTGTATACTTCTTTTTTTTAATTGTTAAATACCGTATCTTTGAGTAAACCCTTTTGAGATACATACAATAAATTGCAAAATAATAATTTTTCAAGTATTATAGAGTTATTTAGGTTATTCTCGTTATTAGATGTGGCAACATATTAAATTATAATTTTATGAGTAAGAAGTTAACTAGGTATCCCATGTTCTTAAAGTATGATACATAGAAAAATAATGTGAGCGACTAATAATTAGGATTATAATGAATATACTCAAATTTTCAGGATATGAGGTGATTCATGACACATTCAATAGAAATTGAAAGCAATTAGTACGTAATTTATTTGTTACCGTAATCGTTGAGATAATGTCATCTTCTATTTTTCATGTAATTTATCATGAATATTATAATAATTATTTGATCTAGTGAGTGAATTATGATTAGCCTACCATGATTTCAAGAGAGTTTCAAGAAACCAGAGTATGAACTATCTAGAAGTACATGAACTTAACTGAAAGTAAGCGTTACCTTACAGATTCAATTTTAAGGTGATTATCCTACCAAAATGAGTAAGACAAAACTATTTCTAGATTGACTAGGCTATATATGACTATGAGTCTCATCTGACCTAGTTGTAAAAAAATATAACTTAATTTGAAAAAGTAGGTAGGATAGTGTTATTTAAAATAGGCAAGTAATTTGGGCCAGATAAAAATACTTACCGTACCTTACAACATAAAAAAATAATAAACATTAAATAAAAAGCCTGCAGTAAATATTTGTCTCAACATGTAAATTATACCTATCCATTTCAAACCGCAGAAAAATGTTTTATCAGTTTTTAGAGTAGAACAGTGCGGAACGGAAGAATGATGCAATAACGTCTGCACATTACTAGGCCATCGACTATGCTACTATCACTTTAGCAAACTTACACCTGCTTATAAATTAACCAAATGTATTTTTTGAAAAACATAACATCAATGAACTCACAATGTTGGAAATCTGAATCTGGCATGAATGCTCAAAATAATAACAGTCGGTCTCGGTACCGGTAGGCCTATGACAAAAATAATGGAAATTACGTTTTTCTTTACTTACCAAGCTCGGCATAGCAAAGTGCACCGACCACAGACAAAACGCCGGACAATACCCATATCACAAGTCCTAAACCCACAGACCCTGATCTAATTAAAACACCTTTGGGACTAACAAAAATTCCTGATCCAACTATTATTCCAACAATAATAGCTACACCGTCCAAAAGACCCAGCTTTTTTTGTAGCTGTACACCTCCTGTAGCTCCACTATTTGATGAACTATCTGCTTTTGTTGTTGACATTTTTGTCGTGCACCATTCACCATCACCACAATAAAAAGGAATGATTAATTATTACAATCCACGTGAGCTTGAGACAGCTTGTAGAAAACCTAACCTACAAAGTACAAAGCACGTTGCCTGTTTGAATGCCAAGAATGTTGTGAAACTGAAAACTGAATCGGCAAATCGGCACGCGCCAAGGAAAGCATAGAGTCAGTAGATATGTGGAGGGGATACATTCGCGCACTCTTGTGTTGGAACTCTGTACTCACGCACACAGTAAACCACAACCGATCGTTTTTGGAGATTATTTTCGGTTTCCATTTCGACAACGGTGTCCTTCACAAAATAATTACAGTGATTATTATTTTTCACAGTGCGATAAACAAAAAACGTTTCCACCGAAATAACTGGAGACCGGCACAGCTCTTTTTTTGCACTAGCAGCTCCATCGAAGCCAAGACCGCGCGCTCAACTACCGAAGTTTGAACTTGGTTGCTCCCTTTGTGCTCTGCTATCTTTCCTGCTATTTTGTTCCCCCTCTCGCAACTCTGTTCCCCCATTATAGCTCAACCGGCGACACTCTACTTGCTTTGCATATCCTGTGATATCAATCAGAGCCGACACGGCAAAATTTAACGTTTACGTTATTAGAATAGCGTGACACTATCGTCGTGTGTGGGTGAACAAACAGTCGTTTCGTAAAAATTAACATTTGCCTCTTTCTTGCTAATTTATAATCTTCTCATCATCTTACATGCCAATTATTGCAATTTGGAGGTTCTTTTTCAGTTCTTTATTATATCATTTCTATTCGACAATACATAAGTATCATCGGGCCTTTGATTGAACGGGCGAGCTCCGTTGGCTATGACTATTATAGATCTTAAAAAATCACTTACTTCATCTCAGTGACTTGGAATCTTCCTAGGAGTTTAGTGTAACACAGTGAACTACTATTGTATTAAATCAAATCATTTTATTTACAAATCAAAAGCAATTAATAAAAATTAAACGCAAAGTAAAAATTAGCTGAAAAGAGAAGGTGGCTGGTTGAAACAAATTAATTAAGGAGAAAACGATCCTAATAGGATGGAACGAACAGTGAAGGAGAATCAAATTAAACACAGAACTTTATAGAATAGTAAAGGGAGAATAATTATAGAAGTTCATTATTCATGTAGCCAAAATGGGGTAGAAGATCAAATATGGGAAAATGAATGGGAAGACAGAGATTCAGAAAGTTTGAAGGAAGAAAAGGAGTAAGAAGAATCAATTTTAATTTGGAGGTAATGTTAACTTATTCAATTTCAAAGATTGAAATTCTCAGAAATAAATAACGATAACAAGGAATGGAAGATATAGGTGGAGAAGATTTAAACCAGGGAATGAAAAGAGAGGCAGAATGAACGATGAAGCAAAGAAGAAGAGAAAAAAAGAGTAAGAAGAAGCAGTTGAAAGGAAGATATCAAATTATTCAATTTCCGGACTTGGAATTCTTTCATCTATGCCGCTGCCAGAGACCATTCAATTGTTATCAGAGCTGAGAAGATGTGTTCATTCCTTTGTGGGGAAATGGCCCTTCATCTGGCTTTGATATTACAATAGTAGAAATATAATCAAATAAAACTGAGTAGGCCTAAGAACTCGGAACGTCTGACCGTCCTCTGTGTGCAAACACCTATATTATAATCCAATTATTCTTCAGATTGAACTGGAAAAATATGAATTTGTGAAACAAGAGTTTCTATCAAGTATCTCGTATTAGACATGTTTATATTCAAGAACCATTATTAATTTTTGGCGTTTTCCTTATCGGTTATAGACTGCGATGGGGAGTTCATCAAGGAATTGGTGGACAACAAAGAAACAGAAGAGCAGCTTTTTTACCAACTTCATATAGCTCACACCGTAGATAGATTAACAGATCCCTTGCTCACACCGTCGGCTAATGACGGGTCTACACGACAACGATATTTCTGCAAGGGATCTGATTATCTATCTACGGTGTGAGCTATAATGAAGGTGGTGAATAAAGATGCTGCAGCTTCTCTTTTGTTTCTTTAGCAAACCTAGGTTTGCAAAAATATCATCGTCGTGTAGATCCGACACTATCCGACACTATCCGACACTATACTAGATATACGGTAGTTATTCACTCTCCACTTGATAAGCAGTATTCTTGATTATTATTAAGGAGGAGGAGGAGGAGTTATTCTCTGGGTTTCCTCTCTATGCTAGAAGTAGTATAGAACTAATAAACTTTTATCATGAAAATCATTATTTATTGTACAAAATTCCTAGTTGATAATGCTATAAATTACTCTGAAGACTTCTGCTACTGCGGATGTTAACAACAAATTAATTAGTTGCAATATCCTACATCCTTCCATCTTCACTTATTAATTTATTAGTTTTACAATATCATTGTAAATTCAAACAGTGTTTACTCTTGAGTGTGAGTTTACATTTCCTGCTTCAAAAAAGTTGAAGTCAGAGAAGGGCAGGATTTTCATAATACTGTATTATGGGCTGAATGGGCTATAGCCCAGGGCCGTAGAATACAGGTGACTCCAAATTTTGGTAAAATTTTAAAAAATAAACAATTATTCCAAATACTCAAGACTTATCACAAAATGCAAATATCGTTGTCGAGTAGACCCGGCTTCAGACTATGGTACCTCCAAACATTGACGAAAGCAAAAATACCCATTTCTTCTAAACGTGTGAGTTTAAAATGCTCAAATACTGTGTATCAAAAAGTAGAATACAGGCATCGTAATATGTATTATAAATAAGATTAAGAAAATGTAAAATGTGAATGTGTGGAATTAATAAAAGTTTTATTGATTTGTATCAGGATATTGATTTGAAGAATAATATCCTACATATATGTATGTAACCTGTTTTATCTATATTTATGAGGTACTGTAGTTGGCAATAGAGGTTCAAGGTAGCTGTCATATAACAGCACTAAACTCTGAATAAATCAATTTGAGACTTGAACATAAATATCCGGGTTGCCAAATATAATTGTGCAATTTGTAAACTTTTTCGTGCAAGCCTAATGGATTGAATATAATATGATATTCATCTTGAGAACACAGTCTATTCGGGATTATCTCATATTGAATACTGATCTGGACTTGCATGAAAAGGTCGCAACATTGCTCAATTTGGCAACGCCATTATTTCATTTTATTTCATAGTAGTAAAATGCTCCAAGGCAGTTCTTCGCATTCCCTCTATCTCATCAATCAAATACATAGATGGAAAAATTATTAGCATATATATTATTTCCAAAACAAGATTTAATTGAATATTTATGCATTATTCTGGTTCTCTATTATATTTATTCATAGCATACAAACGATTTGGCGACAGTGAGGAGTTGTTATAAAGGATAGTGCTATCTGCCTTGTCTAATGACAAACATTGATGGCAAACCAATGTTAATCAGGTGTTGACTTTAAATGAGAGTGACAATCAAATTTCAAATACTGTATTCACTCTTCATGAATAGAGCTCCTACAAAAGGCCATCTATGCAACCCGCACAGCACCAAAGTCTACAGTATTATCTTGAAGAGTTCTACCTTTGACTATAGAAAGAAGAGTAGATTCTTTCTTTAACTTCTTTCTATAGTCAAAGGTTCTACAGTTGTACTCGCTATTCTTTCTCATTCACTCTACTCTCTCATCTTCCCATGCTCCATCTTTGTTCAACAGGTGTCAAGTGTGTAGCCCACCTCAGCCTTGAATGAATGAGGCTATGCAACAGTTTTTCGAAAACTTTTCAACTTGTGATGGTCTTGGATACAAACAAGCTGAAAAATTTCTCAAGAAATAAACATTTTTATTGTTATTTAAAAAATAATGTTTTGTAATTATATTTTTCAACATATTCATTCCTCAAATTGATTTCATTTCTACTTATTTGAGTAGTGATTGAGCTGAGATTTTAATGATTGATTCATAATAAAAATTTGTAGTATAAAAACATTTAAAATCTTTGAAACATTTTAACGACTAGTTTCGACCATTGTTCATTTTCAAGTAAATATGTAAAAATAGACAAGTTGATACTATATAATATAATAATGTTCATATGATTAATTTATGTCTTATTCATTATTTTTGGTTGAAGTTTTTGAAATGTTTTAATAAAAACTACAAGTTTTATCAATTTGAATGAAGTAGCCCATATAAGTGAAGTGATTTTATGATTGATTCATTCACGCGTCTCGAACACGCGCCGATAATGAATGCAAGAAGTTCGCAAGATTTAGAAGATCGCCTGTTTAATTGTTGATTTCCAACCTACAAACATTCAGTAGCGAACAAGATAAAAACCAGTTTCGTTATAAGCAGTGCAGCACTGAGCTGTAACCAAAAGGTGATTTCTAAGCTATAACTGAAATCGGTATTCAAAAATTAATAAAAACTGTATTAACTCAAAAAAATGAAAAATCACTGTCTCTACAGTATTTACTTGTTATTATGGCACTAATATATACTAATACAACGGCCATTATACTCATTGGCAGAACTAGTGGATGAGCCCCTGTAGGCCTATACTCAAACACGAACAGCCCCCATCCCAGAGCTTGAGGGGTGACCCCCTGAACTCCCTGACACAGTCTATCCGGTTCTCCCGGTCAAGGACGAAGAATTCAAGTATTCAAGTGAGTATTCAAGTATTATTCTGGGATCAAAATATCTGTGTTTGAAAGAGTTGACGAAAACAAATTTTTTTGACTAGGCTACTTGAGCGAAAAGTGGAATAGAAACGAAATTTAGTATTATTCTCTTTAATACGAAATTATGTATGGTAGAGAAATTCATGAGAAGTAGAAAGAGGCAGGATGTGGTGAAGTTAGGATGAGGAGGAGGAGGAGGAAAAGAAAGAAGGAGAAGATTAGTAATACAGTCTCTATAGACTTTTGTGCCTACATACATTATTTTCCAGCACAAAAAAAAGACATTTGAAATTAAGTAAAATTATGTGTGTTCTCCTATCATCATCACCGTGTCGCGAACGTAGCTCGGCCGTACCTCGCACGGGCTCGGTGCGGTTATATGTGTCCCGAGCTCAATTGTGTTGTCTTCGGTGTTTAGAATTAATTTATTTTTAGCAAGTTATTTATGTTGATGTTGGATAATCTATATAAATAAAAATCGAGCCTCAAATTTTGACATTCAATAACTTTTTAATGTGTGCACCGAATTTGATGTTTTTTTAGTAGTTTTGTTCGTTATGTTCAGGATCAGGTTTATGGCCTATCAAATTTATACTATGGCCTAAATTTATCTTACTTTTTACTTAGGCCAGAGGCACAAAAGTCTGACTAAATACCACAAGAAACCAGGGATCCTTGATCCAAGAACCTTGATCACTAGTATACAAGTATACAAGTAGGCCTAAGTAAGTATACCAATCAGAGATGTATTTTTTTGAAAAGAGAGCTTCTCGGATTGGTTCTTGACATTATGGTTAAAATTCAACTAACTTTTGTGCAAAATCATTATTTGAAGTTACGCGCCAATTTCAAGCTTGTAGCACAGGGAAGAATAGTGGGAAATATTTGAGCGCAGGGAATATTATTGTTTGTAGTAGTGGCACGTGTGGAAGCTCGAATCACGTGATCTCGTCACGAAAAAATAACCTCCAAATTACAGTAATGTTGATTGTAGTTATTGTATGTTTGTAAAAAAAAAACACATTTATTTATCGTACTTTCTGTTGTCTAAATTATTCAGCTCTTTACATGAACCCTTACCTCAATCCCAAGCTTTTCAAGTAGGTACAAAAATGCAAAATTGATAGGTGAATAAAGAATGGCATTTTCCACACCTACTAATGCGAGAGGTATGTTCTATTTTACAGAATAATCTGTTTTTATTAATAATGAGTTTCTAGACAACAAAAATTGACTCTATCATTTGTTTTATAACTTCCCATAACTGTGTAATGTGAGTTTTAAGCCATATAATTGTTAGTCATTTTTCTTAACCTCAATATTAAATAAAATAAGACTATAGCTTTTGACTTGATGTTTCTCTAAACGCTCAAAGTAATTATCTGCAATCCCGTAAAAATTAACTTAGAAAACATCAGAAATTGATGTTCGGCTTGTGTTTTATTTGAGTCGTCAGCCTGGCTACCGGTGTGTTTACATACAAACAGAACTTGTTTTCTAAGTCAATTTGGGTCTGAATAATAAAACCACTATTTATCAATTAATTGTTTAATAAGGAGGATCTCCACATATCAGTATTAGTCAGTGACCGGTACAGTGAAAACATAATTCTAGATAGTTCTAACGAGGCTATTCCTACCTAGCCAAACCAAGTGAGCAAGTTGAATAGTCCCATTGGAAATTATGGGAATAATAATTATTCTTACTGTACCAGATAGGTTTACTAATATGTAAAAATCCGTCTTTGTTAAGTGACTTCTTTGTCTTATTTCAATATACAATTACTTGGTTAAATTCTAGACAAAAAATTATCTTAGCTGCTAAAATATCAACTGAAACCAATTTTTCAACAAAGAGAAGTAGCCTAAACAGTTTTTATTAGTTATTTTAGGTCAATGAATGCCCACCTCAAGGAATCAAATTGTTATTTTCCAATATTTAAATCGGTTTTCTTTAGTTGAAATAAATCTTTTTGCTACCATCTCTTTTAGTTTGACTTGATAACTTGAATAAGAGTTTAGATACAATGTATATTCAAGTTAAGAGTCAAGCGTTATGGAATTAAGTATCACAAACAGCTTGATACAGTCACAATATTGATTATAATAAAACTATTCTCCGGAAGGCTAGCTTCATTTTCTCCCTTATTGCCCTTAGCCATCAGTTTTTAAAACCTTCGAAAGTTTCATAAATTGAATGAAAAAGCTCAGTTCAATTCAATTCTTTTCGGACTTTTTTGTTTGCAGAGTTGACAAACCGGAAGATAATTGAGGACCTCCAGCTGCAGAAGAAGCAGATGCTGTTGAAGCAGGGTGTTGTCACTAATTCAAGCTCAACACCTGTCACACCAGCTTTGCAGGTCGGGAGTTTGGGAAATATTGTGAGTACCGTGACTAAAGCATTAACAATACTCATTTTCCATCTAACAATGCTGACCTGAGAATCATTCTATTATAATTTAGCACTTGATTATGTTTGGTTTGAAATCCTTGTCTGTTCTGATAATCCAGATAGCTCTACTCTTTTCTAACTTTGCCCCGTTGCCAAACTGCTTGTAGCTGTGTTGAAATAAGATAAACTAAAAAATCTCAATTGAGAATATAAATATATTTATTCCAATAATTAAATAAGCTATTGATATCAGATCAGATTTATCAGGATAACAAGAATCACAGCCATCTGCTATAGAGGGCGGTGGAAAAAGAAAAGTGAGTGTCTTTTTCAAATGGCATTATAAGTCGAAACATGTTGTGAGAAATAAAATAATGTTGAGAAAAGGGTAGCCTACCTACTTTGATTTTTTTACTTACTTATCTTGGCGCTACTGCCCGGTGTGGGCTTTGGCCCTCCACAATCTGCCTCCAAGCTTCTCTGTCTGCTGCCTTTCGCCTCCAATCTCTCACTCCTATCGCTCTCAGGTCTCTCTCCACATCCTGCATCCATCAAACGCTCGGCCTCCCTCTTTTTCTTACAGCTTCCAGTTTCTTATATAGCATTCCTTTTTGTATTCGTTCTTCGGCTATTCTTTCAACATGGCCAAGCCACCCTATTCTTCTTGCCTTGACAAACCTGAGAATATTTCTACCTTGCAAGATAGCTTCTATTTCGGCATTCTTTCTTATTCACCAAGCACCATTTTCATGTAATGGTCCGTAGATCCTCCTAACCAGCTTTCTTTCAAACACCAGTAACGCTTTGCAGTCTTCTTGCAGGATCGTCCATGCTTCACATCCATATGTGACAACTGGTCTTATAAGCGTTCTGTAAGTCTTCATTTTTGTGTTTCTAGTAAGGAGTTTTGGCTTAAGCAGTTTGCTATTTGCAAAATAGGCTACGCACGGTTGCCAAGCATTAACCTGCGTTTGATTTCCAAAGATATTTCTGCAGTCAATTTCCGTTCCTAAATATGTGAATCTTGTAACCTTTTCAAAAGTGCTTTCTCCTATTTTGGTAATTCCTAGATCTCTCAGTCCTCTAATCTCCATGTCAATATATTTCGTTTTTACTCGTTTACTTCAAGGCCTATCTTGGCTTCATTCTTGATTGGACTTACTCCAATGACCGCATGATTTTTTTTACATTATGTTATACTAGTAGTTCTGTGAACAGTAGACCTCACGCAGTATTCTCATCTACAAGTACCTGATTGAAACTATAGACCTTATGGAAATACAGCAATAGACTGGCTTCTCCACACATCTGTGTAATCACTTGTCAGCTGATTTATGATGAATAATTCTATAGTCTGATTTTTACTCTAATATTGGCGTATGAAGGAGGCTCCTTTTTCCTTTTATATTATCCTTGAAATGCAAAATATTTCCGCGTTTCGCCGTAAATGCGCAACATATAAACATTTAAACATTCAAACATTAAGAGAAATGCCAAACCGTCGACTTGAATCTTAGACCTCACTTCGCTCGGTCAACTATAGGCTAACTATATCTAGATACTAATAGAGCAGTAAATCAGACTATAGAATTATTCATCATAAATCAGCTGACAAGTGATTACACTGATGTGTGGAGAAGCCAGTCTATTGCTGTATTTCCATAAGGTCTATAGTTTCAATCAGGTACTTGTAGATGAGAATACTGCGTGATGTCTATTAGTATTTATATCTATATCAGAACATTGCCAATTTGCCTCATAGTCGTTTCTATAGTGATATCACGTTATAAAATCACTGCATATGATAGGTAGGCTTTGTTGCCAATTTTCCTCTTTCTTCATGCAGTAAATAAAGTGGCTGAACGTATTGGACAAGTGTTTGAGAATGGAGAGTCTCTGGAGCTGACCTTGTGCGACCTGAGCAGAGCCTTTGATTGTGTTGACCATTGCATCCTGATTGAGAAACTGCGCTACTATGGTGTAGTGGACTCAGCGCTATCCATTATGGAGTCCTATCTGGCTGGGAGGCAGCAGGTGGTATCTCTGGGTGGAGCTTATTCCTGTCCACTCCCTGTGAGCCACGATGTACCCCAGGGATCAATCCTGGGACCGATCCTATTTATAATTATGATAAACGACCTCGACAGTGATGGTTCAACGCTCTTGTTTGCGGATGATACATCATTGATGTCATCTGGCCGTGACCTTCAGAAGGTGTTGGAGATGTCAGCTGAACATCTGCGGTCTTCAACTTCATGGTTCCTGGCAAACTGATTCCAGGTGAATGCAAACAAGACCCAGCATGTCATCTGCAGCTTGTCAAGAAACCTTCCTGGTGATCAAGACCCTGTCAAGCTGCTGGGTTTTGTTCTGGACAATAAACTCAACTGGGCCAGCCATATTCAGCATGTGACCACAAGACTGTCCAGAATTTGTTTTCTGCTGCTGAAGCTGAGGGGTCATGTGACTGAGGCCTATTTAGTCATGGTGTATCACGCGCTCTTCCACTGTCACGTTTCCTATGGCCTACTCATGTGGGGTCATTCAGCAAAGGTTGTGGACATACTGAAGCTGCAAAAACGGGCTGCCCGAATCATCACCGCAAGCGATTATCGCGCACACTGCAAGCCCCTTTTTGTTAAACTTGGTATTCTAACAGTGATCTGTCACTTCCTACTTCTCTGTCTGATGTAGGCTATGTCAAGAAGAACCAGCAGTACATGTTGACTCGGACTTATGTGCATGAACATAACACCAGACATCGAGAGCTGATTAATATTCCCAGAGTACGCCTTCAGAGATCACAGATGTGCTTCAGGAGTTCGGCATTGCGATACTTCAATAGGCTGTCTACAGGAGTAAAACAGTTGGATTTAAGAGCGTTCGAGAGAGTTGTATCCAAGCACTTGAAAAGCAAGGCGTACTACAGTGTTAGTGAATATATAAGTGATGATTTATCGGAAATGCTGTCTTGCTAAACATGCCTTATGTATGTTTTTGTATTTTGTGTATTGTATTTCATGTTTTTGACGCCATTGATCCCATATTATGGGTAAAGGATGCAGAATTAGGTATAAAAGGTAAAAGGTACTAGTTATCCCGGTCGATCTGATATAATATTAATTGTTGATTCTTGTTTAAATTGATAATTCCATCTCAAAAATATACTTCTTGATCTGTTACAAACGGTGATTTTCTTACACGTTTTTGAAATGCAATTTATTGTTATATATCGAATGCGATAATAATCTATTTCAAAACTTGTGTTTTTTGATCGATTGCGAACTTCCTTGCTCCAACAAATATGGAATGATTCATTGAAAATGTTTGGTGCTTATTTCCTTGGGTCAAAACTCACAGGAGCGGTGAAGGTAGAGTGTATCAGAGAATCAGCTAAGCGTTTTTGAATAATGCATGTACTCAAATGTGGTAGAACATAGTGGAGCGACAAGGAATGGAAGAAGGTTGAAGGAAGCAGAGTCATTTAGATACATGCATTATTTTAACACACTCAGCTACCTTCGTAGCTCCACTATCAAAACATGGTGGAGTTTATTAGTTGTTACTAATTCTTTATAATTTGTTACTCATTTTATATATTTTGTTACACATTTCTTTATCATTTGTGACTTATTTTTTGTGTTTTTTTTCACAGGCACCCAATTCGCCAGATGCGCACTCAGCTATGTCCTCAGCACAGCGCACCGCGCTGATGCATGCCAACACTCAGTCATTCGGCTTCTTCGTGCCTCAAGACTCGCTGTTCGGCAACGCTATTCTGCCCGTGCTGCCTCGTTTCGACAATAACAAGTCCTGAATAATTGTGTAAACAAGGTCTGAATAATTGTGTAAACAAGGTCTGAATAATTGTGTGAACAAGGTCTGAATAATTCTGTGAAGAAGACCTGAATAATTGTGTGAACAAGACCTGAATAATTGTGTGAACAAGGCCTGAATAATTCTGCTCGTGGAGCCTCATTTCGACAATAACAAGGCCTGAATAATAGTCGCCAACTGTTTGCTTTCGTTGATTGGATCTGGTGAGTTTTCAAAGGTAACATTATTATTTGTTGAAACTTGCAACCGACTTTACTTAATCTACGCATAGAATTAGCATTTCTTTCAACTGAAATTAAATCTGCGCAATAAACTATTGAATAAAAGCTTTAATACAGCATTAGTAAAGAATAGGAACTTATTATTAAATTCTTGAATACTTGAGTAAAAGAATTTTGTTTAAAAATAAGAAGGTTAAGATGAAGATTATCTGTAGAGAATAATAAAGAAGGAAGAATTAAGAAGTCATTTATTATTCGTATATCAATTGTTAATAATATATTAAGTATCGGTTGTTACGAATGGAAGGATTTTCTACTACAACCATAGTTGAAAATCCTTGAATCCTTTTCCCTTCTGTTTGTACCCTTAGATTTATACAAATCTTCACAAAACATGTAGGTATTGTTTTTTGGCGAAAGATAAACTGAACTAAACTATCTGATTTAATATATTGTTATTATACTGTAAAGGTGCGTACAGATTTACGCACCCGGAACATAAGCAATTCACTTTTAATCAGCTGATGCCAAGCTTTTTATATCTATATCTTATCCCGTTTCTGTAAAAATACAGATATAGTCAGTTGATTAAAAATGAATTGCTCATGTTCGCGGCGCGTATATCTGTACGCACCTTAACAGTATCAATACATTAATGAAAGTTTTTTCTTTCTTCCACGATCATTAAAATAGACCAAAGATTCAAATATGAAATTGATTGATCATTTATTAAATTGAAGAAATATTGATATGAACAAATATTAGCCTAGCTGTCTTTTTACAACCTAGGCCCTGTTGCATGAGAAAATACAAGGCAATATTTTTTGTAATTTCCTATTCTAAAAACCAGTTGACTACTAATATTATTAGTTTGTATTTTAACATGCAATACGCAGTCCCTAATGTGAAAATGAACAAAACGCATTCAATTCAATGTAATTGTGTATGTTTTAGCAGTAGCTGGCATGGCGTGCATGAAACTGAAGCATCTGGAACAGCAGCTGCAGCAGGTGGATGCATTCGATGCACTGAAAGTGCATCTGGAGCAGTACACGACGCCGCCGCACATTGCAGCCTGCATCCTGCACTCGGTGCAGTCGCAGTATGGCGACATCGAAGGCAAGATGGTGGCTGACCTCGGATGTGGCGCCGGGGTGCTTAGTGTGGGCGCCGCCATCTTGGGCAGTGGCTACTGTGTGGGTGAGTCATCCGTCAATAATTAACTATACATCAATATTTGCATTATAAGGATATATTTATACAGAGTGTCCCAAAAAAGGTATAACAGCCGAAAACCATATATTCTCCATGAAATGTGCTTCACAAAATGTCAAGTATGAACCTTAGTTTTCGAGATATACTGATTTATCGATATTTTTTGAAAACTTCAATAACTAGAAAATTGTAAAGCTGGGTTTTCGTTTGTGCGTGAATGCCTTCGTCGACCACGACAGGGTGAGCATCTCAGATTGGGTGGATTTCAATTCGTCTAAATAACCTAAAAGATTATGTTCAATTATGTTTTAATCGGGGAGGTTGAGTTTATACTTTTAAATGGCAATATGTTGATACTATAAAGCTGCGTACACATATTCGCGCTTCCAACCCGCACCGAGCACGCTCCTCCCTCGTACCACCATCGAACCACAGTCGCTCCGCCCACGCACCCATCATGAACGTTACGGAAAATGTTAGATCTTCTCGCGTTCCCCGGTCGAACCACTGTTGCTCGCCGGTCGATCATCAATCGCTCTGCTGGAGTGACGTTCGGTTGCGGAGCAGAGCGACAGTCTGTACGCACCTTTAGAAATGTTTTTAATCTTGAATAATAAACAAAAATAATGAAAAGTTATTTGATCAGCTGTTTTAGCACTCATGAAATTTGGACAATATGAAAAGTTCAAGAACATCGTACAAAGGAACAAATGTTATGCATTTTATAGGAAATTTTTTCCTCTTCCCAACCATATCATTAGAATTATATTTCGACAGGTAGTTTTCTAGTTATTGACGTTTTTCAAAAATATAGCAAAATCTATATATCTCGAAAACTAAGGTCGATATAATAGAATTTTACTGAACATCTTTTGTTGCAAATTTCATGTAGAATTGTATTTTTTCTTTAGGGCTAATTTTATTTATTTATTTATTAGAACAGTCACAAACACGATATTTGGAAAGAGAAACAGGCAATTGCCCAAAACTTCATCAATTCCTTGATTTTGGCACATAAATAGTCCAAAGTGAGGTTAAGTTTAAAATTTCTGTTTTCACCAAAGATTAACACTCAGAGAATACGTATTCGAGATATGACTGATGAATTTTGAATTTCGAAGGGTTGATAAGAGCCGGAAATAACACTAAACAATCCGAAAGTTCAATAATATTAAAATAAACTTGAAAATTTTGAGCAGAAAAATTAAAAATTAAATTTTAATATAAATCTCAGTACCCTTTTACTTGAAAATGGCATTAGTGTCCGAAACATGTTGTGACAAAATTCCTTTAAAAGGATACTGAGATTTATATTTTTTATTCATGTAGAATCGATGGTATTCGGCTGTTGCCGGATGTATGGTCACGGCATCGTGGGATACTCTGTATATCATTGACATTTTTCAATGTATCATTATATGCTGTTCATTATAGGCTGATGTAAAAAATAAAACTTGATTTGATTTTATTGATATAATGATTATAGGTGTATGCCTCTCTGTTTTAAAGAAACTTTTATCAATATCACCCATTTAATCAATTAATAGATATATTACCTATCTCGATATTTCAATAGCCCTAAGAATCTGAGACCTTGGAGAAATGTTTGTCAATTTATCAGTTTTAGGGACAAATTGATAAATCTGATTTTTATTGATCGATCAATGGATCTGAGGCTGTGAAGTAATTTTTGCTGATTTATTAGTTTTGGAATGAATGTGATATCGTTTGCAGGTTTCGACATAGACGCGGACGCGCTGGACGTGTACCGACGCAACCTGGACGACTTCGAGATCGGCAACTACGACGCGGTGCAGTGCGACGTGACGGCCGGTATCCCGGACCGCTTCCATTCCTGCTTCGACACGGTTGTCACAAATCCGCCGTTTGGCACCCGGCAGAAAGGCGCCGATGTCCGGTTCGTGACCGCCGGTCTGCAGTTGGCGAGCACGGCGCTCTACTCGCTGCACAAAACCTCGACCCGAGCTCATATCGTGAGTTTGGCCAGGAACATGCCCGGGGTTAGTGTGAAGGTGGTCGCGGAACTCAGGTACAATCTGCCGGCGACCTACAAGTTCCACAAGAACGATAGTGTGGATATCAGAGTGGATCTGGTACGGTTCTCCTACGATTGAATGAACTTTTATATAATTAAAGACTTACTCAGACATTAAAGTTAGTGTTTTCAGCTGAAATTTGTGAACTGGAATACTGTTTTTAGTTTATATTATATCTTGTACTGCTGATTTTGGCTGAAAGTGGGACAAGTTTCATAAGAATGACAATCTTCTAAACTTGATTTGGTACTGTTTCTTACGAATATATGTTAATTGTGAACTCATTAAACTTTCCAAGATCGTAATACTTTTCTTAGATGAAATTTGAAGATTATTGTACTGTTTCTAGCGGAAAGTGGAGCAGATTTCATAATAATGACAATGTTTTAAAGTTGATCTTGTGCGGTTTTTGTATGAGTGAATGTTAATGATCGATTTTAGAACATCAAGGACTTACTAAACACTGAGGGCCAGTTTCCGAGCTCGGAATTTGTAAGTTCTAGATTTTACCCGGCTTTAAACTCTGTAGTCAGGAAATTGGCTGTCCGAGTTAGTGTGTTTACGTAGTCGGGGACTTATTTATTTATTTTCAAAGGCAACTCTTCACGAATAACTAGACTCTTGAGTTTAGAAATCACGTTAGACTCGGCAGTTTATAATTTCGCTTTCCGAGTAAAGTACTTATAAGTGCAGGAATTGAATTAGATTCTCGCCTCTTACCGAGCCAATGATTTATCAAAAATCGTTAAGTTTAGAACTCAAAACAGCGCGATTATAGATCCTCACCGAGGGTAGGATTTAAAATTAAGTTCTATACTTAACTGGGCAAACACAACCTCACGTAACCCCCCACAAGCTTATCACAAAATGGAAGATGGTATTAATCGCACTAAGGTTTTCTGCTGAAGGGACACTTCATTGGGAAATTGGTGATTTTCTCATTGTATCAGAGGCCAATGCTTGCAAATTTATCCACAAAGAGACACTACATAATTTGTGCTTTCAAATGCAATTGTAATAAAAAAATTTATTGCTTGAATAAAACATTATTATTACTGAGGGAAGAATATATAAATTGCCTTCAGGAGACTTTGCAAGTAAAACGAAGCAGAAATTTTTCATGAAATGTGGGTTTTCTGGAGTAGACGAAACCAATATACCGATACCAATTATATGTCCGTCAACTCCGGATAGTAAAGAGTACGGGAATATAAAAGATTACTTCTCTATTAATGTTATGGGAGCTTTTGGTGCTGACTTGGAATTCACCAATATTACAGCAAGGTGAAAAGGCATCACTCATGTCTCCCGTATTTTCGAAAACTCAGCGCTGTGTGCAAAGTTTGAAGTTGTAGACATAGCTTGGCGACAGTGGCTATGAGTGCAAGAGGTAAGAGATTTGTTTTTATTTGATTGATATTGATTTGTAATTTATTATATTGCATTGATTTTTATTGTAGTGAACCTTTGAAGTTTGTTTCCGTTGAAAGTGAAATAGTTACAAAGATTTTATAAAAGTGACAGTGTTGATAATAATTATCAAAGTTGATTTCATTTGCTTTTTTCAATTGAATGTCTTTTATGAACTGAACATTTCATGAAATGTTTGTAGAAATTTTCAAGTACCGTACATTGTTTAAAAAAAAATTAACACAATAATAGACATTAGTATAGAAGTATAGATGATTTATTGTTGAATTTAATTATGACTTCCAGTATAAGTAACATAAGGCTTTTTGGTTCCTATCATTTTTTGTCTGTATTCTAAAAATTTATAAAAAAATTTCAATAACATATATTATATTTCACCAGTGTATTTGCTTTGCTAGGCCTTTGCTTCTCTGTATTTTGCAATTTAAGGACAAATTAATAAGGTCACACGTTTGAGAAAATTTGACAGATATCTTATCAGGGAAAAAAGAAGCTTCTACAACCTTTAATTATTTTGGTAGATATTGAGATAATCATCATTAGTGAGTAGAACTATAGAAAAAAATAGCATAATATCTAAAGCTGCGTACACATACTCATGCTTCCAACCCGCACCGAGCACGCTCCTCCCTCGTACCGCCCACGTACCACCATCGCACAGCAATCGCTCCGCCTCCGCTCTCTACTCGCACCGATCATGAACGTTACGGAAGATGGTAGATCTTCTCGCGTTCCCCGGTCGAACCATTGTTGCTCGCCGGTCGATCATCAATCCTTTAAGGTGCGTACAGACTTTCGTTCCGCTCCAAGACCGAACGTCACTCCAGCAGAGCGATTGATGATCGACCGGCGAGCAACAATGGTTCGACCGGGGAACGCGAGAAGATCTACCATCTTCCGTAAAGTTCATGATCGGTGCGAGTAGAGAGCGGAGGCGGAGCGATTGCTGTGCGATGGTGGTACGTGGGCGGTACGAGGGAGGAGCGTGCTCGGTGCGGGTTGGAAGCACGAGTATGTGTACGCAGCTTTATGCTACATTTTTTATACGGTAAAACCTAAAGTAGACTTCACAACTCCCGTCATTATGCTTTATGCAATGTGAGTACAGTATCAGAGTAAATAGAACATAATCTACAGATTATACTCTCTAGATTATCTAGATGATATAATCTAAATTGAAACTTGAAATACAATTTATACAAATTAATATTTAATTTGTATAAATGAAGCATCCAGGAAAGGGTCTGCCATAGCTTAACTCGATGTATGGCATGTTGTAACCATACAGTAGGCCTATTGACGTTGACATAATATTACGTTGCCTTCTCAATTGGGGCAGAAAAATGATGCAGCATTATCAGATAACGATCTGAATTGATGCATTCTAAAAACGTATTTTTTTTTAATTTGCAATAGAACGTAAACACCATGCAACCTACAGAACCCTTATCTCAAAGACATTATTTAAAGGGAATTTTATTACCTTCAAATTGAGCTATCAAAGATATATTATTATTGAATCATTTTCTCAAAAACAGTGATTAACTCAAGGTATGTATGAGTTTTGTGAGAGTTGGTGGAGAGTTATTGAGGTTTAGGGGCATGCCACATGAAGCGTTTTTGCTGTTGCCGCGGACAAATCGACAGTGCAGGAAGCTCTCCGATTGGCTGATTATCAGCTGATTGGGTTGACGTTTGGGGAATCTGAGAGCTTTCTGCCGTGCCGACTCGTCCGCCACAAGTGCAAGATGCCTGTACAGAAACAGCTTGGCTTGGCTCTAAGCTTGTGAATCAGCAGATTATATTTGTAAGAAATCTGAATAGACAAGTAGTTTATTGAACCGTTCACTATGAGAAGTAAATTTATTAGAATAAACCAGTTAGTTCAAACGCTACATCTTGTTAGGCCTAGGTTTAAAAACAAAATCAATTGAGATTAATAGAAATTTGTGAGATCATCTCACAATGCTTGGTCGATTGGTAGTGCAAATCTAGACTTATTTTATTCAGACCATACTATTTGATCGATAGACAACATTAACCAGAGACAATGTAAAATTGTCTGTATCACCATCTTTTGTCTATGATATAACATCCCTATAGTTTCCAGTGCAGCAATTCCTCATTTTTCTAGGTCTTTGATATATTTTTTTTAATGGGACCTAAAAATTACATGAATGTAGGCCAGAAGAGTTAATGTCAGATTCTATTACGCTTTCAAATAGAAAAAGAAAAATATTGATTTTTCAACAGGAATCCAAGCAACCTAAAAATTGCAGAATAATCTAATGATCAGATTTAAAAATAATGAGACAATATAAAATGGTATCTTATTCATTTATTAGTATTTTTTGACAGATATACTCTCCAGATTTTGTGAAATTCACTTTGTAACATAGAATCAGCAGAGTTAATCAATAAGATGCAATTCTCTAGCAACCTATTAATAGACAAAGGCTTTATTACATATTGAATTCGAATAGGTGAGCAGATTAATGAAAACCAGTAGAAACGAGAATTTGAATAAAAAAAACTTTTTTCTAAACAATTGATACGCAGTAAGAAGTACAATAATAAATTGCTGAATAAAAGTTTTTGAATAGATTATTACTGTACATAATTTTATCTTTCAATGATAAGTTTTTCTAACACCTCTGAATATTCTCACATACTATTTTGTGAAAATGGTCACTGGGAAAAATAATTGTCTTTTGACGTAAAGTTATTTATATTCTTTGCTCTCAATAGTGATAGAAAAAAGAAAGATGATCAATTTTATTGAATTCATTCGAAAAAAAAACAATAGTATGTAAATACATCCATGAAATAGGAACGATCTAATATTGAAATAAAATTATTTTATTCAATATTCCAGATTCATCTATATATTGGACTAGTAATTCCAGGATTGTGGTAAAATATAATTCTAACTTCACTTTCCTTTCCCTGAATCCTTTTCTTTCTCCATATTCTCTTGTAAGTAAGAGAGAGCCTTTTCCCATAAGACAGCTGGGCTATCCAGTTTTGGGACCTGAAAAAATCCATAGAATCCGTATTTCAATAAAATACAGATTTAATCGTGCCAATTCTAGATTACATCCAATGTTATTTAACGAATTGATTATCCATAAAGATGTATGAGCATCTAACGTTTTCTTCTCACCACTATTCCGAACGCAAAAAACCTCAATTAGATAAATCTACTTATTCTTGCTATAATTGGTACTCGAGATCTTGAGAATATTTAACGATTTTGATAGAATCATTTACAACCACAAATGAGAGGTAATTAATAGTAATAGAAAGTTCGCCAATTTGAACATTCCACATAATAGACAGATGAACAAATTTGAAATTTTCCTAGATCCTAGTAATATCAGATACTAAAGTACCGGTACCGTATTTGGGTTGCTAATGTTAGATTCTATTCTGAAAACTCATACGTTTTTGACACAAAGTGAAATCTAGAAATCGGCCTACTAGAGATTTATGACGGTTTAACATCGATGGATAAGATTAATTTTTATTTCAAAATAATCAAGAGGTTGTGGTTATTTTAATTAGTTGATAATAAATTTAGGTTATTGAAAAGTTTGCTTTATCTAATCTCTTCACTTTGCTTTATGTACTTATTTTACTTCTTAGTGCTATTTTCTCCTCACTATAAATAAATATTGAGTAATCTGGATGGCTCAGGTCTAGTGTCAGCGTTTTCAGGTCGCACCTGATCAATTTCAGGACCTCTGACATGACTTAAGGAAACAACAACTTCGTGTATCCAAAACAAAAGAGTGGCTCATTAAATATCTTGCCCGCCCAGGGATCAAACCCGGGACCTCAATTTCACTAAGCCAGTGTCCCAACATGATCCCTCACTACGACTAAGGCTAGTTTCACGTTCATTCGGTTTGTTTCGTTTTCAGCAAATTCCGATAAGTATGAAACGGTAATTCGGTTTGAATTCGGTACCGAATAGAATCCGCATAGAACCAAACGCCCACTTGACTCTAATAAATTCCATCAGGTTTCAATTCGTTGCTAGCGAGAGGTTACTTTCACATACTTTCGGTTCGGTTCGTTTTCGGCAAATTCTGATAAGTGTGAAACGATTATTCGGTTTGAATTCGGTACCGCATAGCACCGAATGCCCCCTCGACACGAATAGGTTTCATTATATTCGAATTCGTTGCTAGGGAAACAGGAAAAACAAAGTCTTTAACATACGCTTGCCTTTTTTGTTTTTATTTTAACCTGATATCGTGATTATCTGTTTCAAAATTTTCCAAGTCAAAAGCATATGGTCAATTCATTTCTGTTAGTTCACAGAAACATTTTTTTCTCAATGAATAGTTTGCTGAAAAAATATGAAAGATATAAATTAAAACTTGGGGAGAATTTTTATTTTATTTTTTCATTTTTCCACGAATATTACATGATTTCATCAATGGAGAGAAGAAATGAAGTTTATATACCATGTGTCAACAAGGACCAAATTTTCTATTAAAAAAATAATACCTCTGAACATCCAAAATTAACATAATCAAAAAGAAACTATTCAAATAATCCACAATTTTTAATTAACTTAAAATTTTGTTGTTCAAGAAATAACATCTTACAATTTAACACCAGCTGTTATATTTAAATATACCAGCATGAACTGTGAAAATCCAAACACAGCTGTGTTTGAGAAGAAAATACCTAATTAGAACCGTACGAATTAAAACCTGACATGTATGAAAGTCTCATTCGTTTTCGGTAACGAACCGAACCGAACCGAATCGAATGAAACCGAAAGCGTGTGAAGCTAGCCTCTGGATACTAGTAGGTTCAAGTGGTAGAGTTGACATTACTGTCCAAACTTCGCCATGTCATCGATAAAAAAGGTTATTCGTTTAGAAGCAGGTTAATCAGTGACAACATCGGTTGTCTCCACCAACATAGATAGTACTATGTATAACTAATATTACCGTCACTGATCACTGATAAGGTCGCATTTATTAATTATGTTTCATACCGGGTTTAAACAGCTGAATCGAACAGCTGATCTTTCTCTGTTCAAACCGAGATGGTGCACATGGGCTTGAGGCTCATATTACATTCGACTCGTCAAGTTTCGAAGCGAGTCGGGGGGGCATTAGTTCTTATTGTGCTCAACCATTACCATTGCGCTCAGACGCAATAGTAATTGTAGGTCTTGCTAAACAGAGGGGTCGCCAGATTCTGTCATCCGGCCACCAGACTTTGGCGACCCAGCTGGTGTGACGCCAGCCCGGCCACGACTGACGACGGCAGGGCATTGATTCAAATTACTGCTATTACATTCTGACACTTCTTGTGTCTGTAATTTGTATTTTCTTGTTATTTATAAAATAGAATTATAATACCCTTTTTTGAAATTAATAAAATAATATACAAGCCAATATTGTATTTTTTATCTATTATTTTATTAAATTCATAAAAGGGTGGGCCTACTATAATTCTATTTTATAAATAAAAATAAGTAGCCCTGAATTCATACATTTTCTTATGTTTTGTATAGTACGCATGAAACTATTGAGACTGTCCTGTGCCTAAAATTCCTGTGTAAAGCTGAAATGACCTTGAAGTATTATAGTGAGATTCACTTCCGAGTCAGCATTCCTCATAAACACAACTCATGCTTCTTATTGAACAAAAACTGACAGTTTACAGTGAATCTTACTAAAGGCACCTGATTGAGCGAGAAGAGAAAATGGCAGCTTCATTCCTCATACTTGGTGTCCCAGCGTCTTTTATATTTGGCCGAATTGCAAATTATATGATTCTTATCGCAAATTGGGATTGGACTAATCTGAAGGTGCACATTACCAATAATCGATTAGCTTTCGGATCAGATTTGGCTTTGCTTTGGAGGACTCAGTACGAGTAATTACTCAAATGATTTCCTTACTAACCTCATTATTCTGAGCATAAAAGATGCCAAGGTAGAATCCAGCTCCAAATGATATCTGCAATCAGATAAATTAGACTACCATAATTATAATGTTCAAGTCAAGTTATATGTTGAGTTATAAGTTGTGAGAACATGGTTTTCTGACCATTGGGGTCTGGTTATCAGGAATACTCTCTCCACTAAACAGACGAAAGGAAATATTAATGAAACGAAGACAATACGGCACATAACGATAATAACATTTCAGTTTTCCAAAATATTTTATTTGAAATGAATTGGACTAGTTTGTATGTAGAGAATAATTTAGAATTGAAAACGTCATTCTTTCTAGATACATTGAAAAATAGTAGATACAGCTTTTCCATTGAAAATACTTAAAATTAAATCAACTGCTCCCAAACCCAGTAAGGTTTACAATCTAGAACTGCTCGCTATAAAGAACACCTGTGATCTGTTGTACAGCGCTTACCTTGCTACTGGTAATAATGACGTAAAAATACAATATAAGAGAAACAAAAAAGAGTTTAGGGACAAACTAGAGACTACCGGTATCAGAAGAAATAAGAATGACAAGATAATTTCTGAATCAAAGAACAAAAGCAAGGCAATCTGGGATGTAATTAAAAACAGTCTAGTAATCATTGTTGGTGAAAAACAATAGTCCATTAAGTTCAAACCAGTTCAATGAATTCTTCATAAAAAATATTAGTAAAGTTGTTGCTGAGGTTGAAAATAGGAATTCAACAAGTAGTCCAATTGATTTTTTAAATTCTGGTTACTGTAAACCCTCTTCTAAGTTTGAATTTGAATTGATTGAAAAAGACGATGTTATTCGTGTTCTTGGGAAAATGAAAGCCAGCAATAGCACAGATGTATATAAGTCCAAAAATGCTGAAAATGGGTTGTGATTATATTATAGATCCTTTGATAAATTTAGTGAATAGTTCAATTATTGATGGTGTTTTTCCACAGACTTTAAAATTGAGTAAAGTCTTACCTGTCCATAAAAAACGTTGCAAATCCAACTTAAATAACTTCAGGCCGATAAATATAACCACCACTGTGTCCAAAGTTCTTGAGAGTGTTTTGAATATGCAAATAGTAAACTATTTTGAGATTAATGGTCTTTTTAGTAACTCTCAGTTTGGGTACAGAGTGGGGAGAAACACAATTAGAGCTGCTGAGGATCTCTATAAGGATTGCTTGGACTCCTTAGAGAATAAGTGCTTCACTCAGGTTAAGTTATTTGATTTGTCGAAAGCTTTTGACACGGTTTCTCACAAACTCCTACTAGATAAACTCTTATTCTATGGGTTTCAGTCCAGATCCATAAGGATGATTTGAATCATATCTCAGCAATCGTTTTCAGAAAGTTGCATTCAATGGATCAGAATCTCAGTACTTGCCTGTCTCTCATGGGGTTCCTCAGGGGTCAATATTAGGTCCAATACTATTCCTAATCTACATTAATGACCTCCCAACTATAGTTGACCCTCCAGCTAAGAGTTATCTTTTTGCTGATGATCTTTGTGTGTTTCTGAGCACGCCAACAGAGGCTTCCCTGAATGCTGCTGCACAAGAGGTGACTCAGTCAATTGAGAGGTGGTGCAACTCAAACTTGCTGTGCGTGAACTCCAACAAGGTTCAAGATTTGATATTCACTTATAATAGGAGACTGCTGGTGGTAGATGCGGAAAAGGAAGCCAAATTTCTGGGATTCACTCTGGACAACTGTTTGAGTTGGTCCAGGCACATTGATAAAACCGCTGGAAAGCTTAATAGAGGAATATTTATGTTAAGAAAGTTAAGGACTTGTGTCAGTGTTAATGTTCTAAAGGTAGTTACTTTGCTCACCAGCCGCTACGAGTATTCTAGCACGCAAAAAACATTTCTATTCATTGGTGTGAAGCTTTTTAATATGCTCTCTGAGCAATTTAGAGGTTTGCCAAATCTAGTTTTCAAGCAGAGGCTGAAGATATTCCTAATCAGTAACCCCATTTACACTTTCCAGGAGTTCTATGAACTGGCTAGGACTTTGTAAAATTATTAATATTATGTTGAGGTACCTACATTAAGTAAATACTGTATCAACTACTGCTACTTTTCATTTCTGTTTGTTCGTTTTTATTTGTGTGACTGCATTACATTTCAAGACCAGAATATCTTATATTTGAATATATATATATTTTTTAATATCTTTCTTTGTTTGGACATGATATTAATATATCATGATATTGTAGTTCTTTTAGAATAGTATATTTCCAATTATTGTATTGTATGTGTGACATTTGCTGTACATATATTGTGACGGAGGTAATGCTTCTGAAGACCTCAGAAGCGGTTACATTAAAACTTATTCTATTCTATTCTATGTAGACTAGAATAGAATGTTCTAAACTAAGAAAAAATAATGCAGAGCAATTAAATTTATTTGACACTGAACACTGTAAAATTCTCTTAAGCTCCGCTTACCACTTGTATGTAGGTTTTTTGTTAGATATGCAAATGGAATGATCTGGAAACTCTATGGTTTGAAAAATATTGGAGAATAAATTCAACCTCCGAATACATTCAATACATTTTTTCACATGTAAAATACAGACATGCGGTAAAGAGTTATTTTCACAGAACTGAACAGCGTGTCTTCCCCACCAAACGCCCTGTGATTGGTGTGCGGCCAGACCGTCAATTGTTGTCAAGATATAGACCCAGAAACATGTCCGCCTTACATGTCTCCCGTCAAGTACTAGTTGTATAGGAGTTTTCGTTTATTGCAAGCAAAAGGCAATCATCATCATTATGTGGCACTACAACTCGACAGTCGAGTTTTGGCCTGCTCTACCATCAGTCTCCACCTCTCTCTATCCAATGCAGTCGTCTTCCATCGTCGTATTCCCAGCTCTCTGTCCTTTTCCAGTGCATCCAGCCATCTGAGTTTAGGGCGTACCACATTCCTTTTTCCTTGTACTGTGTTGTAGTACAGTACATTCTTTGGTGCCCTTGCCGGATCCATTATCTGGACATGTCCTGCCCATCTCATTTTATTTCCTTTAATGATACCAATCATGTCAGGTTCACTGAGAGTTCCTGGTTGTATCTCCTTCTATAACCATCTTCATCTCTAACTGGTCCCAGTATTCTATGCCGAATTTTTCTTTCAAATGCGGCTAAAACTTTCAAACTTAGCAAAAGGCAATTGTTCAGCATAAATCTACCGATAAATGATTCAAGTTTACTCAGAAAATGTTATCATTGATGATGTTGTGCGTGAATGGTATCGGAACATTTTTAGACTGTTGAAATGACTTCCGGAATCGTAGTGATCCATGACAACTCGGCCTCACAGTGCTGGTGCAACCAAACGGCTTCTTCAGTAAATCAAATGGCATATTTTCAATATAAAAATGTCCACGTAGAGTAAAAATTATTTGGCAACGGTGCGGAGTTGGATAAGGATTGAGCTACTATATGCTTTTTCTAATGACAGACAAGGATAGCGAACCAAGGTTAACCAGGTACTGACTTAATTAACTATGACTCATATTCCTTAAGAACTAGTCTTGGTAATAACAAGTGTCCGACCAACAGATTTTGGCGTCGCGGCTGGTGTCTCACATAGGTCGGCAGCCAATACTGACCCCTAGCTGGCGTTGAAGCTTAGAATAGAATAGTTTTTATTGATCAACACATATATAAATATACATGGATCTCGTCAATGCAGTTTCTCTGCATGATTCCTTGCATTTCAGTCTCCCTATGCATCGTAAAACTTTCTTCTGCCATAAAAAGACTTTATTCGCAGTGGCGCTGTTCCCCCATAATCAATGGCCGTAATTTAAATGTGAATGAAACAGACCATAATATGTCATTAGCATAATGTCAGTGGTAACTAGGAGTTTGAGTTTCTTCAAAAGAAATGTGACTCTAGCCAGTTTTTTACATAGAAATTCAACATGGTCATTCCAACAAAGTTTACTGTCAAGTAATTTTACTGATTGAGTGTAATTTTGTAAGTCAGTGTTCAGACTGCGTTTTAGTAAAAATAATATTTTCTCTGTTTTGGTCTCATTAAGTGATAGACCATTAGAGGTTTACCATGCTTTCGATGCTTTGATAGCTCAAGGTCGCGAGTTAGACTCCCTAGATTGGTTCCAGAGTTGAGGATTGCTGTGTCGTCAGCGTACAGTACCGAATGACATGGGATGTTACAGCTATAATCATTCACAAATATAACAAATAGAAATGGCTCCAAAACTGAGCCTTGGGGTACTCCGGTCTTTACAGTTCTAGGGGTAGCTTATTATTCACTTTCACAAACTATGCCCTATTACCTAAAAGATTTCAATTAAATTCAACTCTTTGTCCTCAATACCATAGTACCTAAACTTTTTACAGAGAAGTGAGTGTGACATGGAGTCAAATGCTCGGCTCAGGTCCAATAGACTGCCAGCAACCATACATTGCTTCTCAAAGATTTCCAGTATAAAATCAACAACCTTTTTCCACCGCCATAGTTGTGGAATGCTTTGGTCTAAATCCGAACTGATTTGGGTTCAAGAAGTTATTCTCAACAAAGTACGCATACAGTTGCTTTAGGAGACATGATTCGATAATCTTACTTATGATTGCAACTATTGCTATAGGCCTGTAGTTTTCCGGGAGTTCTCTATCACATTTTTTAAAAATCGGGTTCAAGAGTTCTTCCATTTTTAATGACGAAGTAGCCTACCAGACTGTACATTCTGTGCATTCATTCCTACATTGACAAAGAAATCGTTAAGGGTCTCTGGAGGAACGAGCTGATGAATCCTTCTGTTTCGACTCATCATTGTTTATAATTTTCCAGGCCGCCTTACATTTATTAACTGACACCTTTATCAACTTATCATTATGCTAACCAGTAACCTTGCTCCTTCCACTGCTTCAGCATGTAGTTGCTTAAATTGTTTGAATCTAACACTATCTTCAGGATTATCTTGGAACTTCCAAGTTTTATACAGGACTAACATATGATATTTCATAGCCTTCAGTTCAGGAGTGTACCATTTATTACCTTGTACACTTGTGTCTCGCATTCGCATCCCATACGTGGAATATCTGTGACCAATCCAGAGAAGAAAGGTATTGACTAAGCTTATTTAACCTGGACAATGAAATAACTTGTACAGAATGTTGGGTATTCTGGTCCTTCTTCATACATGCATCCTTGAAAACAAGGCTATCCTGATAGATGTAAACTAGAACTCCGGCATGATCTGAGATAAGATCTTGTCTATAGAATGTCACAAACATGTGATTTGTGGTTAATATTAGTGAACATACTATCAATTCAGGCATGTCCTCTTGTTGGATGATAGTGCATATTAAAAAGATTAAACGACCTTAGTATATTAATAAATTGCTTCACCTCTAATTTTCCCTGATCAAGAATGTCTCTCGAGACGCATTGATTTGCGTAAAATTGTCACCATGGTTGACGGGCCGCAATACTGGCGATGGCGATGAGTGTTGTGCTCCCGTCGAAGTCCCAGAAACGTCTTTCAGTGCATCACCAATACTGACTTCATGAGAATTCGCTTTCCCAGCTTGTTACAGTGTAGACCGTAAAGGGTGGAACATTTTATATTTAAAATTTGGTTAGTATCCTTCACAGTCACTGTCATTTGTTAAATTTATCAAATAAACTGATCAAAAAATTTGCAAGAAATATATTATCATTGAGAACCGTTTCATCATATCTATATGGAATTGTGTAGAAGATCACGTTTATATCAATTGACAAGCTCGTCAATGCATCAATTCCCTGTCTCAATGTTAGCTGGTAAGGTTCATCTCTATGCAAATCGTTTGAGCCTGTTAGGACAACGTCGAAATTTTCTTTTGTGAAATAATTTATGAATGCCTTGCCATCTTTGATTATGTGCTTCATCTTGGCACTTGTGATCACATTGAAATCACAATCTTTGTGATCAAGTACATGTAGGAATTGGGTTAGGGGTTTTCCTTGACTATCAGTCAGAATTACAACTCTTCGTTTTCTAGTTTGAGATGAAGATAATAGCTGACTATGACTTGACTTACATTGTTGGTGGCTTTCTTTACATAAGGCCGCCAATAGTTGGTATTTAGCGACCAACTAGTAGTAGAAAGTAATACCGTAAGAGCCTAAATCTCACTGTAGGGTATTATCATTTATTAGACTCATTCGTAATCTTGAAACTATGCTTTCTGAACTATATTAGCAAGATTATAACATGTAGCTTTCCATTTTCAGTGCAATAATTCAAAAGCCATCACAAAGGTTGCAACTGACCAGGTACTTGATCTTGATGACAATAATGGTTGTCATTAGGCCTAGACTTTAGACGACAACATGTACCTGATTATCACAATAATTAGAAAAAAGTGCATAAATACTCTACAGGCTCATGTCAATTAGCCATTTGGATCTAGGACTATGTACTAATTACTAATGACATCTATACTAACAACATTGTTCACTAATCAATGAGATTTTTACTTGCTTTATAGAATGGACGTAAAGGGAGCTGGAAATGTGAACGCTTATTACGAGTATTATATTACAGCCAAACTGTCACGCTTATGTTACGGGTTTTCACACATCTTGTAAAATTTTTCAAGAGGAAAAATTCTTAGTTTTAAAAGATTGCATTTGCATTTCGCAATTTCTAGACCTACGGTTGATCAAGAAATAATTAAACTCACCAAAGACTTGAACATTTTTTAAATTTTAAAAATATCACAGGTGTATTTTTACAAAGATTTACATTCTTATATTACAACTTTGGTTAAGAACTCATGATAGGCCTCAATCCTGCACTAACCTCAAAAGAAAAAATTTAGACTTGACACTGGCGACACTGGTGAGCGACACACCATTTTTATGGCGCATACACTTTGTATTCAATCATACTTCATGGCCACTCTTTCATGAGCTGTCTCATGGTGTCATAGTTACAGCGCGAATACGAGCGAGACTACTATAACTGAATAATTCTGCATTAATTCAAACTGATCCACTAATGTGTATATAGGGCATTCCTAATGCTTTATCTTGAATGAATGAGTGTTTCACAATTTGAATAGGCTAATAATAGGTAGTTATTGTACCTGATAAACTGAAATAATAACTGAGAATTTAGTCAAAAAACCCTAAAATAATAATTGATAATTTGGAATAAAAGAAATTGGAGATTAATGAAATGTTTATGATGTTGAATATTGTCTACAACTGAAACAGTTGTTAATTTATTAGTTGATTAATTTTTATGATTATAGCTAGAGACCCCCTGGGTTGAAAAGAATCACTCATGAGCCATTGTATAATTATTGATCTATGAGATTCGCATCTTGTAATTAATTATCACAATAATTAGAAAAAAGTGCATAAATACTCTACAGGCTCATGTCAATTAGCCATTTGGATCTAGGACTATGTACTAATTACTAATGACATCTATACTAACAACATTGTTCACTAATCAATGAGATTTTTACTTGCTTTATAGAATGGACGTAAAGGGAGCTGGAAATGTGAACGCTTATTACGAGTATTATATTACAGCCAAACTGTCACGCTTATGTTACGGGTTTTCACACATCTTGTAAAATTTTTCAAGAGGAAAAATTCTTAGTTTTAAAAGATTGCATTTGCATTTCGCAATTTCTAGACCTACGGTTGATCAAGAAATAATTAAACTCACCAAAGACTTGAACATTTTTTAAATTTTAAAAATATCACAGGTGTATTTTTACAAAGATTTACATTCTTATATTACAACTTTGGTTAAGAACTCATGATAGGCCTCAATCCTGCACTAACCTCAAAAGAAAAAATTTAGACTTGACACTGGCGACACTGGTGAGCGACACACCATTTTTATGGCGCATACACTTTGTATTCAATCATACTTCATGGCCACTCTTTCATGAGCTGTCTCAAGGTGTCATAGTTACAGCGCGAATACGAGCGAGACTACTATAACTGAATGATTCTGCATTCATTCAAACTGATCCACTAATGTGTATATAGGGCATTCCAAATGCTTTATCTTTTGAATAAATGAGTGTTTCACAATTTGAATAGGCTAATAATAGTTATTGTACCTGATAAACTGAAATAATAACTGAGAATTTAGTCAAAAAACCCTAAAATAATAATTGATAATTTGGAATAAAAGAAATTGGAGATTAATGAAATGTTTATGATGTTAAATATTGTCTACAACTGAAACAGTTGTTAATTTATCAGTTGATTAATTTTTATGATTATAGCTAGAAACCCCCTGGGTTGAAAAGAATCACTCATGAGCCATTGTATAATTATTGATCTATGAGATTCGCATCTTGTAATTAATTATACAGAGATGGTGAGAATTATTATATGGAAACAGCTAAATATTTCTTTTACAAGTACGGTAGTTGGTTGCATGGGGATTCTATTCCAATTGGAAAAATACTTTCAAATGTTTGTCCACGATCCACCATGTTGTATCCATCAAATGAATCCAACTTCATTTAGAATCCAGTTTCATTTTGAATCCAACTTCATTTTTAGAAATGGAAAGGTGGTCATGTAATATATGATTTCGGTACAGAATTTCAAAGGAAAATTGATAGCGAAACCCACACACATCGATATCTCAAACCATTTCAATGATCTCATCACAATCGACTGATAAGATTAAGCAGGGAACGTTTCTTTTGTATGCATGCACGAGTGAAACGGATTGCATGAAACAAGTTTCATGAAAGAGGGATTCACGAAATGCGTTTCTCCGGTGTGCAACCCGCCTAAGTGTAAACTCTTATGGTAGCTTCTACTTACATTTTAATACTTATGTGTACATAAAAGACAGATGCTAATAGAAGCGAGTTAATATAGAACTTATGAATAATGTTGTGTATTATTCAGCTGAAATCATGTGTCCACACATAAAGTCTGTCTGTCTGACAGTCCGTGTGACAACTGCCAAATAATTGCATCAGCTTTCTTAGATGAATGAAAAAATTACAGAAATTGCATGAAAAAAATCCGAACTGACTGATAGATGATGAGTTAAAAAACTTTTTTCTATGCACTTCTATTTTTTCAATGTTATTTTTGTATCCTGAAAAAGGACAAAGGAGTGAGTCAATTTTGTTGTCCAACGAACTTGTTCTGTAAAAAGGATCAAAGAATATGTGTTCAAAATTTGAAGCTGATTGATCAATATACTCTCTAAAGTAATTCTTTTGGAACACACAAACAGACAGAAAACGATTTTGGGCTCTAGTAAGTCGAAAGTGAGAACTTTGCTAATGCTCATACAAATATTGTCCACAAATAGTTGTTGATTTATTGATTGATTAATTTTCATGATGATAAATATAGTCCACAGCTAAAATATTTGTTGATTCAATAGTTGAGTTATCTGTAACATAGACAATGAACATTTTTGGAATTCGAATGCAAACAGGTACTAAGGCCCGGTGGCACAAAAGCCAGTTGAATTTTAATCATAGTCAATTTCACGAGAGCCAATCAGAGAAGGCTTGTTTTAAAAGACTTTGCTGTGTTGCACCAAACGGAGTCGCTCTCAGTGGCTTTTCATGGAACTATAGTGAGGTCCACGTTATAATGGCAGTGGATAAAGATAGAAGAATAGCGATGCCGATTCTCTGCATTAATTAATTATATTTCTACACTTTCAAAAACATAATTGGCATCGTTGTGGACCTAGAAAAGGATAGTACCACCGGCTATGTCGAATGATAGACAAGGATAGCAAAACTAAAGTTGATCAAATACTGTCATTATAACGTGGACCTATAGACGATAAACTGAATACAAAGCACATGTGCCTTAAAAATGGTGTATCGCTCCCACAAAGTAGAAGATTCCACAGAGAAGAAAGAATTCCACAGGGAAAAAAGAAGGAATTCTACAATTCCTGTGAAGATTCTTACTTCTTCTCTGTGGTCGCTCCTCGGTGTCAAGTGTATTTTGGGGAGAACGCTATCACAGGCCCAGTGGCCATTGATGGAACTACCATTCAATACAAAGCGCTTGCGCCATAAATATGTGCTGTGAATGAGTAGTGTCAAGAGAAACGCTATTAGATCAGTGTGCGACTCCTGCGAGTGCAGACGACAAGGTTTACCAAGTACCGTGTAGTCAACGTGCTTGTTCATTGTTTACATTAGTTTCATTGTTTTTAATTTGGCTAATGGCTTTTCAAGTGTGGAGATTATTTGGAACGCAAAAGGTTGTATTTTTATTAACTTATAGTTTTCATTTTTAGTTTTGTTGTACCTAACAAAGTTTTATTGCATCCGGTCTGGTACATATTTTTATATTTTTCTTTGTATAAACCCACGTGGATGACTTCTGTTGTCGAGTTTCAACCAGCTTCTATTTAGAGAAACCAGATCGAAATCTCCCTATACTTTTATGGCTACTTTCAAACTTTCTTAGAATTAAAAATCTACAACCAACTTGATGAACTGATTTTTGGTAGCTTAAATAAAATTTAGGATCAGGATACCAGTAGGAAACCAAGTGCCTGAGAGAGTCGCAGATTGCAGAGCACTCATGAACTTATTTCTTATTGCGTCCATTCAACTAGTAACACAAACCGGAACACTAGGTTCAGGTGTCCACCAACTGAAACTCTAAATTTTGGAGTCCAACTGAACACTCCAGATCTGTGTCTCACTCTGCCCCAGCTGTGTCTGGTTAGTGTCCAGAGTGACATAGCAGCCAGACACCAAAACCTGGTGTCACTAATGCAATGAGCGCCCTGCGCCGCTTATATGCTCCGTTAGACGGTTGCACACCAAGTATCCTGATTAAAGCGAGTCTTAAGCTCTTATAACATTCTGATATAAATCTGGGACACCAGGAGTGAAGCCGATGCTCCCTCACTCCCCCACTCTTGGTGTCCGAGTAAGTCACAAGTTATTAATTATTATTGCGAGATATTACACTGGGAACAGCACAATCTGGTTTTCCAATTCAAAAACAGCCATAACAACTGATGCTTCGCAAGTCGCTCGGACACCAAGAGTGGGGGAGTGAGGAAGCGTCGGCTTAACTTCTCTGGTTTCTCACTGGTATACTTTTTTCAAGAGGTGAAAGTAATACCGCACTGTAATTTATTTATAAAGCTATTTCAATTCATACGTTTTTCTTAATTTTAATGTGGTAAAACATATTAATAGTGTAAAACTGAAATTAAGTCGAGTCTATATTACCTATATGATGAGTAGATCCTACTTTTATCATGACTAAAATGGATTCTTTAGGCCATGGATTCTGCAGGCCTTAGGCCTAATGCCCACTGACGCTCTAATGCATGCACTTTGCCATCACTCCTGGCAAAAAAAACGGGCACGCCACTCTCGACACCAACAAAATAAAACAACTTGTTGAATAGAATATAAGAGAACCTGAATAGAATTTAAATAGTCTAGGCAAGGAATGCTCAAAAAGGTACCTATAGAGGGAAAAGTTAGGAAGGCATATCTTTTATGGATAGTAAGAGGGCGATTATGTCAAAATTACCCACCCCTCCCCTTTTTGCTAAGTGAGTGGGAGTTATTTGAAGGTAAAATTATTTCGCATAGCCTATATCTCAAAAACTATGCAGTTATCCCATACAAAACTTAAGTCTACTACAAGTGTAATCTGAAACTTTTTTCAATGTCTCATAGTTTTTGAAATAATATACGCTCTTGAAGGTTTTTTGGCATAAAAAAACCACTTCCCTTTTTTCATATTTTATCTCCTATAACTCTCCAATGTTTTGATGGAATAGAAGATCTCATGGAATATTCACAATCAGCTCACAGGATCAATGGCCACTGAGCTCAGCTCATCTCATGGCCAATGTTCACAGGCTCTCCGGTTTCTGTGAAATCTGGCAGTACTGTACTCCATAAGAGTAATCAAAGATTTGCACAGACTACAGCAAAAATGAAGACACTCTTTATTAATATAGATGGCGCCGATTTTTATATTATAGATGCTTGAATCGAAATCAGTCAACAATATTTTGAACTTGTTTCCAAAACAACATACAACTCAATCTACCTCTTTTAACTTTGAAAATAATTTTAATTTTCAAGATTAATCAGAATCCAATTTCGAGGGGCTGGAATAATTTTTCCAAATTATTGATATGTAGAGAACTCAATAGACATAAGCTATTCGATAGAATACATGCGGTGAGATCCACCCATAATTTTGGACAGTCCCACATTTTATAATTCATTATTAATCTTTAAATACTGCACATCTTCATTAATTTTCAATTTCTGTGCACACTCTCCTGTGTAAATTGGTCTCATTTTCACAAATTTTCAAATTTCTTTATGATTGGAGAAAAATTCTCCTAATAAACATGAACAATCAGCACAAAGTAAAAGCAGTTCACAATACTACTATAACATCAAGAGGTTTTTATTTTTGAAAATGTGGACCACGAACAAAATTTATCTCTTTCAATGATTCCTTAGATTCATCTCTAAATCGTCTGATAAAAATCTTAATGTAATTGAACAGTCAAGCCTTCTTCATTCATAAAAAATATATATTCCATGAAATATAAAAATATGTTTTTCACACTATTCACTATCGAAATAGATAGTTTCCATTGAAAATAAAAAAAATATCAAACTACTGTAACAGAGGAAAATAAAATTTTGTGTTTTTCCTTATGGAACGATTCTACAACGTCTTGTTAATGCAATTGTCAATGCATTACTCTTGCTCTACATTTCAATTCATAGATCACCATCGTGAAAAGTTTTCCTTAATTGTCTGATTATTCGTTACAGAGTGCTGTCTTGTCGACCATGGGAAGTGCAGTGACCAAACAATTCTCTCCTCTCACTCCAAGTGTTCACCATAATCAGTTCCTTCCTTCAGGGAAGTTAATAGTAGCTGCTGCCTCTGCGTCGCTCTTTGTTCTCTACAGGAGATTTTCTACATCACATAAGAGTTTGGAGGCTAAACGATGCGATGTGGTGCTGGTGACTGGATGCGACTCTGGCATTGGCTACAGTGCAGCAAAGCATTGCCATAATCTGGGCTTCAGTGTTGTAGCTTCAGTCATTGATTTACAAAGTGCTGGAGCTATGTCACTCAGAAAATTGGACAACAAATGTATGTCAGTCATCAAATTGGATCTCAAAAACTCTTCAGATATCAGTTCTTGTGTAGAACATGTGAGGAGTCTCATTGCAGAAAACTCAGATTACAGTAAGTACCATAACTTTTATTTTTCAAGTCATTTCCTGAGTTACTCTGTACTATTGAATGTCAATATAATTATTCTCCTGTGTTGTGAAGATTATGTTGTGTCTATATCCATATTGAATGAAAACGACTCTAGTTTACTAGAGATTACTCTATATTAGAGAATATTTCTAACTACTAGAGATTAATAATGTTGTAACAACCGAGATTACTATATCAAATTATTGTTTTGATAAATAATGGTTATGACAGTATCAAGTCTTTTAGTATCTCAAATTATTGTTTTAATAAAATGTATTATTTATTATGATTATTTTAATAATGATTTTGTCAGTATCAAGTCGTTTTCAATCAATATGCCAATAATTAGCATCACTACGGCACTCTCAATGTTTTCAGTGGAGCAGTTTCTAACAAAATAAACTACCGTATGAAAAATGTTTTTTTTTCTACTAGGCTGCATTTAAACTCACAAATTCTATACATAGGCTAATTCTAAAAATTCACTCGCTAATGCTGTCAGATATATGATTTGAGGGGAATTATTGAAGTGGACCTATTGAAAATTTGCCTTAGTTCCTAAACTGTTAACCATATTATTGTTTGCCATAAAATCTTCAGGCGTTGGAACACCTAGAACATTTCTATGTTCTAGACACATTAGAGGCATCCTGTCTGTATAAATGAATAAACATTCATCATTCTTAGTGTCTGTTGCATGGACAGTTTTAAATAGCTGGAAATAGTTTAAGTTTGATAACAGCATTTCATGCAGCTCAGATTATAATCTGCGGTTTTTTTTTAATTTCTTATCGATAAATTGTTAAGGTATAAATTGAGAACTATTTTAACGAGGAGTTGAAAAAATAGACCAGAGGAAAGAATCCATATAAAATGGTAAAGTGTTGATTCATCAATATTTTATAAGTCTTTTGTATAGACGACTAGCAGTTCAACAAATTGCAGAAATTATTCCTAATCATCGATTGAATTGAGTCTCTTGAAAGTATTCAGTTTACAAAAATTGAAATTATTCAGTTATCGCATCAAGACTTGTACAATAATTATTATATTTTACTGTTTATTCCCTTTTCAATCGTAAATTTCGTTTTGTCTAGGACTCCATGCTATCGTCAATAATGCTGGAATAATGATTTTCGGAGAACTGGAATGGCAAGTTGAAGATATGATTCGAAATCAGATCGAAGTGAACTTATTGGCACCAATTTACTTGACAAAGTCTTTCATGCCATTATTAAGAAAGCATAAAGGTAAGCTAAAACTGGGACATCTATGGTATAACATAGCCATCTAGAGAACTATAGATGGCCATGGCTTAAATCATTTACAAGTAAATAAACACTAGCATTTTATCTCCTTATTCAATTAAGATATATAGTTTAATCATTCAAACTTCATAGACGTCTTAATGAACGAACAACTACTAAAATGATGTATAAATTTACTATTAATTTTTATAAAGGACATTTTTGAAGTCTGATTCAAGTGAAGACTTCTGTTGTTCAAAGCTTATTGAAAACAATGTTCTGTGGAAATTTCTATTGACGTTTTTGACAGCCCCGATTTTTAACTGTTGAAAAATATACAGCACAGAACATGTGAACAGATTGCGACCAGCATTTCTGAATGATAACTTATTCTCTCGTGGTCAGACGATGACGCTCAATCGTACCTTTGAATAATTTATAATGCATTTGAATCAAGAGGAATCTGATCCGTGAATTGATTTTCTTTGGAAACACTTTTTTTCAAAAAAAATATTCTCTCGATTTCTATAAGGCATTCTCTCAACTCGAGTACTGAACCTACTTGTGGATAGGTACCAACTTTTTTATGCTATCCATTTTCTCCCTATCCAAATAAATAAAATAGATTATAAATTTTGAGTCATTAAAATAGGTGAGATACATATTACGGAGTAAATTTTGACGGGAATAATTCACATATCGTGTATAATTGGATCAATATATGAATATGCCAAGCTCAAAGAGCTTGTTAGCTTAAGAGAGCCCAGATTTATCATATTTATTTTTTTCGGTTTCACCCCTTATCCATTTTTTATTATAAAATATAGATAGTTTCTTATGAGTAAGGTATAAAGAATATAACTATTATAGTGTTCAAGTAATTCGACAGATACTACTTTACTAGTAGGCATATTCCTTTATAACTCGTTATCATTTTTCTTCCGTAACCTCATCAAATCTGATTTCTTATAAAATAATGTTGTAAGAAGTCATATTAAAATAATAATATCGAGTGACCTAGCTGGCTCAGGTCTGGTGTCAGAGTTTTCAGGTTACAACTGATGAATTTCAGGGTCTCTGACATGACCTAACGACTACTTTTTAGGCAGCCAGGACCGACGAATTAACGTGTAATCCGAAACACGGAAGTGGCCCGAAATAGATATTTTGCCCGGGCCGGGATTTGAACCTGGGTTTCTGAATTATAAAGCCAGCATCTAATCTACTCGACTACGGTCACTACCCATATTGAAATCGACGTTATCGATTTCGCTTGATAAGTCTGTTAAAATCTCTGATACTAAGTATCACCTAAATTACCTATTCTATATTATAAATTACTGCATCTAGGTTTTTAGAATCAATAAGAATTAGAAAAAATAATATTGTTATTTTTTCAGGGCGTGTGATCAATGTATCTAGTCACTGTGCATTGGAAGCCCTGCCTGGTTTATCTTCATACTGTGCTAGTAAAGCTGGGCTGCAAGCATTCAACAATTCTCTGAGAGTGGAATGTGCCAAGTTCGGAGTTGGAGTAATCTCACTAGTTCCAGGTTAGTTGAAAATCTAATGATCAAAAATAGCTATCACCCAAATTATGCTAATTCTTAGATTTTAAATTGAATTGAAAACACAAAATTTAGTTGAGTTGTTTTCTGCGTAGTTTTATTCATTTAGAATACGATGAAATCAAATTAAAAACACTTTATAGTTTTATTCACCCAAAACTAGAGTTTTGATACATGTGGCATTGTCGTCAATTGATATAGATTATGTATGACAACATTGGCGATGATTCCACAAGCATAGAAATTTGAGGTTTTTCAAATCTTTATGAGGAAGGACAAAAATATTTTTTTATATCATTATTAATAGTCTCAGTTCTCTGACAGCAGCAAACTTTGATAATAATCGTTCATAATATATGAACATGATAATAAGCAGAGTTTTCGCTTGAGAAACAAAACTGTTTGGTTAGTCATCAATAAGAATGGTTGTAGATATTTGTAACAGACAGCCAAATATTGTAATAACTTGATGAGTAAACACCGTTCCGTGGTGTTGCATAATGTATGCACCATGAAGCGCGTTCTATTAAGAGGAATTCAAATTGATATAACTTTTGAAAATACTCAGACTATTTCTGTAACAGCCTAATTGCTAGAATAATAGAGCGATCAGTGATTTTTTTATTATTTATTTAAATGTCTACCAAGACGTATAACCAACTATTTGTTGTCACAATAATAATTCAATAATTAACCAAAGGAAAGTGTTTCTCATTTCAGTAGATTTTATATACCGTAATTAGGATTAGAAATCGAGGAATCTCTTCATAATTGAAACCATTTCAAGATGTTATTTTATTCTTACCTACTATTTCAGTGGCAGAATTGATGGATTGATGTCTAAAAGTCATTCAAAACGAGTTTTATTCAATGACATCACTTACATAACAAATTCTGTTACACAAATGATATTACAGATCATTGAATACAATACTGTTTGCAAACAGTTTCCCCCCTACCTACAGAACGTAGTTGATTGAAAAAGTTATTTGTGCAACTAGTGCGCAAAGTGACAGTTTGCTGCACCGAAAGAAACGTTTACGCCCGAGCCGTAGGCGAGGGCGGAATGGTTTCTTGAGTGCAGCAGAGGAACTTTGCGCACGTATTTCACATTAAGTTTTTCCTACAGTTACCATTGAATATGAAAAGTGGGTAATTATGGGTAAAATTGCCTGAAATGCATCAAATGTTTTTCTGTGTAATTTATTATTGATAAAAACCTTAATCCTAAAATCCTAAAGTCCTCGTTGTCCTTGGTTATAATATCTACTTAATAATTAGCGCGTTGTGCTTCGTTGCACCTCTGCTCACTATAGCAGCCACAGCAGTCACTGTTACCAACTTCATTTTGATTTTGCTGCACTGTTGCTCCATATAACCTACTAAGTATTTTGCGTTGCCATGTTGCAAATCTGGAGTGCAGAAAAATTTTTCCCGCACTAGAGCGGAAAAGTGATTCTTTGCGTTCTGTAATCAGTGCAGCAGTGGACACTTTTCAACATAACTGTAGGAAAAAGAAATTAATATTTTGTTCTGTAATAGGAAAATGTGATCCGTATACCATAATTAAAACGACACTGAATTTATTAATTTTTCAGGCTCCTTCTTCGACCAGACAAAGATACTCAGTAAGCAACCAGAACACGCATCGAGGATGCACGAAGGCATGAGTGCCGAATGCAAGGACTTCTACGGCGAGTACTTCCACGTGTATCACAGCTATCTGGCAGCAGTGAGCAATTTGCAGCGCAATGAAACTGTCAAGGAAGTGGACGATGCAAATTTGTACAGAAATTTCACCGATGCATTAACGTCCATTAATCCCAAAGCGCTGTACAAGAACAGTCCTTGGTACTATGAGGCTCACCATCTGTTGTTCAAAGTGTTGCCCACATCATGGAGGGATCAGCTTGTCGTCAGGTTCATGCGGATGCCCAAGTTTCAGGTGTCGGCTTCTTGATTGCAATTGCCAAAGTAGGATAATACAGGTATCGTTTTCAATGTCCAGGTTACTCATGATGAGTTATTCATAGCAAAAATAGGAAACTACGACCGATCTATTTATGATATTTATGAGTGATTTTTGATCAGCACTATTGGTACCCTATTTTCTATTTCCATCCTAAACGTATTTATTTATGTATCGATTACACATAATACATTCTATTTTTACAATTACTATATAGATTAATAATTGAATTGCATTACTATTTTATAATTCGACAATAAAATTTTATACTTTTTTAAACTATCTAATTATTTTCTGACCTATGATACAGAAATTTGTCTCTTGTATCTTTTGTACCTCGTATCTTTCAATCGAACGATTTATACTTAAACAACAACACAGCAAAATCCAATACTCAGAAATCAATTACTATTCAAAGTTCATAGTTTCCAGTCGTTGAAAGTTATTGTGATCAATACTATCGGTACTTGAGACTCCACTTCTGATCAAAGTTTATGATCCTATTATAGTCCTTGGAATGTACTCTAAATGATAATAAGATAGTTAAACTTATTAAAACTCAAAACTTTTCAAGATTTGGAAAAATATTTCCCTTTAATCAAGTAAACAAGGAGGAGATTTTACAGTATTACTTTCAATCATTTAAAATTGCTGTTATTGCGGTAATAACATTTTAATATATTTAAAATAGCTTGCATAAAACATTGTAACACATTTTTAAGTGTGGTATATATATGTTATTCAAAATTTCTCTCAGCCCATTCCAAAATAAAAATCTTACTAATGATAATTAACAATCAAATGTAACATGTATTACAGTTTTGGTGCTGGAGAGTATTTTGAATAAATTTTCTCCCAGAAATCGTCTCTCTCCTTCATAAGTTTTGAATTCACCATCGCTAGCTCTTCTCCAATGTTCAGATACTTGAATTCGTGTGGATCATTTGGTTTCCAATCGACTTGAATACTACTTCCGTTTGGATTGCTGGAAAACAACAACCAAAAAGAACTGCTTCAGTTTTTTTTTCAATTAGGTTTTTAGTAGGTTTGTTTAAACTGCTTTTAATGTAATTGTCAAGTAGCAACAACAGTTGATGAGAAAAAACTAGTTGATATTCGAGTTTAATGAAATCCCTTACCCATTTGCAGCAAAATTTGTCCATAGCGTAATGAATGTGTCAACGATTTTTCTCTCTGGACAGTTTGGCGCTAGTGGAAATTCTCGTCCATTAACAAAATTGCTATGAAATATGTAGCCAAGATCATCTGCATGGCTCACACCTGTAATTGAATGCTTGAATTGAACACGGAAAGAGCATTTATATATTGTTATACATAACTAGAATTGTTTGTTTATAATATAATGACGATTCGCATGGATGGTTACTCTCGAAACTAGTTTAATAATCAGAGCAAAATTGTAAAAATCATCACTTAATTTTCAATTGATTAGAAAATTGGCGAATTTCATCAAAGATATTATTCCCTATTAGACCCGAATTATTGGACCCTATTAGAGAATCAACTATTGGTTGACTACAAACGACCAATCATGTATGACCAGATTATGATCAGACATTTGACTGTGTTTTGACTGTGGACTCCTTTGAAGGAAATGTTCAAATTAATTTCAAAGACATTTCCAACTTTGTGACTAAGAACTTGGCATTATGTCATGAATAGTAATATAAATATTGTTGAGGAAGATTTCTCACCTGGTGGAGCCTCAGGCACAACAGTTTTGATGTATCGTTTGAAGAAACCCAGTTCACCTTCGAATGTAAATTGGTAGACATAAACATCTTTCAGTCCTTTATTACAAATATATTTCAATGATTTATTCAGTCCAATGGTAACACACAGATCCGAATATAGCTGAAATGAAATTGAATTTGCATTAAAATTAATGGAAACTCTGGAAATTATAAACTACGATTTGAAATAGTAATGTGATATAATTACTATCATGTTATTTCATCATGATAATAATAATGTTATTGAGGTTATCATACGAGGTTATTGAATTATTGAGGTTATCAATTTCATCATGATAATAATAATCATGTTATTGAGGCTATCATACCAGGTTATTGGGGTTATTGAATTTGCATTAAAATATTACTCTGGAAATTATAAACTACGATTTGAAATAGTAATTTGATATATAATTAATATCATGTTATTCCATCATGATAATAATCTTGTTATTGAGGCTATCATACGGTAGCTTCACCAACAGACTGAGCACGGTACGAGGTAATTTCATATCTAGACTACTATGGACTGCTAGCACCACAGGTGGATGGTTGCAGTAAAAGTGCCATCACTTGGCAAAGTGATGGTTGGTATATAGGCTCTATATCACAACGCTAATATAAATAAATAGTAATATCAGAGAATAAATAAATAGAATTAAACAGTATCTTTACTCTATGGTAATAGTGGGCGTATAGGAGTTTGGTTGCAGGATTGCCATATTCACTATTCAGTTCTGCCGCAGCTTCTGATTTTGCGTGAATTGTGTTTACGTTTTACAGTTTGTTGCTCTTATAGGATTATGATAAATTTGTGAATCTTATATAAGTAATTAAGATAATATTTTAGCCGCATTTAAGAATTTAATCACTTCATCTACTCTTAGAAAATAATCCATTGATTATCAAGATGAATGGGGAACCATGCAACCTTAACAAAAGCCGACTTTGATGATGTCAATCCCCCTTTTCAGTGGCTAAGTATTTTTATGTTTCCTCCACATGAAAAATTAGTGACTGCAACATTAAATACTGGATACTTACATCTATATACTGGTCCAAGGTTTCTCTAGAAACAGGGTGATTTCCAAAGTAAAAATGTTTCACTTGTGGAAATACATGTTCGGCGATACCAGGCACATTCAACTCATGAGGAACAAATCTGTCAACATCTCCGTTTATTTTCTCCAATTTCGATAGCAATTTTGGTTCTTTTGACAAGCAGCAAATAAACAAACATAAAATCAACAAATTAGTAGGCTATATTCCTCCTCTACAAGCATTATCAAAGTAAATGTTTCAGAATTGTCCAACAAATTACTTTTACAAATAATATCTGATGAGTGAGTGAAATATAAAAAAAATTCCAAAACCGTGTACAAAATTTGAAAATCTACAAAAGGCAAGATTTGGATATGATTTCAAAGTTGTTTATTGGTTGATTATGTCGCATTCTCAACATCGACATCACAACTGAACATGTAGTATGTGGCTTCCGTTGTTCATCTGAACACATTCCAATTACAGTCATCGATAAGGAAATTAGTTTGGTTAGGCTTCAGAACGTTTTAGAAAAGAATCCATCATCAATATAGCATTTAGCATGATAGAGAATGTGCGAATAACTAGAAAAGATATAAAGATAAAGAACAGAAAATACATGTTGAGTGGAAAAATATAATTTTTGATTCTATTCCGGAACGGTAACACCAGTTCTATAACTTCATTGAAAAATAAAAAATATTTTTAAGAATTCATATAAGTAACAGATATTGATAGGAATTATCGATTTTCTTGAATTTCTCATCTATTTGCTATGATAAAATAGTAACATTATGCAGAACGTTCGTGTCGTTCTGATTTTATACTTAAGAAGGAAATTATATAAATTTAAATGAAAATACATTGATTATTAGAACTAAAATACCCATCTTCGTTTCAAAAGTGTTCGCCAACATCAGTGATCAAAGTTTGATACAGTAATTTGTACTATGGCGAAACTTAAAATTTTCTACTAATACTTTTCCTAAACATTCGAGATCAATTTTTAATCATAAAGAGATCGAGATCAAGGTCAATTCGATCAGATCTGGGATTTTAAACACGTGACCTCTGGGTTAAAAAGAGATAAAAAATCATATTTTCACGGCCAATCTACAATAGATATTCTATTTTATAATCACATAAAAATCCAACGATACCTTTAAGAGAAATGATGCCTTCCTTGCTGGTCATTCCAATGATGTAAGGCACTTGTGCGAATTGGCCACTTTTGAGCAGCCTCTCAGGTGATTCTGTAAGAAGATTTGTTCCTGTGCCAGCCACTTCTTTGCATGGTACAAAAGGATAGAAGAGTTGCCTCAGTTCCTACTCAGAAAAATAACATGATTTGAAAGCATTCATAAAGTTATCAGGCAACAAATTAATGCCAAACACAAGTGTCCCCGCATATATTTTGATAAGGTTAGTGAAATGATGTATTCTGTCAAGATATCAATCAGATTGTGCAAGATATGCGCATAACATGAGAAATCTGGCGTGGCGCACTCACACAACTTTCCTTGCCGTTATGAGAATTGATCACCTGACGCTAGTGTTCCCGCGCATCTAAAGTCTACTATTCAAAGATTTGAGCCAGCTGGTGACAAGGCAATAACGCTGGAAACACTCGAGGTCTGCTATCTCTTCATAGTGAATCATTCAATAGAATCAACAGTTGCCAACAGTTTGCAATTGGATAATCACATTTTCTCAAATTTCAAGCTTATTTTTAATTTTAGGTGAAAATGTTACCGAACATTAATTGTAGAGATTCCCATGCTCAATCTTTTCCACTCGAAATGTTTTGTTTTAATTGTATCTGAAGCCTGATAATTGAGAATCTAAAATCAAACTTTGCATAGATGGGGCGGAGCTCCTGAAATTTTTACAGATTTGAGACTTGTGGCAGTTGATAGAGCTTATCAATGAATATTTAAGATATGTATTTGATCAAAATCGTTGGAGCCGTTTTCGAGAAAATCGCGAAAAACCCTGTTCTTGACAACATTTACGCCATTTAAGCCGCCATCTTGAATCGCATTTTATCGAAATTGTTCGTGTCGGATCCTTATATTGTAAGGACCTTACGTTCCAAATTTCAAGTCATTCCGTTAATTGGGAGATGAGGTATCGTGTACACAGAAGCACATACACTCATACATACACACACACACCCACACATACATACAGACCAATACCCAAAAACCACTTTTTTGGACTCAGGGGACCTTGAAACGTATAGAAATTTAGAAATTGGGGTACCTTAATCTTTTTGGGAAGCAATACTTTCCTTACCTATGGTAATAGGGCAAGGAAAGTAAAAATGAGTCTTTATTGAATCACATGTTACAATTTCATATCTAGTGAGATAGCTAGCAACGTATTTAGATATATAATGGTACCTAAAGGTGCGTACAGACTTTCGCTCTGCTCCGCAACCGAACGTCACTCCAGCAGAGCGATTGATGATCGACCGGGAAGAAAGAGTGGTTCGACCGGCGAACGCGAGAAGATCTAACATCTTCCGTAACGTTCATGATGGGTGCGGGGGCGGAGCGACTGTGGTTCGATGGAGGAACGAGGGCGGAGCGTGCTCGGTGCGGGTTGGAAGCGCGTTTATGTGTACGCAGCTTTACATTACATTGACGCTGCATCAACAGTATTGTAATGAGGAGTGCATATGGATAATAATATATTTGAAAATTGGCGATATAACATACACTCATATTAACAAAAAAACCTTATACAAAATTCAACTTGACGTCTTTCACTGATGAATCTGTTTAAAAATCGTAATTTAAATATGATTTTAATTGATAGTTTGTATTTGATGCTTTTAGTGAGTTGTTTGAAAAAATGATTTTACCACCTCAAATACTCAAATTTTGACCAGAAAATACACGAGTAGTAGAAATCGAGCTTTATTCCATTAAATGAATTACTATTTCCAAAACTATCTATTGCTATATTCTAAACATAATATGCAGCCTATACATATGTTCAATGATAATATGAAAATATGTGGAATCAGCGATCATAGATCGTAATGTGTCTGTGCGTTCTCTAGCAAATATCTTGAACAAAATTCCTCTACTTGAATCAAATCATATCAATCTATAGTTATTTGTATATCTAGAGTGAAAAGTACGACTTTTTCTCCCTGTGGGAAAAAGTTTGAAGCCCGAGGCGAAGCCGAGGGCAGCAATTTTCCTGAGGGAGAAATAGTTATTTGTGCAACTAGTGCGCAAAGTGACAGTTTGCTGCACCGAAAGAAACGTTTACGCCCGAGCCGTAGGCGAGGGCGGAATGGTTTCTTGAGTGCAGCAGAGGAACTTTGCGCACGTATTTCACATTAAGTTTTTCCTACAGTTACCATTGAATATGAAAAGTGGGTAATTATGGGTAAAATTGCCTGAAATGCATCAAATGTTTTTCTGTGTAATTTTATTATTGATAAAAACCTTAATCCTAAAATCCTAAAGTCCTCGTTGTCCTTGGTTATAATATATAATGAATAATAATTAGCGCGTTGTGCTTCGTTGCACCTCTGCTCACTATAGCAGCCACAGCAGTCACTGTTACCAACTTCATTTTGATTTTGCTGCACTGTTGCTCCATATAACCTACTAAGTATTTTGCGTTGCCATGTTGCAAATCTGGAGTGCAGAAAAATTTTTCCCGCACTAGAGCGGAAAAGTGATTCTTTGCGTTCTGTAATCAGTGCAGCAATGGACACTTTTCAACGTAACTGTAGGAAAAAGTATTTTTCGCTCGTGATGTACACAACATTTTTCCTCCATCTACATTTTTTTATAAAAACTGCAAATAAAATCATTCTAATAACTTACGTATTGGTGACAATGATTCCTAACAACATAACCTAAATCTAAAACCTAAAATAAGGTCGTCTGATTGGTACTGCCGATTGCGCTATCTATCGGCAAAAGTTGTAACAATTATATCAGCTGGGCAGCTACCAAAAATGGCTGACTCCAGATCACGCGGTTCAGATTTGAATTGCAGATCAAAATATTTGTTGGCTGGTATTTTGAATAGAATAAAATATTTTAAAAATTGTATAAATTCTTATCGTCTACTAATATTAAGAATATAATAATTATCATACAAACATATATTTCATGAGTTGATCAAATTTCTGGTTGTGGTATTGAATTCAGTTGACTCAATGACAGACACCTCTATTATGCTTTCTCATCTGAGCTTAGACCTTCTAACCTATTACCATGTAAGTTTTTGAAATAGAGATGCTTCCCAAGTTATTTATATGGAGTCACTTTTCCTCCCTAGGGAGTTTTTCTGTTTTTTACTACCGAGAGCGAAAAAGTGACACTTTAGTATTATGTTTCAGGGAGTAAAGTAAGTACTTTAGACAGTAGGTGGAGGAAAATAACATTTCTAATCAACTAATACTCTTAACCCCACCAGTGGCGAGATGTCTAGGCTATCATGTCATGGGGAATTATTTTTTATTGTCTTATAAGAAATACTGGTATACAATATCCTATCGCTTTTGGTCAAATGTATTAAATTAAAAGTAGGTACTTGAATAAATAAAAAACAGTGTACTAAAGGTTAAATTTAATAAGTGTACCCAGTATTGTGAATGGATGGGAATTAAAATATGACATAGCAGATACCCCAGATCTTGTTTACAAGGGATGCCATCTTCATTGTTAGGTTGTCACTGACCTCGTATCTAATAGTATAACGGATGATTCACAGCACACATACGGTACATACCCTTTGACACAAAACCTTGCTTTGTGAAACAATAAGATCTTCCTTAGTCTGATCTCTAAGAAATGAGATCAATTCGTCAGCATCGCTGGTTTTCTTTCCAAGAAGCTCGCCTAGTAGAAAGGCTCTGGGTATGGTGTTCTCGACGTATCCCCAAGGGTTCAGTGCACTGCCACTTTGCATTATAACTTTATGGAAGAGTCCTGTGATTGAAAACAATTGAATGGTCAAAATTAAAGTACTATTTACTATATTGAAGTGCGCCAGTGGAATTTTCATAAGCAATTTTTTGAAAATGAACCGAAAGAAGGAAAGAACTGTAATAATCCTGAATGTTGATTTTCAATTAAATTGCATAATTTAAATCGCCTTTACTTCAAGAAGTAGTTATAAACAACATACTTATACTATTAGAAGTTATTTAGTACACAATAGGTGAGTGAAAATGAACAGAATTGGGACACTTTTTATTGATGCCTACTTCAGATTGCATTACTCAATTCAAAACATCAGGCATCGCAAAGGCTGTGCAATCTTCATTGATGTCTTGATTTTATAGCCCATTCTACTGTTTCTTGTATTCAGTTAATTCCGTTTAATTTCAGAATTATATATTTTTTGTAGCTTTGAATTAATAGTTTGTATTGCTGCTAATATGCAATTTCTGCTGGACATTACTTACTAGTAATTGATCGTACAGCCGATAATAATTAATTTGATCTCGATTACGATTTTAGTTTGATTTGCTACCATAAATAATAGTTGAATGCAACAAGACTTGTACATAGTTTGAAGCAGGTTTTTTTTCTGATTATCTAAAAGTATTCATGTAGACAAGAAGTAGCAATAAATATAATATTTCGTTTATAGTATTCTAATAGGGTTACTTGGAAATTAAAAAAATAAAATTAGTAGTACACTTTTTGTTTTTCTTTTAGATATGTCTTGCCAATCACGCCATAATCAAGTGTTAAAAAATTATCACTCAATTGATAATGACGTGATTGGCTGAAACTATTAGTCTCTAAAAGAAAACAACAAAAAAAGAAAAGATAATGGTAATTCTACTGGATCAAAATTTAGATTATTAGCACCCTGTTTTAGATTATTGTAACAAACCTCTAGCCATGTTTGACATTGAGAGAATGTGACAGGATGCGGCTCCAGCACTTTCTCCGAAAATAGTCACATTGTTAGCATCTCCGCCAAAATGACCAATGTTCTCCTGAACCCATTTCAGAGCTAACACTTGGTCCTTCAACCCTGCATTTCCTGGCACGTCACTATTGCCCAGTGAAAGAAATCCTGCAAATAAATCAATAAGATTGCATGAATTATTTTAATATGATTTGAAAATAATTTACTGTAAGAGTAAGAATAAATAATAAGCGTAAAATTCATGGAATCGTCAAAAGTGATACATGCAACCAATTCTTCATAAAATTACAGGCTATCACATTTTAAAAAACCGTTAGCTATTACAGACAATAATAATAAAAGGATCTATACTGGCGATAATCTTGCTGAAGTCTACTACTACTTACCCAGACACACTACTATTTCTATTCACAGACATATAGTCTTTTTGGAGGTATTCCACGCCATCTGTATACTAACATTAATGTAATAATGTATTTCTACTTAAATTAATGTATTGTATTAATAATCGAATTTATTCAATTCTACATATTTTTGTAATGCAATGTGGAAAATAAATTGATTTGATTATATCTGAATGAACGGGAATACGATAGGCTATACAAAAAAAAGATACCGTACTCAAAATTCACGATTAAGCTATCATTGTACAAGTTCATCACTGAATGATTAGTGTGCAAATGATACATAATACCAAATGAAGCACGATACCATTTAATAGACTTGGGTTATTCAGCCTTTAACTTGTGGAACGTGGTCTCTTGTGTCAATAACTCCATTATTCAGAAACCTCTTGTCAACATCATAATAATAAGGGAATCATATAGACCCCACCAAGTTTTGGCACATTCAATTCAGGAATTGGAAGACCATTCAAAAATAGTAGAATCTTGAAGCAGCAAGTTATTTATTTGGTTACTATTCAAAGTTTAGTAAATACTTGAACGGTTAAGCCCTATTTCACAGGCTATGCGACGTTTGCAGATGTGAATTAAGCTTGAATGTTGGTGATTTTTTATAGAAGATCTACAAAATCATGTAGGCTACTTACCTAGAACTCCTACTCGATAGTTTATACAAACCAGTACGACATCTTTGTGAACAAAAAAGTCAGGCGCATAGAGCTCATCGTCACCACTGCCGCATGTGAAACCTCCTCCGTGAATCCATACCATTACAGGTTTCAATTCATTTGGGCCAAAAATCTGTGGACAAGTGAATATAAGTTGAAGGAAGGGAATGTGTACAAGAGGTCATACGATTTACTTATTATATGATATTATGGAGTATCATGATTTTCATTCCTTTATATAATGCAAACGCATTAAAACAACAACTTTGTATTCATGGGATCACTAGGTAATAAAAATACTGAATATAGAACAGTAGCCTATAAAACTGTCTTACTAATGTGACTCTACAACCTGATAGTCTAGTTTTAGCCTGCTCTACAATCAGTCTCCATCTCTCTCTATCCAGTGCAGTCATGAAATACTAATTCAGATTAGTAATGGATTTGCTACTGTTGGTTTCTGGTTAGTTGAAGTAGGTAGCGTATGCATGAATGGTGCTCGATAATTTTGATTCTTAACCTTTGTACGAAATTAATAGATATATTCACATAAAGTTTCCCTTGCTAATTATTTCTTCATAATTTGTTTCATTTCCTTGCTTCATTATCCTTATTCCTCGATACAGTTGGTGAAATTACAAAATTTGATATTCTAGTCTACCTAGTGTTGATAGAATATTACCTAGGTATGTTCTCTTGACTCGACATTACAATTAATAATACAATTGAGTGCGTTGGGAATTAAAGCTGCTGTGCTCAAAACAATGATGAGAATAGAATCTCTAATAATTCTACATGTGATAGCGATTTGCAAATAAATGCACAACAATACTATACTGTAATAACAATAACGAGTAAACACATTTCCTCAGAATGCAATAGCATAAGTATATCGAGAATAACAATATGCTTTCACAATAAACAACAATAAACAATACACTAATGATCTTTGAATATTATCACACACTAATAATTATGTCTCTCTATCTGCATTGACTTGATTTTTAACAGCTATTTTTTCGAAGTTATCAACAGGTGTATTTGAACCGTGCTAACACAATCGCAATTTTGAATTCAAACCTTTATTCATTATATCAAGTTTCAACTTGAATTGAATTATTCATTATCCAATAGCTAACATTAAATGAATAACTCGATTCAAGTTAATAAGAAGAATGGAAATAAGTGACTTGCCTTTGGAGTATAGACATTTAGAAACAAACAGTCTTCACTCCCAATGAGCTGATTACTGAATTCGTGAATCTGAAAGCATGGATTTCCTGGCTTGGTGCACTGCTTCACTCCTTGCCATGGCTTTATTGGCAACGGATCCTGAAATTGTTGCAACAACGAATATTCTTATGAGTTGGTCATACAATTATAAATTCTATCAAAATTTGATATCCTTGATCTGCGAAAAATACACTATTGAAGCCTACTTGAGCACAATAAATAATTAATGCTGCAATGAAGTTTTATGGACAATAACTTATTGCTTAATTCAAAACAGGAATTATCACACAATTAAGACATTAAAATTTCGCACAAAATCATATCAGTTGAAATTAAAGCAGCAAATAGGCTGAAACAACCTGTAGAGATACATTTTTTTGCTAAGAGTGACGCCCTCAAGAGTTTCGGCTCCTGCGAAGGGAATAGATTTATTTTATTGACAATTGAATAATGAATTTATTGCCAAATACAATAGATATTTTTACAAACAAAATAATCATTAAATTACAATAGTTTTTGGCGTGACTGGAAAAAGAAGCCTTGACCTGCAGCACAGAGTTCTAAAAATAAGAAATAAATTTTTTGATCTAATAACAGCAGCAGGGGTGCCCAGCCCCCCCAAGGGCAATGGCGCAAGCCCCCCCCAATCAGAGTGTAATGCCCCCCCCCAAAGTATCCCAATTCCCAACCCTTTAGTTTTTTGCATTAGTCAGTGTATGACAATAAAATTCACATCTTACATTCTAATCTTCCAAAGGGCATTATTTACCTTTGTTCTTGTGAGGAATTCTTTCTGTTTTCATAATATTGTAAAAATATATACCATCGTTTCTTATATTTTTTAAAATAGAAATAAAGAATCTTTTTGATATTATTTTTAAGACTAGCAGTGCACCCGTTCTTGTTCGGGAGGAATAAAAAGTACTACATTACATCAGGAAAAACTACATGGCAAAAATTTTAATAGGATATTAAAAGATAAGTAAGGGAGGCTTTGCTTTTTAAATGTAAAGGTTACTTATAAAAAGTTGAATAATAATATCATCGATATTCTTTTATTGCAAAAGAATATTGCATAGCAATTTTGGTGAACATTCATACAATTTTGGAACGATTTTATTCATACAATATATAATGTCGGCAAATTTGGGTATTCTAAATCCTATACTATTAAACGAGAAATTTCTGTTTAGTAGTTTTGATGTTTAGATGTTTATATATTTGTATTTCACCGGATCTCGAAAACGGCTCTAACGAATTATGTTTATAATATAAAAATTCGATTGCACTAGTTCTCATCCCTGGGGAAACTCGCTGAAGGACATTAAAAGAATTTATTCATCCTTGGAAAAACAGCTGATAATTTCGTCGTCTGTTGATGATGGAAGTGAGTGAGCGAGTGCATGTGTGTGGGACTCAGCTGTTGAACTTTTGTACCTAATTCAATCAGGTACTTAGTGACAGTTGTACAAAAGCCGGTTAAATTTTAATCCTGATTAATTCCAGTAGAACCAATCAGATAAGCTATCTTTTTGAGATGGTCTTCTGTGATTTGGTTCTCGTGAAATTAATCAGGATTAATTTAACATGCTTTTGTGAGAGAAATTTTTGCATTCCTCTGCGAATTAATCTCAATCCACTGTGATTAGATAGAGCCTTTCTATATGAACTATGAATATTTATCATAATTTCTTCTTTCTTAATAATTTTTATATGCTTTTGTAGGTACCCCAGAGCGGAGCTCGGTGCCCCGATATTTATCAAAAATTGGAACAGGTTGTCACTGATGTTGTGTTGTTGGTAGTATTTACTTTTTAACATTACAGGAGTAAATAATAACACAAGTCGAACAAAATGTATCTTCAAATGGTTTGGTTTTTGGAATAAAGATATCATCCGAACAAGTACATTTTGTAAATTCTATCTATTAATACCAAATATCGGGGCACCAAGCTTTGCTCGTTATTTATTCATTGATAAACAGAACTCAATTCTTTGAAATGATTGGGGAAGGACTAACAGGCACAGCCCAAAACTGTTTCTTCCTCGAATTTTGATTTATTCACTATAAAATTTATAGTTGGAATATTTAATATTCCAAAAAGTAGGTTATGTTTCATAGACTTGAATCCAAGTGAAATTTTCAGTCCAAATATTTGAAAACATAAAAGTTCTAATTTAGATTGTTTACATACCAATAATTGAATAACAAAATAACACTCACTAATCACTGTAAAATAATGATTAACTTTCAATATTATGATATATACCATCTCATGTCAACAAATCAGATTACTGTATTTTGATCGAGTCAATTAAAATTTCTAGATTTCTCGCGAGATACGATGAGCTAATTGATTACACAGCTGATCTCCCACACAGGCACACGCATCTTCTGTTATCGACAGACGACGAAATCATCATCTGTTTTTCCAAGGATGAATTATCCTTTTCATGTCCTTCAGGGAGTTTTTTCAGGGATGAGACCTAGTGCAATCGAATTTTGATATCATAAACCTACTATATTCCGAATTTCGTGAAAATCGTTAGAGCCGTTTCCGATATCCGTTGAACATAAATAACCATATAACCAGATAGCCAGATAACCAGATATAAAAATAGAAAAATACAAACAGATAAGGTATACAGAAATTGCTCGCTTAATATAACAACGCTTAATATATCGTTGGATAACAACTTATAGTCCAGCCAAATGGTCGTTTTTCAGGAAACAGCCCCGAAAGAATTTTTTTCGATGGTTCTATCTGTATTTTGGGGCGCTAAATTCTAATCTGAAATTTGCTCACACGCCAGAGGGCGACTTCACCCCCAAAATTTTGGACTTTTTTTAAGTTTTCCGTTTAATCTGGAGAACCTTGAATTTATCGAGATAAAGCATTCTCTATATAATATTAAAGATAATAAAATTTTATTTCCAATGAATTGACTGGTCGCGCAGGACTACTTTTTGGATTTTTTATCTGAAGTGTTCCACAAGATACACAACTTTGAATCTGTGAGAAATTTGTGATATTCCCCCCATTTCCACAGTCTCGCATATGCAACGTTGCGTATCTTGTGGAACACTTCAGATAAAAAATCCAGAAAGTAGTCGAGGTTGTGATGAATTTTCTCCTCTTTTCACTCCCATGTTTCACTCTTTTAATTCTGTTTTCAATGCCGTTAAAAAGTTACAGCCAATTGAATGATGATCTTTATTTTCTACTTTTTCTTGCGATTTTACTGTTATTAAAGAGTCTCTAAAATGAGTACAATACATGAAAGGTTGCGATTGGTCTTAAATGAGAGAAAATTTCATGCTCTATAAGCTGAGTTGCCATAAATTGATCTTGCATCACTGTTTATATCGAAGAACTGTCGAGACTGTAGAAATGAGAAAAATATCGAAAGTTTCTTTATTTTTTGAATTAAACGTATCTTACTTCACGATTATATTTTTACAAAAATCATTCATCTCACATAAAAGAGGAGATTCTTTTAGTTTGCGATGTTGTTTATAATTGCATTCCCATTTCAGAGACATTAATATCATCATAAAACGCCTTTGAGATTAAAATAATTATTAGATTAAAATGTACATTACAATTTAACTTATCATTGTGCTTTTAAGAAAGTTAGGTTGCAACAGCAAGGAAACTCAAACACAGGACCATTAAAAATTAAAATTAAGAAAATGAAATCAGAATAATAGTGGATGATGAAGTTATAATTTATTTTTTTCAAAGACTTACCTTCAAACTCATAGGCTTAAAATTACTAAAATTCCTGCATACAACATATATAATTAATAATTGTATTTTTTATGATTTATATTGAGTTACACTTTGCAGAATATAACATTGTAAAGGTGGGAAAAAGTAATAAAATTAACTACATTAGGATATCTCTATTTAATACCTTGATTTTTTAGCCATGATTCAAAATGTTGACATTAAATATAAAAAAATCATGCCCCCCCCAAAAATGTTGATGGCGCAAATTGCGCCATGCCCCCCCCCTTGTGGGCACCCCTGAACAGCAGTACAATTGATACAATTCTGTTGATAGATGATAATCTATGGATGTTTAATTTTATCAATAGTCAAGTACTTGATAAACAAAATATAGTTACACAGAAAAATAATATAAAAATTGTAAAGTTTTAATAATTTTGACACAATTAATATTGCCAAAAATTGTTGATTTAGCCAACTCAATTCTCAATTTTAAAATAATAGTTGTTCTGTTTTACCCACGATCTTATTAATCTCAATTTGGTTTTGTTATTTTATCCTTAATAAAGTCTTCTGGAATTTTATTTATTAATTCATTACTCTGATATTAAATTGGTGTTTACTAGATGTTAATGAAGTAAAATTAATATTGAAAGCATTTACTACAGTTGGCCGTATATTATAAGGGATTGTGCGACGGGTAAATTGATGTGTATTAATAAAAATATTTAGAATATTTAAATATTTATAAAAAGTATTTTTATTAATAAAAATAATTAAATTTGTCACATAAGTTTGACGTAACGTTGGTAGATCCATCTCTTCAAATATTAATCTGCTGGGATAGAGTCTGGGTCTTCCAAGCGCAGCTCTAATAATATGCTTTTGTATTATAAAAAGTTTTTTTTTTAAATGAGTGTCATACGCTGCTCTGCTCCCCATACTTCTATATTATAATGGAAAAGTGAATGAGCATAAGCGTAGTAAATCGTTCTCAAAATATTTAAACCTTTTAATTGGTTAATTCTGTAGGAAATTGTTATTAAATATTTTAGTTTGAAGCATAGATTCTGGATGTGAATGTCCCATTTAACATACTGATCCACGGAAACACCTAAATATTTGATTTTTTTTTAAACATCTTTATTGCCCATAAAAACAAAATAAAAACTTACGAAAGAAATATTCTAGATTATAATATTATGCTATTTTACAAATAAATTAAAATTACATGGCACCACCCAGCAAGGGCAAAACCCTGATCGCTGAGTGAGAGTATCAGCTGTTTAGACAATATAAAATTTTTTTAACTAATAATCAAAGCTACAAAAAATTGAAGTTCAACAATAAATTACTAGTAATTATAATATTTGACTGATGTCAAAGAAAAATTTTTGTATCACCCACTTATTTATCTGTTCCATCCCCTGTCTAACCCCTATTAGAAAGAGATTCTGACAATGCATTTGGCATGATATTTATTATTTTTGAGCTAAGATACCCCAATTGTCTTCGCACTATTGTCAAATCTGAATAGTTAATATTATAATGTTATGAGATGTAACTCTCAAGTTATACATAGAAACGTTATTATTCACTGTAAATTCATCCTTCCTCATCCATGCATAGTAGAGAAGTTTCTTTATATAAATTTGACGTACTGTCATCACTTTAAATTCGGCAAATGTTTCACTACTAGAAAAAGCCCTTGGCTTATTAAGAATGATTGATTTAACTCTTTCTATTATTGGACAAGTGCAGTTAACAGTGATATTGTTATGACAGTGTATTATCAGCTCAAGCTCATCAGGTGGCTGACCACTTCTGTTAGGGGAGTATTTAGTTTTACTCGCATTTAGAGTTAAAATATGGCTGTTCAACCACGATTTAACTATTTCAAGACCACGATTAGCAGAGTTAAATGTTTCATTCCATGTTGAGCCTGAGAAGATTAGAGCAGTGTCATCGGCAAATGATGGTGTAACACCATTAGGTATATCAATTTTCAATAAATTATTAATAACTTATTTCATGTCAATAACTTATTTTCAATAAGTCATTGACATAAATAAAAAAAAGTAGCGGCGATAGTACAGTTCCTTGTGGAAGTCCAAACTCTTTTATATTTTGAATGCTCAGTTTTATCATTTATTGTTAAAATTTGGATTCAATCTGTCAAATAGCTTACAAATAATTCTTTTGTTATTCCTCTTATTCCACAACAATCTAGCTTATGAAAAAGGATAGAATGTGGTATAGAATCAAAGGCTTTTGCCAAGTCCAAAAATATAGCAAGTGTTTTTCTATTACAATCAAAACTTTTATTTATTAAATTTGTCAAGTGTAAGACAGCATCTTTGATGGATTTACCTTCTTGAAAACCATACTGGTCACTCGAAATAAAATTGTTTTTTCTAAGAAAGTCCATCAATCGAACTTTTATAATTTTTCCATAATTTTTGACAAATTGGTTAAAAAGCTAATAGGTCTATAGTTTTGAGGATTTGCAAGGTCCTTGAATTTATTCGGAAAATATCCTAATAGAAAACACCTATTAAAAATGAATTCCAGAGAGGGCAAGCAATGAATTTTGAGATTTTTTTTAAACAAATTCCACTAATGTTATCCACACCAGAAGACGAGTTTGGTTTAAGCTCATGTATAAATTTATTTATTTCCGCAGTATCGGTTGGATTTAGGAAGGAGCTATTCAAAGGTCTCCAGGAGGTAGACTCTGGGATTTCAATTCGATTATTCTGTATCAAATTATTAGCATAAGACTGGCCAACTGTTGCAAAGTGCTCATTTAATACATTAGCTTCAATTTTGGGTTGAAAATCCCTATTTTTGTTGTTTGTAATCCCCTTTATGCATTCCCATGTCTTCTTCATATTACCCTTATAAAATTGAAATTTATCTTTTAAGTATTCTATTTTTGCATTTTTTATCAAGTTGTTCAGAGTGTTTCTGTACCGATTATATTCCTCCTTCAATCCATTATTGAATGGTTGCTTATTCAACTCTCTATGCATCTTGTCCCTTTTTCTAATAGAGTTAATAATGCCTTGACTAATCCATTATTTTAAGGGTCTCCTTTTATGTGGTATTTTAAAAGTTTTTGAATTTTTCCTTATTTGGTCCGTCAGAGTATTTACAAAATTATTAACCAAATTATCAATGTTCTCTGAATTATTATCAAGTATATTGTCCCATCTTTCATTCTCTAAGCAACGATAAAGATTCTCATAGTCGATTTTCATTCTAGTATTAGTCAATTCATTACTTTCAGGTTTTATTCTGTTATTATTTATATGCATGTTTGTGATAAAGTGGTCGGTAATATTTGATTCAATTATAGTTGCTAATATATTAATTATCAGGATTTATATTATTATTTTTGAGAAAAATATGGTCTATACATCAGTATGTTAGAGACAAAGAGTTGTATGTCATAATCATCTATTTAAAAAGGGGAAAATATGGTCAAAAATGAATACTTCAACAATGAATTTGGAATAGACATTTCCTAACAAATAATTAAAGAGATATTTGCAGTTGTTTGCTTAATATGACTGATTAGAGTTGTGTAATAACTTGTTTTCGTGAGTCAGATCCAAACTTTCTCGATTCCTGAAAAATGCCACTTTTGTAGATACAATTCTTTGACTCTAAACCCTCTAAACATGTCATGTTTATTATCAATTATTACAGGCTTGCCGCCTATACGTGGTAATATTATGAGACAGAGCATGATGATAGCAGATTAGCGAATCTACAGCTTCAGATGTTCCGAACCACACGGAAGTGATTTTTAACTCATAAATAATCAGATTTCGTTGGCATCCAGTAAAAAATGAGGATTTACATATTATATTGGACCTACAATAAAATATAGATACCTTAAATCTGAGTTTTCCCAGAGGAGGCTCTGCGAATGGTATTCCTTGGAAAGAGAAATATTCTTTGCCATCATAGACCGACACCTTTTTACACCCAACTAAGCTGCCAATCGATAGCTTTATTTCATTTGTCGTTTGCATCTTCCTAGTCTGAAGAATAAGAATGAGAAGGAGAACGAACGGGTTTCTAATATGATATTACAACAATTAATACACAACATAGTAAAATACTTTAGAAACAACAATAACATCGTATATTGACAAGAAATTATAAATATTTTATTCTTGGTAATTTCTTGAAATCAAAGGAACAATTGTTATTTTCCATAAAGAGAGCAGAATAGTTATTTGTGCAACTAGTGCGCAAAGTGTCAGTTTGCTGCACCGAAAGAAACGTTTACGCCCGAGCCGTAGGCGAGGGCGGAATGGTTTCTTGAGTGCAGCAGAGGAACTTTGCGCACGTATTTCACATTAAGTTTTTCCCACAGTTACCATTGAATATGAAAAGTGGGTAATTATGGGTAAAATTGCCTGAAATCCATCAAATAACTTAGTAGTGTTTGAATGGCGAGGCGGCTGTGTGGTGTGTGCTGTGGTGGCACTGTGCTGTTGCTGTCCTCGTTATAATATATAATGAATGATAATTAGCGCGTTGTGCTTGGTTGCACCTCTGCTCACTATAGCAGCCACAGCAGTCACTGTTACCAACTTCATTTTGATTTTGCTGCACTGTTGCTCCATATAACCTACTAAGTATTTTGCGCTGCCATGTTGCAAATCTGGAGTGCAGAAAAATTTTTCCCGCACTGGAGCGGAAAAGTGATTCTTTGCGTTCTGTAATCAGTGCAGCAATGGCCACTTTTCAACGTAACTGTAGGAAAAAATATTTGACATCTCATATACATTCATTCATACTTCAGCATAACATTCTGTTTTACAACACTTGAAAGCAGCTTGCAAAAAAGTGATCTGATTTACCTCACTATTGAACTATACCAAGCAGTATATTATTACCTCACTATATTGTCAGATACTTGAAATAAATAATGTTTTTAAATCATAGAGAAAAGAATAGCATAAGAAGATATCGCAAGGTGTAGGGTGTTTATGTTCCAATTTTCAATGTTAACTCAAGCCGATAGTCCAAGTACTTCTTTTTTTGTGAAGCTATGTGACACTGGTAGCCATACTGTGCCGTTATTACACTCTCATCCGGCCAAAACAGTAATAATAAACAGTATTCGACAGTAATTTTTTTCGGTAATCGGTTTGAGTTTACAACCTATACCATGGGATATCTGCTCATGCTATCTCTATGATTTAGATTGAAGCAATATAGATTTTTTGACCGAAATTCAAGTAATAATTCGAATTATCGCAATGTGGGTAACATGAAGTAAAAAACTTACACTCTACACTCAACGATATTTGATCTTGTAGGCCTTACCTGGCTCGTCCACCGCAGTCCGCCCAGATTTGCGATCAAAACCTCCACTGATTTTCGAAAACTCACAAGCATGAGCGAAGAAGTTGCCGAGAAAATATAACAAACTTTCAATATATCAAATTAGAAGATTTATGACATCACATCAAAAACAAGTTAAAATTGATGAAATCTAGATATCTGATAACTTGGGCAGAGATAAGTGCGGAATAATGTGATTTCAAATGTATTGATGTGAAAACTAGACCCGATTTTCAGGTCGTTTCTGCGGCCGTAATAATATGAACAACTGGGAACGAGTAGTATATTACACTTTTGTATTCTCTTTGCGAGGGAACTTTATTCAGGATGTTACAGCTGTTTAAATTTCAAAGAGTAAACTTTGCTGCTTCCCGAACCCAAAAAGCTATGCTTTTGGTGAGTAATGAACAATACTACATGGGAGACGACTTCTAGAGCACTGAATGCTCCTGAATTATTTAATGCCATTTGTAACACTACTTAGAAACTTGAACTCTACACATGCGCAGAAGAAACTACTGCTACTACTACGACAAAAAGGCTCCGCAGCTAATGTTTGTATATAATTAATATTAGTGTTGGGTTGTGCTGAGGTTAATTAATCAGGTCCGAGTGACCTGACTGGCTCAGGTGTGGTATCAAGAGTTCTCAGATCGAACCTGATCAATTGTATTGTGAGGGCCTCTGACATTACTTAACGACTGCTTTTGGGCAGCCGGGACCGACGCTTAATGTGTCCATTAGGAACACGTTAGTTGAAATGATTAGATATTATTAATTCAAGGCGAAGTATGAGTTTTATTAATTGATGACCGATCACTCATAGTCTACTTCTGAATTGCTTCGCTCGGCACCTGTAAAGTTAGGCCCAAACCATACGTACCTTTTTTCAGGCGATTTCAGACAAGTCGGCAAGGCAGAAAGCTCTCTGGTTGGCTGATTTTCAGCTGATTCCCGATCGGCAACCCAATCAGCTGATAATCAGCCAATCGGAGAGCTTCCTGCCCTGCCGACTCGTCTGAAAACGCCCACCAAATTGGCCCTAGTTCTCTTAGTTAGAGCTGTCAGATGTATTCATGTTCTATAGTTAATATAAAGAGTGATTTCATATGAATTAAGATTACTGGTCCGATATTAAATTGTTTATGAGTTATATGATTGGGATGACATAATTAAATTCTAAAGATGACACTTCTTTTTCTGCAGACAAAATGGGTCAAAGTGGATATATATTTGCGTTCCATACATTTTCTGCTACTTGAATGTTTTACTTTCGGTAAGTAGTTATTCATTCATAATCTATAAAAATACAATGAAATAAAATATGTTTTTTTATTTTGTACTGCTCATAACGTCTTTCAATAGCATTCTTATTCGACTAAAAAGAGTGAATTTGATACACAAATAATAGCAGATGGATCTGAAAGGCGCCAATCGCAAAGGAGTAACAATAGAACATAGTTGAGCGGCGAGATAGCTTTAAGCTTGAGAGTGTTGAAAATAATTTTTAAACATACTGCTCTATGTTTTCCAAGGTGACCGGAACTTTGAGACCAACAAGGAAAAAGAGGAATTTTGGACCAAGTCTGGGGTCTCCACTTGCGAAGTGATTAACAAACAATAGTCGGCCTTTTCGACAGGTTCACAAGCTTCTGTCACTGAATTAAAACCATACATAAATTCATTTTTAGAAATAGTTCTGTGAACTGAGTAGATAAACAGTCTATTTTTATTACATCCATCTTCAGAAGGACTTTTTTAGCATGTTATTAGATCTAAGTTTCTTGATCCAATGAAAATTAGAAATTAATATTCCCCTGATCAAGTAGCAGAAATAGTAATTCAACTTCAAAATCTAAATAAATAGATCTATATGAGGTATATTTATAAATAGTTGAATAGGCCTGCAAACGTCTCGCTAATTCTATGTGTTCAACGCTTTTGTGTTTAAGAACAATGTCTGAATCTCCTTGGGGAGAATCAGGTTATCCTCTCTTATGTCGGAGCCCTTTAGTCCCAAAAAGTATTGGTCCCAAAGTTCCTAGCACCGTTTTTCAACACTCTCAAGCTTGAATCTACACTATGTTTTGACTCAAAAGAAGATGCAGAGCTCCTTCAGTAAGGTTCTATTCATGCTGTGCGATTGCCATTTGTCCAAGTAGGCCTACATGGGCTCTTAATGAGAGCCTTCATTTATAAACTGTAGTACGGGCCGCAGTGCGGTCGAGTGCCAGCTACACTCCACACATCATTATAGTCCGTACAAAATTACTTCTGACTTGGAGGAATATGAGAAATGGAGGGAGATCAGCCAATTACAGTGATCAATAGAGTCATAGGTAGAAGCGCAGTTGCCAGTTTGTCAGTCGTCTGACTGCTTTCAGACAGGCAACTTCGCATGTGTAGCATGAGCACATGAACAGTTACTAGAAGTTGGAGAACGCTGGCCGCTTCAAAACGGCAACATCGCGCCTCTGTATCCCTCACGCTGTATGCTTTCTCTGCTGCGCATGTCCATCCCAAGTAAGAAGTAATTTTGTACAGGATATAGTATGCATCCATCCTTGCTGCAGTCTACTTTCTCAGAAAATACGAGTACATGTCTCTATATTATTGAAAATAATTATATGTAATTCTAATTAACGGATAAGAATGAAAATCACTTGACTATTAGGATAAGAGGTGACACAATAAAAATTTTTCAAGACAAAATAGGATGTCAATCGTAGGCAATATAGCAGGGACTTTGGTCTTGTATGGAAGGCCAAGGGACTGGAGGCAATTAAGAGCATTATTTTGTAATTGATACTGTTTATAAAATTTGTGATTGGTTTTGAGCCAAGCCTATTGCTCCCTCCCACAATCATAACTATATGAATTGTGATTATATTAATGAATAGATATTATAACAAAAATATGTAAACTTTATTGAGTGGAATTGTTTTCTCAAGGGAGCATTTGATTGAATGATTATCAAAAAGTGTTCAACTATTGAAAAGTCTAAAACTTTCATGATTTTATGCTACAGGGAAAGGTTGAGCTTTAAATAGGATTTTTCTGCCCGTAGATTAGCTGAGCTTGCATTTTTGTTAGTAGCATTGTGTAGAACCAATGTATGGTTTATTATTTGTTGATTCCTGCCATCGATATCAAAATTCTTCGACAGCTCCATAGATGTCGAACACGTAGTAGGCCATAGATGGTCTTGTGCTTGTCGTCTGCATCATTCACGTAAAAATAACAATAATTATTCATTCAATTGAGTAAAGGATTTATCCGATCATAAGTACCGTATCTTATAGCATGAATTATATAGCCTAAGCCTTGTGCTCTCAGTTCTCTAATTGGAAAGTAGGATGCTTGAGGCCAGCTCCACCAACAGACATAAGCTTTAAAATTACTTCCCAGAGTTTTGGAAGTGTAAATCCATTTTATTTATATCTGATTTTCATCCATTACAACCCATCACCTTATTAGCAATAAAGAGTAATGAGGCACATGATGTAACCATCATCCCTACCCTCAAAATCATCCAAGTTGAATCCACATAGAATTTGAATGAGATACACAAGTTGAGGAAATTGAAATAGCAAATCATCAATAAATTCCTTTCCATTTAGAAATATTTAATCATTTATTCAACATAATTACAAAAACGAATAATTATTATTATAATTGGAATCACAGATATAACATTTTTAAAAAGCAGCATCCAAGAGTTCCAATTTTTAGATATGTACAAGTTTCGAACACTATACATAATTATTTTTAAAACATTCAACAATTTGAAATAATAACCAAGTTCACAAAACAATACAGTAAGGCTGAATGCGAGTTCAACAATTTCGCACTAAAATCCTAATCACAAATTGTAAGATAATGTAACATGCTTGAATTATTATGAAAACAACGACTAGATTTATTATCTATGAGACCAGAAATTATATAAAGAATGTTCAAAAAACATTTTTTTTCAACAACTTGGGATAAGATAACATGTAAAAAGAAATTGGAGAAGACAGCTAGAAACCATGTTTGAATAGATAATAATTTATCAATTTTACTTAAAAACGAAACATTATTGATAAATTATAATGTCAATAGAAGTAATAATTCATTTTTACTGAACATTTTTCGAGAACTTTATTTTGAATTTCCTATTCAAAATAATGTATATTCCAGAATTATGGTTGATACCATTTCTTGTTTTTATAATAGCATCAACTGATTAGGAAAGGCTATATCGATGGTAATGATTCAAAACCTCGTATGTCAATTTTTCCATTTTCAGGTTATTGTTGATTCGGGTTGATAATATTATGTTACATGATACAATAGATAATGAAAGGAAAGAGGTATGCAAAACATTCTTTTGTAATACATTTGGTCTAGGTGAATAGCCAGTTCGTAATAATTTGTCTCTCTCTGCTAAACATGGTATGCATGGAAGTGGTTAACTAAAGAGAGTAATGGTGAAATGCCCAGTAATAATATGAATAATGCATCTAGAATTCGGAATGGGAATAGGCCTAATGCATCGAACACACACACACACACTCTCTCTCTCTCTCTCACACACACACACACTCTCTCTCTCTCTCATGGTGAAGTGTTGATGAGAAAAATAAAATATCCTTCTCCAAAAATGGGCATTTATATGTTTGAGCTTCACCGTTTCATGTAGATGCACCACAATCATACTATTATCATTATAAAATGTCATCTAATTTCCATATCATTAAATAATTTTTCAGTCTGTCGTTTGTAAAACTCATCGAATAATTAATTATATTTTTAAATATCATAATCCAGAATTCAAGCCAGAATATTTGACTTGGAGGAATATGCGACGCAGCAGGGGTGCCCATCAATGGTCCATGTCGCAAAATTCCCCCCCAGAATTGTCAAAATTTTGTATCCATTTAGGTATTTGAAAACTGCATATTGAAAAATCCCCCTCTTTTTCCCTAGTTTTTTTCCAAGAATCCCCCCCCCCAAATTCAGCCTCATGTCGCAACTTGCGACATCAAAACATGCTGTGGGCACCCTGCGATGCAGAGAAATGGAGGGAGATCAGCCAATTACAGTGATGAATATAGGGTGATAGATAGAAGCGCAGTTGCCAATTTGTCGATTAGCGTCAGTCGACTGAAGGATTCCAGACAGGATACTCCGTGAGTTTTACATGAGCGCTTCAATACTCACGAGAAATTGGAGGAATGTTGGCTGGTTAGAATGGCAACTGCGCACTGCGCAGCCGTTGTATCCCTACCGCCGTTTGCCTCCTCTGCTGCGCATGCCCTTCCCAAGTCAAAAGTTGTACAAGTCAAATATTTGTACAGAGTATATTCCATTGTATTCAGTCGCCCAATGGCGTAACGTATACCCCCACGGCACGGGGGGGCCGGGCTAGGGCCCGGATAATCGGGATAATATGTAGGCTAATATACGTTTTCAGAAAAAATAAAATTACCCCGTCTAGGGGGCCCGAGTTAACGCCCGAAATGATAATTATATATTGCATACTTGAAAAAGAAAAATTAAATAATCATGGAAGTAACTTTTGATAAAAAAGCAGAAGTTTTATTGTGGAAAATGACAGGTTTCATTCATTGTGTAAGAAGAAATATGCAATAGAACAATGTTATCAGTCTGGTTATAAATTAATATCAAGAGAATACAAGTAGAAAATAATGAATAAGGCGAGAAAGAAAAACAATCATTGTTCAAATCTACTCGTAATAATAATAATTATTATAGTTCCATTGACAGAGCTTCAACAATTGTGTGCTGGTAGTGAGCTTATTGAAAAATTAGGAATGTTGTTTGATTACAAATCATTAAAATTTATACATCCGGTGAGACTATTTAAACCACTTACTTATAGATAAGATTTACTTCTTTTCTCTCTGATTCAAACAAAGATTTGAAGCGACTTTGCCCCACTAGATGGTCATCAAGGGTGGATTCATTGAAGGCGCTTGGATACTGCTTTGTAGATGTGATGAAATCTCTAACAAAAATTGTCCTTCTATCTTCAAAACCAAAAGAAAGGAGTGAAGCAATTGGTTTGAAAAGACAACTTGATAGTTTTTCATTTGTGTTTTTAGTCATTATGCATACAAAAATTCTTGAAGTATTGAATGTAGCACCAAACAATTTACAAAACAAAGACTGATCTCTTCGAAGCAACTATGCAGTTAGAGAGAGTAAAAGAAAATTTGACTTTAGCAAGGAGCAATTTTGATGAATTAAAAAAGCCGCGATCGACCTAGCGAGAGATTGGGGAGTGAATAACGAATTTAATGATAAAAGAGTCAGGAAAGTAAAAAAGCACTTCGATGAACTGAGCCAAGACGAGAGATTGGTGGACAGGGGGAAATATTTCAAAACAACAGTATTTTATGCAGCCTTAGACACAGTCATTGCTCAGCTAACAACCAGATTTCAAGCTATGTGTAGGGTTAGCAAACTATTCATTGTGCTCACTCCAAAATTTTTGATACAAGCGAGTGACAAAGGAGTGTCGGAAAAAGTGAATGTGCTTGTTTCTGAGTATGAAGAAGACCTCAGCAAAGACCTCAGTTTTCAGTTGAATTCTTTCAGAGAAGCCTTAAGACTGAAATTGTAAAAATAACCTCGATTCGGCAGCTAGCAGAGCTTTTGATAATTGAAAATCATACTATAGCATCAAGCTTCCCAGACATATGCACTGCTTTTATTTTTTTTTTTTTGACGCTACCAGTTACTGTAGCAAGTGCAGAGCGGTCTTTTTTTAATTAAAAATAATAAAAAGTTACTTGAGGAGTAGTATGACGCATCTAATCTTGCTCGGCTAAGCGTAGAAAATAAGAGAGCCCGTGAAATAGACCTCGATGGAGTTATCGACATGAAGACGATGGAGACGACAGAATAAATTAAAAGTATAAATCCTACAACTCAAAGGTAGGCTACTATTTCTTCTGAACATTTTTTTCAAATCAATAAAATAAATAATATTATCAATCGAACTCCAATTTAAAACCTTGAAAAAATTAAACTTCTTACTAAAACCTAAAACTTAAACTTAAACTTCTTTAACCCTTTGGGTGCTACGGACCGATATATCGTTGTCTGCTATTCTGATGAAAAGTGCTAAGGCACGATATATCGTTGTTGCGGTTTTTTAATGATATCTCTGTTATTTGTCAACATAAAGTTCTAAAATTAGTCTCAATCAAAAGCCAAATAAATTTACTTTACTATTCATTAATATTTTCAATGGCTTTTTATATAATCCATCTATATAATAATCTATATATATCCGTATGCCTAGTGGTGTGACAGGCTCTAACACCGAGTCTCGAGCACCGCAAGTCTAGGTCGCCAGAAGTTGCCCGGTGGGTTGCTGTCTGGCCTAAGTATGGAGGATGTGCCAAAGATGCTCGCTCCTCGTGCGTCCCCCTGGGTGCTACACTGTGTGTCCGGGTTCGTCCTGTTGAGTAAAGTGTAGCAGCTAAAGCATCGCGGCTTAGGGCGTGTCGGGTTACCAGCCCGACACATGCCCTTTCAGTTGGTCAGGACACGGTAGAAAATGCCTCGGATGGCGGAGGCCAAATGTCCGGTCCCGCACCTCCTGCTGCCCTCAGGCAGCGGGGGCCAACTGCACCTTCAGTCGGTGGTGATCCTCACCAGTCACCTCCGGCACTCCCTCCCTCGCCCCCTCCCGCCCAGTTCCAGTGTGTGTTTTGCCAGCGCCAGTTTAGAAGCCTCCGGGGCTTGGGTGTCCACAAGCGCAGTTCACATCCCGTTGAGCGGGATGTGGAGCTCGCAGCTCTTCCCGACCGTGTAAAGGTCAGGTGGACCGATGAAGAGGTTAGGCTAATGGCCCGGGACGAGGCCGCTCTAACGGCTGCGGGCGAGAAGTTCCTCAACCTCGCTCTCTTACGATCCCGCCCAGAAAGAACTCTGGAAGGGGTCAAAGGGCAGCGGAGAAAGGCTGAGTATCGAGCTCTCGTCGCGCAGGCCACGGCAGACCTTGCGGCTGCACGGGCCTCCCCTTGCCGTCCCGGACCTGCAGGCTCTCCTCAGAGGTCCCCTGGTCACCAGCACGCCATACGTCGACTTCTAGGTCAACGTGTGAGGGAATTGATGGGAGTCTATGAGCAAGTGGATGCACAGGCTCCGGTGGATCTACCACGGCGAGCTGACCAAACACCTCCCCGACTCCAGATACCTGCTCGTCCCTGTCAACTCAGTACCCCTGAGTTGGCTGAGCTTGCACCTACCTCACCTCCTCCTCAAGCCAGATTGCCTATCCAGTTTGTCCTACCTGATGCCAGAGCCAACGAATTGCAGGGTAACGTCGTACCTTTCACGTCCCTTCCCCCGTACGACACCTTCTTCCCTTCAATTCGTCTTCTTCTTCCCCTAGTAATGCGAGATGAAGAATGGCAGAGTCTTCAACTCGTCGAAGTGGCCCGGTCTGCCCTCTGCGGCCGGGCAAAGCCATCAGAGACTCTATCCGCCCTCTCTGAATGGTTCCACTCTTTGTTCCCTGCTCCTCCAGCGCCTTCAGCGCCAGAGGCTCCCCGGGCTCCTGCCAAGCCCAAAAAGCCTAAAAAGCCCAAAAAGCCCCTATCCAAGAGGAAGATTCGCCGGAAGGAGTACACCCTCACCCAAAGACTGTTCAAAAAGGACATGTCGAGGGCTGTGCGGAGTATTCTGGATGGTGATTCCCTTGCCGACCCACCAGCGATGCCCGAACAAGGTGGTATGTTCGAGTATTGGCGAGAACTGATGGGTCGGGAGTCTGTGCCACTACCTCCCAGAGCGAGCTATCCCAGGCAGGCCCAATTGGCCGATGTGTGGGGTCCCGTCTCGGTTGCAGAGGTTGTTCGGGAGCGAGTAGCGCTCTCGTCAGCACCTGGGCCTGATGGGGTCACCCCTAAGCAGTGGTCAAGTGTGCCTGTCCCCCTCCAATGTCTTTTCTTTAACCTGGTCCTATCCCAGGGTGGTTTTCCGATGTCCCTTCTGGGCAGTCGAACTGTCTTCATCCCAAAGAAGGGGGGTGAAGGCAGACCCTCCGACTTCAGACCTATTTCGGTCTCGTCGGTGGCGGTCCGGCATCTCCACAAAGTCCTTGCCGGTCGCCTTTACAAACACGGCCTAGCATCTCTCGGGCAGCGTTGCTTCGGTGACGGCTGTGCCGAGAATGTGTTCATATTAGGGTCCCTTTTGAGACAGGTCAGGCAGGACCCTCGGAAAGGGCTGCACGTGGCATCCCTTGACGTGGCGAAAGCTTATGACTCTGTCTCCCACGCAGCAATAACCCATGCTCTTCGGGTTAAAGGCCTCCCCGAAGAGCTCTGTATTTACATCGCGAGGCTATATGCAGCCTCGCACACTTCCCTTGAGCTGCGTGGCTCTCGCTCCCTCCCAGTCCCGGTGAATAGAGGTGTTCGGCAGGGCGACCCTCTATCTCCGCTTTTGTTTGCGTATGTTGTAGACATGATCCTGTCTGAATGCCCTGTTGACGTCTCGGTTCGCTTGGGGGATGTGTCGGTTTCATCATTGGCCTATGCTGATGATGTACTTCTCTTTGGCGAGACCAGGAGAGGGCTGACCCTTGCCCTGAATGCATTCGAGACGACAGCAAGACGGTTCGGGTTGGAAATAAACACGAAGAAGTCCTTCACGTTGTCTTATGTCCCTATGGGGCATGAGAAAACGTTCTTCATTCAGATGGACAATCCATTCCGTCTCACCTCCGGTCCTCTTCCTCAGTTGGATGCCAACTCGAGGTGGAGGTACCTGGGGGTTGAGTTCGGGGTGGCTGGTCCGTCGAATGTAGACCCTCAGCTGGCAACATTCCTTGAGAGGCTCACTCGTGCGCCTCTCAAGCCCCAGCAGAGGCTGTTGGCTCTTCGTGCCTTCCTTCTCCCTCGTTTGTTTCACTCCCTAGTGTTAGGGAGGTGTGGCAAAGGATCGTTGAAAAGGGCGGACATTCAGGTGAGGGCTGCCGTACGCAAATGGCTCAATCTGCCCCCGGACATCCCAGTCGCTTTCTTTCATGCGGCCATCAGGGATGGTGGTCTTGGAATTCCAAACCTCTCCCTCGATGTGCCAGCCATGATGGACAAGCGGCTCCGGTCGTTGGCAGAATCGTCGCATCCTGCGGCAAGAGTGGTGTCGCGTTCCCACTGGGCTGATTACCATCGTAGGCTCAGTGCGACATCACTTGTTCTTGAAGATGGTACTCTATTAAACGGCTCTAGGTATCATAGGCGGACATATTGGCGACAGCAACTGGCATCCTCTGTCGACGGCAGAGAACTTCGAGAGGCGCGACGTGAGCGAGCATCCACTGCCTGGCTTGGTGCTCGCTCTCTCTTCATCCCCGGACGAGACTTCATCCAGTTCGTCCGGACCTGGATCAACGCCCTGCCGTCGAGAATCAGGACATCACGAGGAAGGAGAGTGAGAGGCTCCGCCAGCGTAATGTGTCGCGCAGGTTGCCAGCTCGACGAGACTGGTGCCCATATCATCCAGGGATGTTATAGGACTCACGGCGGTCGTATCAAGCGACACGATGCCATCGCCGCTTGCCTGAGTGATGAGCTGAGGAAGCGGGGATGTCTCGTGGAGCGGGAGCATAGCTATAATACGGCTGTCGGTCCTCGTAAACCCGATATCTTCTGGGCAAGAGGCGAGAGTGCCGGAGTACTCGATGTGCAAGTGGTCTCCGGTTCTCGACCCCTCAATAGAACTGCCCGGGAGAAGGAGGAGAAGTACGGTACCATCCCTGACTTGCAAATGGGCATCCGACGAAGACACCACCTCGCTGGCAACCAGAGGATACGCATAGACACAGCCACGTTGAGCTGGCGGGGCATTTGGAGTCGGCGGTCAGCGCGTCAGCTGCAGGAGATCGGCCTCCCCCGAGGACTTCTGACCTCCATCACCACCAGAGTCCTCCAGGGGAGCCATACCAATTTCAACCGATTCATGCAGATGACGGCAATCGACACTGGACGGGCGAGGAGACGAAGGAACAGGCGAGGAGGACCCAGACCACCAGGGGTCGTGCCGGAGGGGATCGGGTGAGCGGGAACCTCCGACTTGAACCAGCCCTGCTCACTCGGGCGGACATCGAGGCGGTGCGGCTGTCTTCCCTGCGATACCGGTGGTAGAGGACGGCGGCCGCCTCCAAGAACATGGGATGAGCACACCACCTGCATGGAAAACCAGGAGGCTGGCAGCGGATCTGACGACACTGTTATATCTATTTTTGTACGCTTTTGCTTATGAATCTCGATGTATTCCTTGTTGTTTTGATTATTGTAACATCCATCTTGTGTTGTTGTAAAAGATGTGGTGAACAGAGTGAAAATAAATATAAAGTTGGCTCGCCCTCGCACAGCATTTTGTGAGCGAGGGGGGGCCTTTTTTTTTGAAAAAAAAAAAATAATAATGAGGGGCAGACCAACAGTTTTGAATGAAGGTATAGAAGAGGAGCTAGTTACTTACTGTCTTGCAATGGAGGCATCTTTTTTTGGACTCACATGTACAGATCTTCGTAGACTCGCTGTGCAATTGGCAGAAAGAAATCAAATCACTCACCCATTCAAAAATGAAATTGCAGGGAAGAAGTGGGTTCATCTTTTCCTACAAAGGCACAAGTCTAAGCTATCTGAAAGGAAGCCAAGTGGGACTTCTTATAGCAGGGCTCTTGGGTTTAGCAAGGAAAGTGTTGAAATGTTTTTTGGTCTTTTGGATGAAGTTTATGAGAAGGGAAAGTTTACTCCTGATAGAATTTATAATGTTGACGAGAGTGGAATAACAGTTGTCCAATCAAAAGTAGCAAAGGTTGTTGGTCTTAAGGGGAAAGAACAGGTTGCTTCCTTGACTTCAGGAGAGCGTGGAGCGCTAATCACTATTGTAGCTTGCATGAGTGCCAGTGGTTCTTTTGTGCCTGGCAGGCCAGCTCCACTACGTCCAGATCGGAAAAAAGTGTGAATCAATGAAAACAAATCTGGGCTTCAGTTCTATACCATTTTCATAGTTTGGGATCAAAAATCACGCTGTCAGCGGAGGAGAAGGATGTAGGTAATGAGGTCCTTTGCCGCACCCAGGTAAGAATTATTGGAGGAAACTGTGATGAAAATTACTTACTGTCTTGCAATGGAGGCATCTTTTTTTGGACTCACATGTACAGATCTTCGTAGACTCGCTGTGCAATTGGCAGAAAGAAATCAAATCACTCACCCATTCAAAAATGAAATTGCAGGGATGAAGTGGGTTCATCTTTTCCTACAAAGGCACAAGTCTAAGCTATCTGAAAGGAAGCCAAGTGGGACTTCTTATAGCAGGGCTCTTGGGTTTAGCAAGGAAAGTGTTGAAATGTTTTTTGGTCTTTTGGATGAAGTTTATGAGAAGGGAAAGTTTACTCCTGATAGAATTTATAATGTTGACGAGAGTGGAATAACAGTTGTCCAATCAAAAGTAGCAAAGGTTGTTGGTCTTAAGGGGAAAGAACAGGTTGCTTCCTTGACTTCAGGAGAGCGTGGAGCGCTAATCACTATTGTAGCTTGCATGAGTGCCAGTGGTTCTTTTGTGCCTGGCAGGCCAGCTCCACTACGTCCAGATCGGAAAAAAGTGTGAATCAATGAAAACAAATCTGGGCTTCAGTTCTATACCATTTTCATAGTTTGGGATCAAAAAAGCCGCGATCGACCTAGCGAGAGATTGGGGAGTGAATAACGAATTTAATGATAAAAGAGTCAGGAAAGTAAAAAAGCACTTCGATGAACTGAGCCAAGACGAGAGATTGGTGGACAGGGGGAAATATTTCAAAACAACAGTATTTTATGCAGCCTTAGACACAGTCATTGCTCAGCTAACAACCAGATTTCAAGCTATGTGTAGGGTTAGCAAACTATTCATTGTGCTCACTCCAAAATGTTTGATACAAGCGAGCGACAAAGGAGTGTCGGAAAAAGTGAATGTGCTTGTTTCTGAGTATGAAGAAGACCTCAGGAAAGACCTCAGTTTTCAGTTGAATTCTTTCAGAGAAGCCTTAAAGACTGAAATTTCAAATTTTCTGGGCCAACTTCACACTAGCCCGGAAATTTTCACAAAATTAGTTGAAAATAGTCTAGATCGTTAGTTTAGGGTTAGTTCAAGTTTGTTTTGACAGACATAAATAGAAGTAACTTACGCGGGGGTTGACTGGTTGAACTGCAAGTGAGCTATACGCGGGGGGCGAGTGGGCTGTCCTAGGGTGGTATACAGTTGTTCGCATCGCAATCTGCGCACTAACAGTTGTTCACATCGCAATCTGTGCGCGCTGGCAGTTGTGCGCAAAATTTAGTAGTTTTGTGATGTAGGTGCTCTACCTGCCCTCTAACGGAATGTTATCATCAGAACTATGCGACTCTTTAATTTATCACAATGGCATTGGCAACAAAAACTAGACCATTTATACGCATGTCGTATGGTGTTTATAGGTTATTTCTAGAGGCAAAAACAGTATCGATTTAGAGGTTAAGTTCAAGTTATAAATTTACAATATTACATTATTAATGCAAGTAAATTTCATTTACTGCAACATTACTGCAGATTCACTTTAGGAAAGTGGCAAATAGCAATTTCTCAAGTAGAAAAGTGTTAAGTTTATCTATGTTAACCCTTTGGGTGCTATGGACCAATATATCATTGTCTGCTATTCTGATGAAAAGTGCTAAGAACCGATATATCGTTGTCTGCTATTCTGATGAAAAGTGCTAAGAACCGATATATCGTTGTCTGCTATTCTGATGAAAAGTGCTAAGAACCGATATATCGTTGTCTGCTATTCTGATGAAAAGTGCTAAGAACCGATATATCGGTGTCTGCTATTCTGATGAAAAGTGCTAAGAACCGATATATCGTTGTCTGCTATTCTGATGAAAAGTGCTAAGAACCGATATATCGTTGTCTGCTATTCTGATGAAAAGTGCTAAGGCACGATATATTGTTGTTGCGGTTTTTTAATGATATCTCTGTTATTTGTCAACATAAAGTTCTAAAATTAGTGTCAATCAAAAGCCAAATAAATTTACTTTACTATTCATTAATTTTCAATGACTTTTTGTATAATCCATATGATATAATTAGGGTATAGAAATCATGAAGGCTATGGCATTCAGCAATAATACACAGCTGATTGGTTTCAGATGAGCTCAGTTAATGATTTTCCATATAGGTTAGTGATTGTTTTCATGTTATGGGCTATCAATTTGCATCATTATGAGTCACTTTGAACGCAGTAAATCACCTGTGAGTGAAAATACAATTGCAGAATTTGCTAGGGACGCAGGACTCAACATTATTTTTAATGATAGTGATTGTGATGATGCACCAGTGAATGATTCGTTATCAGACCTTGCCTCTTCAGTTGATGACACTGATGAAGACCCTACTTTCGATCCATCTATCCGAGAACAACCATCAACTTCACGAGGATTTGTAATTAGACCTCAGCATAACGTGATATCTGAAAGCTCCGATTCTGAAGATGATGAGGCCCCAGTGCTCCAACCAGGTAATTCAATTTTTGAAAGCTCTGAAGATGATCAACCTACAGTAGTACAGCCTACATCTAAACCCAATTCAGTGAAGAGAGGATGTGATAAAAGAGGACCTAGAAGACCACCAGCTGCAAATAGGCCTACTCAAAGGTGTCAACAAAATGATCCAAAAGATGATAGCTGGGTGGTAGTTGAGGAAGGGGAAGATGAGGCATATAAACATGATTTCAATTTTTCTGAACTGAGTGGTCCCAAGCTTTGTCCTCCAGTTAATTCTCAACCTATTTCATATTTTAATCTTTTTTCATCCCTGCCTTATTGAAAACTTTTGTTGATGAAACAAATAGGTATGCACATAACCATATTGAGGAGGAAGAACCGAATTTATCTGCATTCAGCAGAGCTAAGAAATGGGTGAATGTAACCATTCTAGAGATGAAAGCTTTCCTAGCTATCATAATGAATATGGGACTAATTCGAAAACCCAGCATCAAAAGCTATTGGGAAACTAGCTTCAGCCAGGAAACTCCCTATTTTCCTAAGATGATGTCACGAGATCGATTTCAACTCATACTAAAATTTTTTCATGTTGTTGATGTGAAAAAATTATCTAAGAAAGGTACACCTGGATATGACCCTTGTGGTCGTTTTCAACCTCTTATCAACCATGCCAACAGACTCTTCAAACTTTATTGCACTCCAACACAGGCATTATCAGTTGATGAGTCCTTAGTAGGAACAAAGAAGAGGGTAGCATTGGTGCAGTATATGCCTCAAAAAAAGCATCACAAGTGGGGAATCAAACTGTGGGTCCTTTGTGATTCTGTTACAAAGTATTGTTTTCAGTTTTTTTGTTATAAAGGAGTTCAAAGAAATGAAAATAACCAACGAATTGTGGAAACTGGATTGGGAAGTAATGTGGTTCTCTCATTGCTACAAATGGCTGGATGTCTCAACAAAGGTCATCATCTTCATCTCGACAATTTCTTCACATCAATCTCATTAGCTCATACCCTATATGAGAATCAAACTTTCCTAACAGGAACTGTGAGAAAATACAGAGTAGGAATTCCTAAGCAGCTGTTGGGAAAGTATTCTGTAGGACAAAAGACTTATGTAAGGAAAGGGCCAATGTTGATGATGGCTTACAGAGAGAAGCCTACAAACAGTTCACAATTTTTACTTTTGTCCACTGACAGTCAGGCTAAGGAGGCTCGTTATTCCATAAGAAGATCTGGCAAAGTAATAATAAAAAAGAAGACTCAGATTCAATATCAATACAATCGAGGAATGGGAGGTATTGATTCTATTGACCAAATGCTGTATGTATATTTGGATGAAAGAAGAACAATGAAGCATAATAAAAAAGTGATTTTCAATGTAATTGGACACATGATTTTGAATTCATACATTCTTTACAAGCTGAATACCGAACAAGGAAGGATGCCCAGAGTAGACTACATGAGAGCTGTCATTGAAGATTTATCCAAAGAGTGGCTGGCAACAAAATCTGTCCCTGACAATGCTGGTGCTGAGGAAGATGTCTTTCAGAAGTCTTTTGGACTGAGAAAGCTGCCAGACAGGAAAGAGAAAGTTTGTAAGATCTGTTCAGGCAAAAACCATCCAGAGGGGAAGGCAAGAAGGTCCAGAACTGTATGTGTGCGCTGTGGGGCAGGTGTTCATCCTGAATGCCTAATAAAACATATTTGCCAGTAAAATAACAAACATTCATGTAAATAATGTAAATAATCAACTGCAGTGTTACTTTAGTGAAAATAAGTGAATTTATATACATGCATAGACTATGAAATGTGTTCCATGAGACATCTTGACTATTCCTAAGGATTGCAACAAATTCTGATTTATGTAAGTAAATATGTATCACTTAATAACTTTTATAAAAATCAAGCAAATTGATTAAAATTTTCAAGACTAACTCATAATAACATACACTTATAGGAGATATAACATTTAGTGGTGAAAAAAATCTTACTCATATGTTATTTTATGTCAAACTCAGATTTTTTATTGCGAAATTTTTTTTGTCAAAATAAAATAGAAATATAATATATAATGTAATATATGATATATAAATCATATTAAAATAGAAATATAAATTTGTCATTTAGTTGTAGCCATTGCTGTTATTATCATCAAAGTAGTCTGAATTTTTGTTCTTAATCCTATTGACAAGCATGGAAATCTGCGTTTCCACACTCCAAAAGCCAAAGAAGAAGAAGAAACAACGCTACAGCTATTGATCCAATAACTTTATCCAATCAATGAATTTTTATTGGTTTCTCAAACATATTTATAGAATCCATAGCTATGGGACGATTTATCTGTTCAATGAATCTGGCAACATGGCATGATCCCAAACTAGCACTTATGTAAACAAACTTTATACATGGTTCCTATGGTAACCAACCAAATTTTGGATGTTTATTCTATGCTTCCTGTTGTGAGGTAATTTCCTACGGTACTGACATCTTTTGGCTGATGTCTCCAAAACAAGATGGCTGACACCAAATGAGGGCTATCAATGCTAAATATAGTGCAACTTTGATTCTGTTTTGTTTTTAAAATACTGGTGATCTAAACTAATTTTAATTTTATTTTGTAATTTAATTTTTCTAACTTAATTTTTTGATTGCAACCAAAATTTGAGAAATTTATCCATTCCATAAATATTTGTAGGCTGGATTTTGGCACTAAAGTTTATCGATAGTTTTATGGATTCAATAAGTTTAAGAAGCGTTCTAGAAACGCATTTCTCATATTTATTGGTTCAATAAAGTTATTGAATGAATAGCTTATGGAACGACTGAGAAACCAGGCATATAGTGTTTATCGAGAGATTTAAGGATTCAATAAGTTTATGGAACGTTCTAGAAACGCATTTCTCATATTTATCGATTCAATAAAGTTATTGAATGGATAAACAGTTTATGGAATGACTGAGAAACCGGGAATTAGTGAGCTATTACAAATTTTTGTTATAGAATGAATGAATAAATAAATGAATAAGCATTATAAATAAATGAAAAGTTGCATTAGATGATAAAATTTATTATATAATTATTCTCCACAATTATGTTTCATCTGTCCATTAAAAATACTTTGTTGGAAAACACATAGCCTACCTACTTGAAAGAATAGGGGAAAGTCATGTACCTCAAGCCACAATGTACCTCGGGCCACCAGTCATATCTTGGAATAAATGAATGGGGAAAATTCTTTTTTTCCCTAATTTGGTTGGTAACAATGCTAGAGCGTTCTACAGCTAAAATTGGAGGTTATAGCTGATGGAGTTCATCTGTTACTGAATGTTGTTTGTTGACTGTATGTGGAAGAAAGAAATCGACAAATTCTATTTTATTTTTCATCATCAAGGTATGAATTTCTTTCCAAAACTTTCAGCTGATTTGTATTTCTGCTTCAATGAAGCTTCTGATGATACTGGGGTTTCAATCAAATGAGGCTTATTTACATAGAAAACTTAACCTAAAATTGACAAAGCACCACCTTGTACCTTGGGTCACAGATAATAATTGTACCTTGGGCCGGCCCGAGGTACAATTATTTCTATTTCCATATGATCATGAGAAGGCTTCATATTAGTTTTTTTGTCAATTCTAGATGCCAAGAAGCAAAACTGGCGCAAAAAGGCCTTGAGTTCCAGTTGACAACTTGACTCTAGCTGTGAAGTTGGTTGTCACTGATGGACTGTCCATCAGAGCAGCAGCCAAGCAGTGTTCGGTGTCTCGCACCACCCTTCAACGTCACATCGACACACATAAGAAATCTGGAGATAAGGACTTCAACTACCAGAATAAGTGTTCATTATGGCAAGTGTTCACAAAGGAAGAGAAACTTTCACTCACCGAATATTTATTGACTGCTAGTTCGATGCATTATGGACTTTCAAAGACTGATGTAAAAAAACTTGCATATCAGTATGCACAGGCAAATCATAAGAAATGTCCAGCTTCATGGGACATTAATAAACAAGCAGGAGACCAATGGCTCTACGATTTCAGACAAAGAAATACAATACTCTCTTTAAGGAAGCCATGGCCAACCAGTATTGCTCAGTCCATTGGTTTCAATAAGCCAGTTGTAGAGATTTTTTTTGAAAAATACTCCAATGTCATTGAGAAACCCAAATTCAGCCCAGAAAATATCTACAATGTTGATGAGACAGGGGTTTCATCTGTTCATATTCCATTGAAAGTGATTGCATCTAAGAAAGTGAAACAAATTGGAGGAATAACGTCTACTGAGAAAGGGTTTAATACAACTTTGATTGGTTGCATAAACGCTGTAGGAAATTCAGTTCCCCCCTTTTTTGTATTTCCTCGAGTACATTTTCAAGATGCTATGTTGCATGGTGCTCCTCCAGGAAGTTCTGGAGCTTGTAACCCTTCTGGATGGTCTACTGGAGAAATTTTCTTAACCTTTTTGCTGCGTAATTCGACTACAGTCGAACAGACAATTTAGCCCTTGAGTGCGTAATTCGACTTTAGTCCACATCATTGAAAAAACTTCTCCTTTGGCAGCGTTATTCGACTACAGTCCCAAGTGATGAAAATGCATTCATTTCATGCCTGTATCGTGCTGCAACCTAGGGAGATGCTTCCAAAGTAGGAGAAGTCACATGGCTTTGTTTACGTTCTCAAGACAGTTTACAGTGTACAACCGCGGTGTGTTCCGATATATTTCTAACAATTGCTTTGCTCTTTAGTTTCGAAATTTTTCTACCAAGTTTATTGAATTGTAGTGTATAAGTTCCAGTAGTGAAAATAGTGTTTAGGTGATTGTGTAAAGCTTAGTAGTAGTGAATTTAGAAACATTTCAGTAGTAGTGAATGTAGGAACATTTTTTTGGATATATTTCTAACATTTGCTTTGCTCTTCAGTTTTGAAATTTTTCTACTAAGTTTATTGAATTGTAGTGTATAAGTTCCAGTAGTGAAAATAGTGTTTAGTTGATTGTGTAAGGCTTAGTAGTAGTGAATTTAGAAACATTTCAGTAGTAGTGAATGTAGAAACATTTTTGTTAGGTAGGTTATGTAGCCTACAGCATTGTTATTAGGTTATTTTCATTCTAAAAATGACGAGTCCTTTGTTAGAAGATGACATTCTAAACTTTCTTGAGACCAATGACGATTCAGATTTAGATTTTGGAATCTCATCTAATGATGAATCAGACGATTCAGATGATGGAGCAATAATTGAAGAAAATATCCCTGCAGCAGGTACATCGTCTTGTAGTGGTAGTCATAAGGATATTACATGGAGAACTGTGAATGTTTCTGATGGACCTCATTTCAAATTGGACAGCATTGCACAATATTCTGGACAATCTTGTATAAAATTCCCGAAACACCTAACTCCCACCGAAACATTTCATTTATATTTTCCAGAAGAAATTTATGAACATGTTGCTGAACAAAGTAACATTTATGCCTTGCAATGTGTTGATGCTACCTATGACATACCTAAGAGGTCTAGACTCCATAAATTAGAGGAATTCACTGCAAATCAAATTCAAGCTTTTGTTGCAGCTCAAATTGGGATGGGTCTAACAAAAAAACCAGCTGAGGACTAATTTTTTCAAGATAGCTTTTGGTTGACAAAAACCCCTGGTTTCAGTAGAATTTTCAATAGAGACAGCTACCAACTTCTAAAAACATTCCTTCATTTTAATGATAATGCTAAACAAATTCCCAAAGGACAGGTAGGATATGACAAATTGTTCAAGATCAGGCCTCTGCTTGACATTACATCAGAAAAGTATATGGAGAGCTACACTCCTGGTACAGCCATTGCCATCGATGAAAGCATGGTGAAATTCAAAGGCAGGCTTTCATTCAAGCAGTACCTCCCTTCTAAACCCTCTTCCAAATGGGGAATAAAGGTGTGGTCCATGTGTGACTCTTCTAATGGTTTCATGCTGAAATTCAGGATTTATACAGGTAAAGAGACAATAAATACCGATGATGGACTAGGAGCAAGGGTTGTGAAAGACTTGATCTCAGACCTCACATTCAGTGGTAGGACCATTTTTATGGACAATTTTTATAGTAGTGTAGGGTTGTTCAATGACTTGAAGGACTTGGGGCTTGGTGCATGTGGGACAGTAAGGGCTAATAGGAAGCATCTTCCTGCCAGTATGAGATCATTGAAACAAAAAAAAGGGGATTTGCCAGCTATGTGGATAAACGACGATAAATCCATTATTGCATGTACCTAGCAGGACACAGGGAAAGTCAATATGTTGTCCACTGTGGGGGATACAAATGTAACAGCTGTGACCAGTCGCTCAAAAAGTGGGAATAGGAGTCAGAAAACAAAAACAAAACCAAACATTCAAATATTGTACAACAAGAACATGGGTGGGGTGGATCTTTTTGATAAGTTCTGTACTACATATCGTTATGGCCACAAGAGCATGAAGTGGTATCAACCAATATGGCACTTTTTGATTGAAGTTGGATTGGTGAATGGTTGCATAGCCTATAATATGCAAGAGAATATAAAACCACTATCACACAAGCAATTTCGTGAAGCAGTTATCATGGACTACTTGAAAATCACGAAATGATTACCCCCAAAGTTTGCCGTGGGAGGAGGTTGAGCAATCCACTTGCTATTGAACGGCTTTCTGGTAGAATTCATTTTCTCGATCAATTTTCTGATAAGTCACACAAACCTAATTGTGCAGTGTGTGCTATAATGCCATCATCTTGCAAGATGAAGGGAAAAGGTCTGTGTAAGAGGAAGCAGACAACATACTTTTGCAAGACCTGTGTTGATAATCCTCCTTTGTGCATTGTTCCATGCTTTGAAACATATCACACCAAAAAAGGTTACAAAAAAATTTGCAAATGCTAAGAAAGAATACAAAAAATGTAAATATTGTTTTTATAGTTGGAATAAGCAGTTTAGGATAAGGCTATTGATAGGAATTAGACAGTGATTGGGAATAGGAAATTTGGATCAATTTTTAGGGTTAGGGTTAGGGTTGTTTATGATAAAAATAAGTAGAGTAGGTAGATAATAAAAATGTGTTGTCAGCTGAATTAGAAAATAGTGAAACAATGTGATAGTGCTGAAAACAATGTTAGTCAAATCTCCCATCTTGTGATGCGTCCAAAATCTGATACTGTATTGCTGATCTGATGCAATGGTGAGTTATAAAATTTTTGTAAGCATGCAATTACTTTTTTTGTTAGGAAATATACAGTATGAATAATTTATAATACTATTGCTTACATTTCTGAACGATTCCAGAGAAAAACAAAATTTTATAATCGAAAAGGTAAATTTTGAGAAAAAAATAATAAAAATGTCAAAAAACTCATTAAAAAAAATATATATATTTTATGCATTTTTTTCACATAATATGATACTATATGAGGTAGCAATGCATAATAATAAGAGAAAAAAAATAAAAAAATTTAACCCTTCATAATTGCAATTTATGGCAGATAGCTTTAGAAAAAGACTGATGTAAAAAAACTTGCATATCAGTATGCACAGGCAAATCATAAGAAATATCTGGCTTCATGGGACATTAATAAACAAGCAGGAGACCAATGGCTCTACGATTTCAGACAAAGAAATACAATACTCTCTTTAAGGAAGCCATGGCCAACCAGTATTGCTCAGTCCATTGGTTTCAATAAGCCAGTTGTAGAGAATTTTTTTGAAAAATACTCCAATGTCATTGAGAAACACAAATTCAGCCCAGAAAATATCTACAATGTTGATGAGACAGGGGTTTCATCTGTTCATATTCCATTGAAAGTGATTGCATCTAAGAAAGTGAAACAAATTGGAGGAATAACGTCTACTGAGAGAGGGTTTAATACAACTTTGATTGGTTGCATAAACGCTGTAGGAAATTCAGTTCCCCCCTTTTTTGTATTTCCTCGAGTACATTTTCAAGATGCTATGTTGCATGGTGCTCCTCCAGGTAGTTCTGGAGCTTGTAACCCTTCTGGATGGTCTACTGGAGAAATTTTCTTAAAGTTCCTAGAACATTTCATAAAAAACGTAAAACCAAGCCCTGAAAACAAAGTCTTATTAATCATGGATAACCATGAGAGTCATATCACTATTGAAGCAATTGATATGGCCAGAAATAATGGAATTGTGATGATCACAATTCCTCCACACAGTAGCCACAAACTCCAATCTGAATCTGAAAAGATTCAAGAGCAACAACGACATAAGTGTATTTTATGTCATTATTACTATGATAATTTTCATAAATATTTTCTTCTCTGTGCAGGAGCAATAATGGATGAAAGAGCGAAAAAGATAATGAGATTGGTGGAGATGATGGAGGAGAAGAGTGAAACTGGAAGCCGGATACCAGATAAAGAGAATTTACCAATGAATGAAGAGTATTTACCAGTGAATGAAGAGGATTTACCACGGAATGAAGAGTATTTACCAGTTAATGAAGAGTATTTACCAGTGAATTTATCCATGCAATACTGCATCTGAATCCAGTTCAAGCCAACCGCTGCCTGTGCCATACTCAAATTGAAGGCATCCTTTACTTAGAGACAATCTCTAGTGTCGAGTGTTCACCAGCAGCATATGTATGTATTTAGTTTTTAAGATCTGACAACTCGATTCAAGCACATTGCTATCTTCAGGTATTCAAAATGCCATCAGATAACGAAGTGAGCCCTCATATTAACAAATGGGTTAATATTGGTAGGGAAATTATAAGGCTTTATGAAAAGCACTCTGAAACTGTAATTGAAACTGATGAGCAGTATCACAATTTTTTAGTTGTAAGAAATAGGCTATCAGTGTTAGAGCAGGCCTATGATCAAGCACTGAAATTAGTTTCACCTCGCCCTGTTTTACTAGTTTTATTTGTTGGAGACATTTTATTGGTTCTTTGGAGCCATCAACCTTGGAATTCGGACAATTAGTTATTTCAATTTTAATTTTTCAACATGTTTGGATACTCTTGCGTGTGTGTGCACCTTCTTATACAATATTATAAGTTACAACTTGAACTCTCATCTCTCGTGAAAATAGTTTCACCTTGCCCTGTTTTACTTGTTTTATTTGTTGGAGACATTTTTTTGGTTCTTTGGAGCCATCAACTTTAAAAATCGCATAAGTAGTTCATTTACTATTTCATTTTTAATATTTCAACGTGTTCAGATACTCTTGCGTGTGTGTGCACCTTCTTATACAATATTATAAGTTAAAACTTGAACTCTCATCTCTCATGAAAATAGTTTTCACCTCGCCCTGTTTTGTTTATTTCAATTGTTGGATATTCTCGACTGGTTCTGTGGAGCTATTATTAGTTTTTTCAAGACTTGAACACTTGTTTCAGTTTTACATATTTTTATTTCCATTATGGCATTCTCAAAATGGCTGCTTGTGTGTGTCACCGCGTTTGTCTACAAGTTTAAATTTGTTTTACATATTGTAAACTCTTGTTTTACATCAAGTGCTAACCTTGTTTAGTAATTCTTTGCTTGCATTGTGGGACTAAAAGTTTACCCATCATTCATTCTATCGATAATTATTGTGATATATTGCCAATATCACTGATTGATGTGACTCTCAATTGTAAATCACATTTTACAAATATTGCAACTGAATATTTCCAAGACTCAGGAAATATATCCTTCGAAACATTGATTGAAAACTCTTCCTCTACAACTGGCTGCTGTTTCATCGGCATTTCAAACAAGTTGGAATCTTGTTTCTCTCCTGATGTGTCCATTTGAGCTATTGGAAGCTCACTGTTTTTGAAGGCCCTAGACCAAACCGGGCTCACTGTTTTTGAAGGCCCAAGACCAAACCGGGACCTTGACTTTGGCCTATTCGAGCTATTGGAAGCTCATGCTGTCTTTGAAGGCCCTAGACCAAACCGGGACCTTGGCTCTTGCATTTATGTTCCGCAGCTAAGTATTTTTGTATCATCTACTTTGTATTTTTATACTGCCCTAATCTATTGTTTTTATCTTTCAGGTTAGAAATTCATGGTTGCTCATAGTCAACTTTACTTTATTTTTGAGTTATTGATCAACAAATTGCTCTTGAGAATTGTTTGTCAGTTCTTTGTAATCAATTCATGAATGTTCTGTGAACATTGCAATTATCAATCTTATTTATTTCTTTGTTATTATTCTTTTGATTATTGCTAAAGCTTAGTTTCTGCATTTTGCAATTAGGCTATTTCAGTATAGGCTACTGTTATTCATATAACCTTATGATTAATTTCAACCTACCTGTTTTCTTTGTTGGTATCGAACCAATTCAAATGTTGAAGCATTGCAATTTAACATATTTACATCTCAAATTTCCTAGGTGTTGCTTGTTATTAGAAATGACAATTGTAGGTTTAAACTAAAGACTACTTATTATAGACTCTGGTATTCTATAAACGTTTGTTTAGTAGCTGTTTCATTATTCCATTTTGATAACCAGACAGATTATTTTCTACGTGCATTGCTGTTATATTCATAACCTTTTACTCTCACTCATTAATAATAAAAATTCAAATTATTTCAAATTATTACTATTTCAAATTGTTATCAGTTCAGATTACTGTTTTTATTTGTTCTGTTCTTACTAGAATCATTAATACCGCTTTCAAATTTTTGTTCATGTACTTCAATCCTGTTCTAAACTTAATCCTAATCTTGTTCATAACAAAGTTAAATTCTATTCCAACTTTTATGTCGACCAATCACCCTGAGGGGTTATTTCATGTATTCAATTTTATTCCTTGTTCATGTGATTTGACATTCTTTAATGCTGATTAAAGTTTTGTATTTTACTAACCTACTTTTTCATTTGGCATTTCACCTTAGCCTACATGTTGTTGATAGTTTTAATACTGAGTTGCCTAGAACTGTTTTGCATCCATTCCAGTGCACAGGTTTTTGAATGCACAACGGTTCTTGCACTCATGTGGAATTTCAGTCAGGTGTCAAATCAATCAAGACACATTGTTTCTCTTATTTCAGAATTTGATTTATTCTCTCCTATTTATACAGTCCACTCTTTTCTAAGACTAAATGCCACAAGAGGAAAAAATAGAGTAAACTTGTGCTATTCCTCTCCCAAATGTAGATAGCACATACTGTAGTCCGAAATAGGTTAGGTCTTGTAGTTCTTCAATTCACAAAATTTCCAGTCCTCAAGTATTTTCACAAAGGAGATTTTCAAATTTAGATGCTTCAAAACTGAACATAAAAGATATATTTCACATTATTATAACTAGAATAGGAAATATTTACATATTAAAAATATAAATTTGAAGAGTTACCGAAAAACAAGCGGTTCTTGTTTTTTTCAGGAAAATTGAGAGAAGTTGAGAGATCATCATTTGATGATTTACAACGTATAGACAGAGACGATCCACAAAGAGTGCGAGTGCATAGGGCTCCAAGTGACAACAACGCCAACTCTGATGCAATCAGGATGGCGCTGCGGCGATTAACGCGCCAGGAAATTACACTAATAAATTTCCTGACGACGGTGAGCCATTGTGCTGACAACCTGATAGAACGGGGATTTGTCCAACAGCACAATGGCCTCCAGGAAGCGGAAGTCGTTGACGAGGAAATAATTGAGTGGATGTTGCCAGTGGCAGGAGAGGAGGTGGTGGTGGCAGCAGAAAATGTAAGGCCACCTGCCCGACGCCGCCGAAGAAGACAGCAGGGAGTCCTGCAGCGTCCCATCGAAGCCCAGCAGCAGCCACATGCAGCCCCACGGTTGAGCAATTTCGTGATTTGTTTGAACAATGAATGTACGCACATTGCTCTTCCGTGTGGGCACATTTGCATGTGCGAGGAATGTGCCGAGCAAAATCTATTGCACATGAACGAGCAGCCCCGTTGCCCACTATGCAACATACATTGTACACACTATCAGAGGGTGTACTTAAATTTTCAGTAAGCAGCAATAAGCAGGTAGGCTCAACTCACACTTAGGCGAGTCAGGTCGAGAAGAGTCTCGACTCTAGTGATGACGTCTATGATGTCTGAAATATACTCTTTTAGGTTATGTATGAAGATTTAATCCAGGTTCATTATGATTGGTCAGTATTCAAGTGATCAAATACTGAATCACAAAACTGAATCATGTATTAGTGATTGATCAATGATCAATTACTGAATTACAATTATGTATCAGTGTTTGATCATTACCATTACTCTTTCACTCTCAAATAATAAATACATCATCTATAGTAGCCCAACCAGCACAAATGTGTGTGCTAGTTGGTTCATTATTAATTATTTTCATCCCCATAAAAATTGATGGGGGAGTTGTAGCACTGTTCAGTTCATATTCATTTTTCAGTTCAGTTTAGTTCACAGTTGATATCAATTATGGAAAAAATAACAATTTTGAATAATTATTTGATTTGGTTTATTAATAGTAACCAGTTTTAAATATTTGGCTCTTTCATTGTGATCTTTTTGAATTGATTCAAGGTTATGAATCTACTAACATATATTTGTGTTAGGCTTAGCCCTTGGACTGGGCTAGTATAAAATGTATTTTATGAAAACGTTTTGTTGGCTATGCCTCTACTAATGTAGACATATTCTCATGTTGTTTCAGAATGCCTCCTCGAAGAAAAGCTGGTAAAGATCCTGATGGAAGACCTGCTCCTAAAAAAAAGCCAAAATTTCTGTACTCAGAAGAGGCAATGCATTCAGCCTTACAAGCCGTCAGGGAGGGGAAAATGTCCAGTAGGAAGGCAGCACGTGAATTTTCTGTCCCCTTTTCCACCCTACAATACAAAGTTAAGGGTAAATCTCCAGAGGATAGGAAAATGGGCCCATCGACAGTCCTCACTAAAGAGGAAGAAGATATTCTAGTAAGATACATTGTTGCAAATGCAAAAAAGGGGTTCACTCTTAGTAAGCGCTCATTAGCTGAGACAGTTCAGAATATATTGAATGAAGATAACCGGCCCAACCCTTTTATCAACAACAAACCAGGAAGATCGTGGCTGAAATCCTTTATGAAGCGGAATCCTGGACTCACACAGTGTCATGCAGAAGTAATCAATTGAGGCCAAGCTCAGGTAACAGAAGAAAAGATTCGACATTGGGGATTGGATCTCAAATCCCACTTGGACGAAGAAGATGCTTTGGATATCCTTGAATATCCAAAGAGAATTTTCAACTGTGATGAATCAGGGTTTCGAACAAATCCTGATTCTGGCCTTGTACTTGGACCTGTGAACTATGAAAACTTTTATATAATAAAAGATGGATCGGAAAAAGAAAACATTTCTTGTCTAGTCACAGCAAATGCAGCAGGAGATGTTTTGCCACCTTGCATTGTATTTCCATATGTAAGAATTCCAAAAGAAGTAGCAAGAAATTGCAATCCAGAATGGTCACTTGGCCGTTCTTCATCAGGTTGGATGACTGGTAAAATTTTTTTTTGTTATATCGGCAACACTTTTATTCCTTGGCTGAAGAAATACAACATCAAATTACCAGTTCTATTATTAATTGATGGACATAGAAGTCATCTGACTTTGAATGTGTGCAGACTGTGTGAAGCAAATCAAATTATTCTCTATGCACTGCTGCCTAATGCAACACACATCATTCAACCATTGGATGTGTCAGTTTTCCGGGCGTTAAAAGCTGGTTGGAGGATTCTTATTGAAGACTGGAAGAAGGTTTCTAAAAATAGAGTTTTGTCAAGAGCAAAGTTTCCCCAGCTTTTTGAAACAGTACTTCAGGAGAGGGCTACTATCAAAGTTATTCAAAATGGATTTCGAAAGTGTGGGATATTTCCATTTGATTTAGACAACATTGACTATTCCAAATGCATGACCCATTCATCACGGATAGAAAGTAGACCGACAACTGATCATGCAAATGCTATACCGGCAAAACCTACTGAGTTTGGCATTCCTCATCTACTTTTCATCGAATCCTGCATGAGAGAAAATAGAGCAGAGGAGTTTAGAGCCAATGAAAATAAGCCATGGGAAGGAGAGGAAAGTGCAAAGGAGCTGTTCTATCTGTGGAAAAAGCTGAGAAACAAGTGTAGGTCTATTGACAATGAAGCTAGACCTGAACTTCAACAAGAGCCACCACAAGATCTACCAGAACTTCAACAAGAGCCACCACAAGATCTACCAGAACTTCAACAAGAGCCACCACAAGATCTACCAGAACTTCAACAAGAGCCACCACAAGATGTACCAGAACTTCAACAAGCTACTCAACAGGCCCTACCGCAAGAAGAAGCAGAACACACTCCAGAGCAGTCTATATTACCAGCTGTTCAACTTGAAGAGCTCACCATTGAAATTCCACCAGGGCCCTCTGAAAAAATTGTTATTACGCCAGTCAAGATACCCAAGTGCAAGTCACTCAATATTAGTCCTGCATTCATGGATAATATTGTGTGGCCAGTGGAGTCACCATCAAAGAATCCCAATAAACCCAAGGAACAGCTTCCTCATGCAGCAACATCGCGTAAATGGCTGAATTACTGGGAGGCAATGGACGAGAAAAAGAATAAAAAAGAAGAGGAAAAAGAAAGGAGGAAGATGGTAAGGGAAGAAAAAAAAAGTTTGGGAAAAACAAAAAATAAGAAAAAAGAGCCAACATGCAATTCTGACCCAATGCCATCTACTTCCAAAAAAAATAAGAAGAAAGATTGGTTCTGTCCCAAATGTAATGGGAGCTACAACATGGACGTTGAGATGCGCAGTGGGAAGAAGTGGGTGGGTCCTTGCAATGACTGTAAGAGTTGGTACCATAAGAGCTGCATTTCAAAAAAGTTAATTGTAGAGTTTGCTCTAGATGATGTTAGTGATGATGATGAAACTGACTTTGTGTGTGATATGTGTTTTGGAATAAGTGATGATGATTTAGGCCTAGAAGATGTAAATACTGATGATGATGATTGAACCTAAATATTGATGATATGGTTGCATTCACCAGAAAAAGTACTACAACCTTGGTCAAGGAAGGAACATCTTCACACAATGTTATTAGGAGAAAATATTATTTGATCACAATCATGTTCTTAACTGATCAATTACTGGTTCATCCTTCCTATAGAGTTATTAGAGAGACGAAGCTGGTAATAATAAATATTAAAGCAGTAGGTAGCGCTACAGTCGATGATGTCACTCAAAGTATCATGCGCACAATTTGCCATCACGTGACCTTAAATCTACTAGTGCCTTGGAGGAAGGAAGGTGTGGAGGAACAGTTAGGAAAGGGAAGTGTAGATCAGAAATTCAGAGTCGGCCATCTTGGCATACACAAAACATTGATTTTGTCATGCAAGTGTGTGTTAATTGAAGTCGTAATAATTTGGCTTATATCATGAATTTTTGAAAAAAATATTTATCATGGTTGCGTGTGCAGCTTATGGTTGTACAAATCGCCAAGAAAAACCTAACATCACTTTCCATATGTAAGTAAATTTATCTATTACGAATCATAGTAGCCTACTCTACAAAACTAGCCCAAAGCAAAAATTCATTATTTTTGCTGCCTGCTGCTACTAATTTTTATTTTTTTCTATTTGGCAAACAGACAGGAATTTACCAAATCATAATACAATATTATGATATTGGATTAATAATTATTTAAAAGGAAATTACTTAGCATAACCTAAATGTGTTTGAATCCTAACCTGGGAATGAATTACTATTTTGTATGATATTTTAGTATTATGAGGATTTGAGGTATAATTTTCTCATATTTTTTGTATTTGGCAAACAGATAGGAATTTACCAAATCATAATACAATATTATGATATTGGTTTAATAAATATTTGAAAGAAAATAAGTTAGCATAACCTAAATGTGTTTGAATCCTAACCTGGGAATCAATTACTATTTTGAATGATATTTTACTGTTAAGAGCATTTGAGCTTTAAATTTATTATTATTCCAATGCGTTTATTTCTAATTATTTCATTCCATTTGATATGTCACATTTATAAGTTTTTTAGGTAGCCTAGCTATTTTTAAAGAAGCTAGGCTACTCCAGTAGATATTAACCTTTATAGGCCTATTTTTCTAAATTGTTTTCGTTGTATTTTGCTAATTAAAGCTAATGATGAACATCCTGTTGTAACATCCTTGATTATTGACAGCATGTCAATAAAACAATTTGTTAAATGGGATGGCCAAAAGCATGTGGGCTATGTAAATTTTGGAGTCGATCCTGACAACAATAGCATTGAACATGCCAAAGAAGCCCTAGTTTTTCTACTCAATTGCGTGAATGGGTCATGGAAGTTCCCTGTCGCCTATTTTTTTATAGCAGGCATCTCTGGAGAGCAACTAGCTGGTCTAGTGCTTAGGTGTCTGAATCTTTTAAATGACACCGGAGTCACTGTCTGCTCCATTACGTTTGATGGAGCTCCAAATAATTTGAGCATGGCAAAAACTCTAGGTTGCTCTTTTTTGCCAAATCAATTAAAAACTTTTCTTTTGCACCCAGACACTGGTGAAAAGGTATTCGTATTTCTGGACCCATGTCACATGCTGAAATTAGTCAGAAATACCATTGGTCAGAAGATCCTTCTGAGCAGTGAAGGAGAAATAAAATTTGAATTCATTGAAAAACCGTACAATGTTCAGGAAGCTGAGGGCTTGCATGTTGCAAATAAATTGACAAAAGGTCATATTAATTGGTATGACCAAAAGATGAAGGTGAAGTTGGCTGCACAAACGCTGAGTGAATCGGTCTCAGTGGCTATTGATTACTGTCGTGTGAAGCAGATTGCTGGGTTTGAAGAGAGTGAAGCCACAGCCATCTTCCTGAGACATTTCAATTTTTTGTTTGATGTCCTGAACTCACGTTCAGTCAAATCATTTGCTGGGAAGAAGGCCCTATTAGCCCAGTCAATAAAGGTTTTGTGTCGGAACTAATTAGTGAAAAGCTGAAACTTTACCCAATGTTATATTGGTATAAGAGAAGTTTGTACACAAAAGTCCCCAAAGTTCCCCCTCTTGCTTCCCCCCCCACCACCCTTTGAAGTTGGAAAAAACAGGTAGTTACTACAAACGCGATATCTCAGGTACCAATCATCGGATAGAGTTGATTTTTTTTTCAAATGGTTGGTAATATAATAGTCTAAAATAATGATTCTATTCACTTTCACGATAAACCCAACAGTTATCCTGATAAAAATAAATATATCTAAAAAAATTGCATTTTTACAACTAAATTTTTTATTATTTCTCAATTAACTTTCTTGTATGCCATTTTATCGAGAAAAGCCTCCAACAAAGGTTATAGATCTATTCTGTCTCAATCCAACGATGTATAATTTAGCATACCAACGATAAGAAATATTGCGTTAGGAGGGGGAATAGCAACGCGCTTGACGCGACCCTTCATTATCATCATTATTATTGCATGTTATATGATTAACACATTCACTCGGACGGAAAATCTTTCTTCAGTTGTTTTATATGTATTTTTGGGCGCTTAGCTCAAATTTGATACTACCAAGCTCATTAAACCATGAAGAAGGGGGGTAGAGGGGGCCCCTCAACCCCCAAAATTAGATCTCAGTGTTTGGCAGTAGAAGCATTTCAAAAGCATATAAAGAGAGCCAATTTTGGTTCGGGGGATTATTCCTAACCCTCATTTAGGGTTGTTCCATCATCCACCACCTATGGACCCGCCGTGTCCCGGACTGGCTCAAACCGGCAGGTGTCAAACACCATCACGTACCGCCCACCCACCACTTAAATTAATATTCACACCTCTTTTTCCTTCTCCTCCCCTCCTCCTCTTCTTGGAAATATGCATGGAAATATGGAAGCATATCTGTTGTGCATTTTAAATGCATAATCCAATCTCCTGTCCTCTCAGCATACACAAAATTAAGAGCTAAATCTATAGTGTGAAAAAGCTGCAGCCACAACTTAGCTGTCCTGCTTGTCTTTTCAATGGTTCTCATACATTCATCCAATTGATTGAGTTTTTCTAATAGCAAGGGGTTCTCTAATGCATGTTTTGTTGACATTTCTCCTGAAATAATTTTTCTACATACTTCATCAACTTCATCAAAACAGTGTTGGATATCAGGAAACTGCTCTCTAGCAATGTTCATTAGAGCTGCTACTGTTAGTGTAAATGCTCGAAGACATCTGTCATAAGCATGCCCATTCATCATATGACTTACTGTAGCTTTTCCATACACTGTGCCCCAGAGATCTTCTAGACCACTTCCTTCCATAATCTTCCCAATAGCTCCCATATAAGACATCAGTAAATGAAATCCTCCCAAACGGACAACAGTTTTCGATATTTTACTGTCTTTATCAGAGGCACCTACTATATCCATAGCTTTTAAGAAAAGAGGCTGATCAAATGTAACAATACAGGTTTGATTTTGTTTCTTACTTGGTCAGCTGCAAAAAGCAATGCTGTGTAGATGGTTGACATATTGCTGAGATCCAAATTAATAAATGGTACTGCCATAATGTATGTTGTTTGACATTCTGCTGAGTTTGTCATTAGGTTGGTCATAAATCCACTCCACCCAGGCTGTGAGTGTACATGAGAAAGCCATACGAAGTTGAGGGGATGCAAATATTCTGAAGGTAAACATGACACACTTCCAACTTCTTTCAGTTTATCCAAGTCTTCAATGATCATGTTAGACAGACCAGCATTTCTTTTCTTCATTGGATACACATATTCACGAATACTTTCAATGTTTTGAAATGATCCACTTGAAATCCTCTTCACAGTAGTTTGAGTTTGGACACAAGAACCTGGTGTGATGCACTGAATGCCTCCCATGGAATGAAAAGTTCCTAGTCCATCTAAGGTTCGAATATTTACGTCGGCATTGCCAAAAACGTGTTGAAGAAATCCATCAGGTTCAATAATTGGGGAGCCAGCACTGACTAGTGACGTTATGTAAGTCGAAGCTTCGTTGTATGATGCACACACTCCCCTTGAAGGCAACATGTTTATTAAATGTTTAGAACCATACAGTCGATGTAAAGTCAAAGCTAGGCTTGTCTGTATAGGTGAAAGGAATGATCTTGGTCTCACAGCAGATATTATAGCATGACTTATAACAATACATTTCTTATTGACTTTTTGTGATTCAATTGAATTCCTCTTCTTTGTAACCTGTGACATGAACATTCCAAGAGTCTCGGGGATGAGATTTTTTCCACCTGATTTAATTGTTTCCAAATCTGGATACGAATTGAAGTCATAGGTTTTCCTTTGTATGTCTTCTCTTATTATTGAGGCAGCAGCTGAAACAATCCTCTTCTTCTCTTCTTCTAGATCAAGAACCCTGTTTCTATACCAATTGTCCACAATTTTATGCACATTGTCAGTAAGGCAGAAAACATTCTTTTTACCAGAAACATTTGTTAATGTTAGTCTCTCTTTGAAATGCTCTTGGAGAAGCTTTCCTAAGTGTTTGTCAGAATAAGCAGCATCATCATCAGCTAAAGATTTAAAAATATCCTGAACTTCTTTTATAGTATATTGGCATTCTTTATAGTCATTGTTTTCTATATAGTTACATACTTTGGTAAATGTAGAAGCTAATTTGGTTTGAGGTCTACCTTTTTGTGTTTCAATCGGTTTAGATTTAGTAAATTCTGTGTAGCAATGTTTGTGATAGCGCGCTTCTGCTGCTACTAAGTCTATTGCACTTAGAAGTCGGGCTTTTACATTTTCACCCCATATGTCACTCCTAACGTTGCACTTTTGTAAAAAACTTTCTTTGAACTCGATCGTCGTTACTTCGTGAAATGGTTTTCTATATTGAGTTGGAATTTTAGAGCTGTAATTTGCTGATTTTCCACAAATAAAACAACACAACTTAAAATCAAAATTGTCCTGATGGGTTCTACGAGTAGCTCCAGTGGTTGATGTACTGGGTTCATTTTGTTCATCTAGTGTCTTTATAGCTGCTTGAATACTCGAAGGTCTTGTGTATTGTTGCCTACATAACTTGTGTAATTTAATAGTACTCTTTCCTCGTAGTTTTTCATGTAAACAGTCTCTTCTTTTTTTGCTGGCTACAGAAATAGCATTGATTCCATTCTTTACAACTACAATATTGTCATCTAGTTTGTTACCACAAATTAAACAATTTAAGTCCGATTCATCCATCACTAATTGTTTCAAACTTGTTTGGAGTAACAGGAGCACATCACGCTGAACTGATATTTCTACAAAACTATATTTTTGTGTGTAATCACTCAGAAGGGATCACAAATAAATAAATTCATAATCGAACTGTGTGAAAAAATTGTCACCATCAAAGCACTAACTACGAAAAATCTACCACGTGTTTCACTATGAAAAATTACGAAAAATCTACCATGTGCTTCACTACGAAAAATTACGAAAAATCTACCACGTGTTTCACTACGAAAAATTACGAAAAATCTACCACGTGCTTCACTACGAAAAATTACGAAAAATCTACCACGTGCTTCACAACGAAAAATTACGAAAAATCTACCACGTGCTTCACTACGAAAAGTCTACCACGCACGTCCGAACTTGGCAAACTTCCCTCTGAAACTGACATGAGGGATGAGAATGCCACTCATACGAGAATGCAAAGAACGAGTTTCTCTTCTTTATTTAGCAACAAAAACAATATTGAGAGGAGCAACGTTAGCGCCGCACCCCTACTGCCCGGCCCAGCCATAATAATAGATGTCATCTATTTCTATGGGCCCAGCTCACCACTGTATTGTCAAAATGTAGCATACAAAATACTTAGTCTTTTGTATATAATATAGTTATATGTTATATAGTTATGCTATGAGCCTCACTCTGCATTTGTATCTTCAAAAATATCCATATTATGCATTCTATACAACATCTAGTCACAATGGTTCTCTTAAAATCTAACAATATAATTTTATGAACTTAAAGCCACAAAAACAAGCTACTTTTCTATTGAACATAAAAACTATTCTATCAATCTGAACTATGAGTATTGAAGAATAAAATATAACTGAGAATCTCTCGTTTTTCAAATAGACGCATGGCTTGTGCGAGCTTGATGTGAGGGGACCGCGTAGCTCGTAGCGTAAAAGTGTAACGCGTTGCTATTTCCCCCTCCCAGAGCGACATTTCCGATTTTTTGTAAGCAAGATTTATATCGTTGTATTGAGAAAGAATAGATCATAAACTTTCATTCAAAGTTTTTTTCGATAAAATTGCTTACAAAATAAGTAAATTTGGAAACAAAAATGAGTCTAGTTGAAAAAAGTTCATTTTTTTAGATGTTTTTGTTTATATCAGGATAACTATAATTTTTATCGTGAAAAAGCATAGATCCATTATTGTAGACCATTATATTAGCAACCTTTCTAAAAAAAATTCAACTCTATTCGATGATTGGTTACTGAGATATCGAGCTTCTAGTAAACATCGACATTTTAACTTAAAAAGGGGGGTGGGGGGGAAGCAAGAGGGGTAGGGTCGAGGACTTTTGTAGGGGAACTTCTCTTATACTAATGTAACATTGGGCAAAGTTTCAGCTTTTCACTAATCAGTTCCGACAAATGCCTATTTTTTGCCTTCATTGACTGGGCTATATGTGAAGAGAACTATGAATCACATAAGGAAATCATGCTCTATCTAATTGATTACATTAAGAAATTGAAAAATGTTGATGGCTCTCAAGTAATAACTAGTAATAGGAAAATAGGATTTTTAGGTTTTGTTGTCTGTATTTTAAGTACCATTGGGCTGTATGAAGAACTCATTCTAAATAAGAAAGTGTTGAAGTATATTCCTATGTACAAAATAAGTCAAGATCATCTTGAGCTACTTTTTGCCAAGATTCGATCCAAAGGTGGTTGGAATAACAACCCAACGGCCATCCAGTTTGTGAGTGCATTGAAAAAAATTATCATTGCCACAGAACTTTCAGATTTGAAATCTGGAAATTGTATTCCCATGGAAAGCATCCACATCCTACATGCAAGCTCTGCCACTCCTCCTACTGCAAATCCAATGATGAATATCAACTTAACATCAGAGAGACAGCGATCTCTTGATGAGGATGCCACAATTGATCCTCTTTTTGATCATTTGTATGCTTCACTTCCTGAGGATTTGATTTTATCTGAGATATCTCAGGATATAGTTGAATATGTAGGAGGATTTGTGGTGAAGTATTTGATGAAGAAGCTTTTGTGTGGTGAATGTTCTAATTCTCTGAAGAAAGAAACTTCAAATACTGGCCTTGTTCATTTTAAAAGTAAAAGTGCATTAATACACCCCTCAGACGATGTAGTTGCAGTTTGCAGGCTTACTGAAAAATATTTCAGGGCTTACTTTGTTTCTAAGGGTTGTGATGGCCGATTAGTATCAGATGGGAGGGTAACCAAATTGAATGTGAATCAAGTGGCAACCAAAGTAATGAAGAAATGTGTGAATACTGCTATAGCCTTGCAGTTCACTGTACTGAACAAGAAATTGGCTCCTGCCACTTGACCAATCTACTTAAGTGCATTGTAGTCAAGTATATAGATATTCGGCTACATTACTTGGCTAGGAGGACAGCTGACCTGTTACACTGCAGGAAGAAGAGACAGTCACTGACTCATTTAATAACGTTTCAAGGGTTGTAATATCCAAGTTAGGGTATGGTCACAGCTTGAGCAAGCTTGCCGTCAGGTTTCCTTGCTGCAGGTTTGATTCAATGTTTAACTTTACGTGCTGCATGTTTTTGGCTCCAAAAATTTAACATTGTATCAAACCTGGAGCAAGGAAACCTGACGGCAAGCTTGCTCCAGCTGTAACCATGCCCTTATGCACAAGTTAATATGTACAAAGGTTACAGTAATTTGATTAGACTATTTATTGGTATTCACTACACTAGTTAAGTCGTGGTATTTGTTGAGTCTATAATAGTACATTAGAAAATATTAACCCCTGATTTTTTTCTAATATACTACCATAGAAACTGAATATGAAGTTGAAAGAAATCAAGAATCTCAGCTAAAAAGTAGGCTATTTAGAAACATTTTGAATGGTCGACTTTTTTATTTATTTATTTGAGGAAATACAAAAACACTTACTAGATAAGGCACAAAAGTCTAAAACGTCTTGATTCTGAATTACAGTGAATTTCTGAATCTAGGATATGTCCAAGATTATTCACTTCCAACACTCACTAATTTTCACTTTCAAAAATTAAAAGTAGTTTTAATCAAAAGTTGACAACATTCAACTTGTGTCTTAGTTTTAATCAATTGAAAATGTATGAATTTTTGTATTTTATTATAAAATTCATTCTAATTTTAAGTTGAAATAGAACTTGATAAGAAGCAAAGATACTTATTCTGTATAGTTTGAAAATGTAATTTGTAGAACATTACAAGTAGAAAATATATAATATAATAATGTATATTATTGCAAATAAATGCATCCCTATTTTTCACCTAATTGTTTTTTTAATTAACCTAGTCTCTAACCCAGTTATGTGTAAAATAATAGAATTTAATCCAATATTTCAAAGTTATATTCATGTTTTCAGTTAGAACCATCATGATTTTCGTTGAACATGCTTGCTTAGCCTCTGATGAACTCTTAAATGTTTCATGTGCATGCATGAACATTGTAGACTCATGTAAAATCTATACATTTTATAAATACTTGATAGTAGGCAAATAATAATAGTAGGATAATAGGCAAATAGTTAGGCGGTTTCGTGGGTCTTTTCTACTTGATGTAACCTACTGTCAGCTCCAGCTGATGTAATGCATCTATTGTCTCTTGATTTCAAAAACATCAACTAGACTTAGCTAAATGACAACCACAATTGACAATATCAGCTGTTGGAGTGCACAAGAGACCAATGAAACCGCCTATTTAGCTGATTGATATCATCTAAACAGATATCATTCTAACAGCTGGTTTGATTGGCGTTATTTTTGATACCGGAATGTTTTTAAAAAGGCTTAGGCTTTTTTTTACATTTTATGACCAAAAATATTAACTAAATCCTCAAAATTGCTTTATTACAGTCATTAAAGGAGTGACCGTATCCGAGTGGGCTAAGCGCTGGCTTGCTAACCCTAAGATTTTTTACTTGTTTACAAAATTACGTACTTAGGTTACTATTAATGTCTAGTTAACTTAAAAAAATTACTTTTGAATAATATGTTGAAAATATACGTCTCTTTATGAGAGTGAACGATCGAATATTGTTGGAAGTTAAGTAAGAGAACTATTTCAAGATTGAATCTGTTTTTTGCTTATAAGAATTCAAATAATAGCGCTTGAAGGTGTGTATGCCAAGATGGCCGAACGCACTACACTTCCAATGCATGGGAAGCATAGGTAACTGTTCCTCCACACCTTCCTTCCTCCAAGACTAGTGCGCACAGATTGTCAAGCGAACAGATTGTAAAGCCTTGTACACACGTCCGTACAGATTCGCGCAAACAACCGTATGCACACCTGCCTCGGCATTCAAAAAGCTATCTGATTTGCAGACGACACGAAGACATGATAGATATTAAGTCATTCCATCATTGAAGATAATTATTACAAAATGCAGCTGTATCATTTATTTCAATGACTTGTATAATAAAATCGAAAATAAAACTCAACAAACAATGTTGGTGGGTTGAACGATTGTAGGTTTAAGTAAGGAAATAAATTGCTACATGACATAAGATATGAGATTGTCAATTCAAACTTTATTAGGATGTCTAAACATTATTTTGTTTATATACTGAAACTAAATCAACTAGTTATCCAAACAAATAATACCATCATGAGGGAAGCAATAACTTCACAAGAACGATTGGCCCTAACTTTGAGATTCTTGGCATTAGGCGATTCATTTGTTGGTTTCAAATATCTATTCAGAATCTCAAAAAAGGAAATTTCTACAATAATTCCAGAAGTTTTGATGACCTAATCAAAGTACTTAACACTGTCCTACAAAATTGACAGTCTCCTTTAACGAAATTAGCCACAAATTGAATCAAATACTGAATTGCTGCCCATTTTAAACTAACTCTGCTCATACACATGACAAAACAAGATTCTCCAAGAAATCAGCTTCAAGATTTACCTTTAAGGAATACTAGTTCAAAGTTTGAATAAATCTCTCTATGGATAGCCCAGCTATCTAAAACATATAATATCATATTGAAGATTACAATTTTAATTACCAACTCTGATTGATAACATAAAACAAACACAACATGATTTGATAGCCACAGTAAGATAATATGTGAGCTATACTTTTTTGTAGGAACCCTGTAGAGAAGCTATTTTCACTTAAATTATGCAGTTCTAAATTTGTTAATCATGATAAAAATTATATACTCCATGCATGTTTCTATTTAAATATTTGATAATCCACATATCCTACAAAATTACAAAAATCCTACAATTTACAATTAGTTATTGGATCACAATTTGATTTGTCATTCATTAACCTAATTCATTGGAATTAGGTTATGACGCCTTCAATGTTTACGTTTTGCCTCACCCGTATGGCAAAAACGCGTCCACACGTACATCCAATGCTCGCCCGAGGCGCCTTTGAGCATGCCAATATACCGACAGGGTTCCGGTTCGCCCACATGCCTCAGCGAACAGTGTCCAGACGTGCGAATGCAAGCCCATACACGTATGCTCACCCGAGGCAAACGTACGTGTGTACAACGTTTAAGTCAAACAGTTTGCGGAGCGAATAACTTGTAGCGCCCCGTCCTATCCTCCTCTCCAGCGTTGAACCAATGATGAAGAGGGGGGAGGAATGGTGAAGAGGTGGTCATCGCGCCAACTATTTGATCTCAAACTTTTATAGATTACTGCTCCTAGCAATAAGCTCATGCTATGGAATTTTCAATCATTTACAGATCCAAATCTTTTTCGTTGCTCCAATCTTGAATTCACAATAATATTAATATCATTACTATTTCATCATGTATATAACAATAGGACAACTGGCTTGCCAGTGGGATACCAAGTCTTTGAATGAGTCACGGGGCCCTATAGTTCTTATTGCGTTCATTATAATATGTATTCTGTAATGAGTAACTAGGGATGAGATGTGCAACATTCTAGCGACTGGCCGGTGTCTCTCACTCAGTTGGTCGTCAGCCGGCTACAGCTGGCACCACTGCAATGGTGTCCCGGCTTGCTTTAAATAAGGACACCACCGTTGTCTAACTGGCGACCAAGCCTTTTACCATATTCTGATAATGAAATTTTATCATTTAAATTATGAATATCAATATATAATCAACTTGAATATTTTTTTAAGGAATCTACAAGCTGTTATAGCTGTTTCACCGATAAATGCAAAGAAGGCCATGAAACGCGCGAGGGGTCTGGCAGAGCCGGCTATCCCTCATACACTTGAACAGATGAGGGAGGAAATGATGCTTCTCGGTCGTGAGGGTTTGAAAACAACAAAGGGAGAGGAGGAAAATTTCCTAATTGATCTGGCCATCAAGGGGGATGCAGGTGAAACGCTGGCCGATGGTTTTGCAAGTCGCAGGACCGTCGAGTTCTTAAGACGGCATCCCGGGGAGGCATCCCACATAATGATGGATGCCACGTTCAGAATATTCCCTAGGCGTCCGTCCATTGGGGGTCCATCAACTTTTTTCTGTACATGCGATTTACATGGACATTGTAAGTAGATAAGATTTTAACTATTTATAAAATTTCTTCTCGCATGTTTTTATACTATCTCCAAATTTGTACAGAATCTGAAACTTATCTGTTGTAATCAATCAAATTCTCAGATCATTCCACTATTTTCTGCAAGTATAAAGGTCTACATTTTGAAGGTCCCTGTATCTTATAGAATTCAAAGGCCTCTTGGGTACTTTTGTCAATGTTTTTCATTACTCAAGTCTTCAGAATAATTAGTATTATTTCGAATTATATCCACAGAATCAATCATGCTTTGTTCACCTAGGAAATTTGAAATGAATATAAATATAAATCTGAGTACCCTTTTTGAAGTTATTATTTATTATTAGTGACTGAGTAATTTTAAAATATAAATCTGAATACCCTTTTTGAAGTTATTATTTATTATTAGTGACTGAGTAATTTTAGAATATATATTTGAATACCCTTCTTGAAGTTATTATCTATTATTAGTGACTGAATAATTTTAAAAAGGGTACTCGGATTTATATTCAAAAGTCTGTATGTATTACATGACACCCTTCTCATTTGGAAAAATGAGTTTCGACGATTTTTATGAGGGCCAAAAATGTTGAAGGGACAGAATAAATTTTGAATAGTTATTTTTCATTTCAAATGGGACCCCCGATGAATCCTAATGTCATAATTATTCTTGTGAAAGAAATATTTAGCTGTATCCATAATTTTTACCAACTCTGCACTAGTGACACCCTGGGTTGGAGAACTCGCTCATGAACTGTTGTATTGTAATATTTGAAACCTGCAACTTTTAATTATACAGAGTTAATAAAAATTATGAAAACTGCTAAATATTTCTTTCACAAGTACAAATTGACAGGAGGTTTCATTTGGGAATTCTATTTGAACTAAAATTACACTGTCGCTTCAACATCTTTGTCCCTCATATGAATCGAAATTAATTTTTGAATGAGGAGTTGGTCATGTGATACATGATTTCAATACAGAGTTCCAAGAGAAGACCGAACATTGATATCTCAACCCGTATCAATTTTTTGATGTAAAATGTGTAAACTATGTTGTAGTAGTATGTATTAACCAGCATAAATCATGTGTCAGCGCATGAAGATCTGTCTGAGTGATAGCTTCCAAATAGCCACAGCTGATGTTATAAATGTATCTGTATGGAATAACTGTTGTAATTGCATGCAATGAATTCTTTAGCTGACTAAATGTTAAATCAAAACAATTTTTTTCTCATGCACTTTCAATGTTATCAGTTATAACCTGGAAAAGGACAAAGGAGTGAGTCAATTTCGTTGTTCAACGAACAAAAACTGTAAATAGATTCAAAGAATACGTGTTCAAAATTTGAAGCTGATCGATCAATTCTTTCTAAAGTTATTGTAGAGCATACAAACAGAAGCACTACGACTTTGGCCTTCAGTAAGTCAAAAGTAAGAACTCGCTAACGCTCATTCATTAATTTGAAAATTGCTGGTACCAAATATAACAATACAACAGTTCATGAGCGAGTTCTCTAACCCAGGGGTCATTATTTATACGCATGACAGAAGTAATGACTAGATATTGAAAATTTTTGTGAATAATTTATTCGATCCAAGTTATAATGTGAATGAATGCGGGTGATCATTTAATGATTTTTCAGGCTTTCCTGGTGGCGATTTTTCTGATGACGAGGAAAACAGAAGATAGTTATAGAAGGGTGTTAACGTTTGTGAGAGAGCAGCTAATCACCTGGCCTGTGGTGAGAATCACCACAGACTTTGAAGTAGCACTGATTAATGCCAGCAAACGTATCTTTCCAGGCGCCCAACACCAAGGCTGCTGGTTTCATTTCACTCAGGTAAGCTGTTAGCCCAGTGAATGAATGTTTTTTCGGTCCGAAAATTAGACGAAAGCTGAATTTTTTCCATCGATAGGACCTTCCCAAGAGGTCATTTTCCCAAAAGTTCCGAGAAATCCCCCTGAGGTCTCCCCCCTAGCAACCTATTATGTTGAAAATAAGGGTAAGCATTCTGTTCCATGTCATCTCCTCCAATCCCTCTACCAAACACCTTTTCCAACAACCACCCACCTACCTTGCAAACGCCCCCGCTGTAAAACCTGTCCTATCACTGATTCTTCCATCTCCTTTACCAGTCCTATCACCAACTACACCCACCAAATCCATCAATCCAGTAATTGCATCCACCTCCTTTCCTGCTGCTTCTGTCCTGCCTTCTACATAGGTGAAACCACCACTGCCCTAAACCTCCGGATCAACAATCACAGGGCGTCCTTTAAAAATAATACTTCCCTACCCATGGCTCTGAGCACAACAAGAGCTTTGACTAATCATCATTAGTGAGCCAAGTTTTATCAACTTGGGCCTCTCTGTCGCACAATTAATTCCCACTCACTCACACCTTCTCACAACATGCTGTGTTCAGTCATTGACAGAGAATCTTGTCAAACAAGTCGCTCTCTGTTTCACACTTCATTCCTACTCGCTCACACCAACTCACGCCCAATCTGGCAACACTGTGAAAGTGCTCACTGTTGCAGTATATTTATAGGTGATAGTTGAGCTGTGATAATTGCTCAGTGATTCTAGCGCTCCAAAGTGAATGTCGCAGTAAGATGGGTTACGCGCACGCCCATTGCACATCTGTATAGGACTTATTTTATCTGTGGTAATATATAGAATTATTAGAGAGACGAAGCTGGTAATAATAAATATTAAAGCAGTAGGTAGCGCTACAGTCGATGACATCACTCAAAGTATTGTGCGCACAATTTGCCATCACGTGACCTTAAATCTACTAGTGTGCACAGATTGTCAAGTGAACAGATTGTAAGTCGAACAGTTTGCGGAGCGAATGACTTTCATCTGGCCATCAAGGGGGATGCAGGTGAAACGCTGGCCGATGGTTTTGCAAGTTGCAGGACCGTCGAGTTCTTAAGACGGCATCCCTGGGAGGCATCCCACATAATGATGGATGCCACGTTTAGAATAATCCCTAGGCGTCTGTCCATTGGGGGTCCATCAACTTTTTTCTGTACATGCGATTTACATGGACATTGTAAGTAGATAAGATTTTAACTATTTATAAAATTTCTTCTTGCATGTTTTTATACGATCTCCAAATTTGTACAGAATCCAAAACTTATTTGTTGTAATCAATCAAATTCTCAGATCATTCCACTATTTTCTGCAAGTATCAAGGTCTACATTTTGAAGGTCCCTGTATCTTATAGAATTCAAAGGCCTCTTGGGTACTTTTGTCAATGTTTTTCATTACTCAAGTCTTCAGAATAATTAGTATTATTTCGAATTATATCCACAGAATCAATCATGCTTTGTTCACCTAGGAAATTTGAAATGAATATAAATATAAATCTGAGTACCCTTTTTGAAGTTATTATTTATTATTAGTGACTGAGTAATTTTAAAATATAAATCTGAATACCCTTTTTGAAGTTATTATTTATTATTAGTGACTGAGTAATTTTAAAATATAAATCTGAATACCCTTTTTGAAGTTATTATTTATTAATAGTGACTACTATGTTGTAGTAGTATGTATTAACCAGCATAAATCATGTGTCAGCGCATGAAGATCTGTCTGAGTGATAGCTTCCAAATAGCCACAGCTGATGTTATAAATGTATATGTATGGAATAACTGTTGTAATTGCATGCAATGAATTCTTTAGCTGACTAAATGTTAAATCAAAACAATTTTTTTCTCATGCACTTTCAATGTTATCAGTTATAACCTCGAAAAGGACAAAGGAGTGAGTCAATTTCGTTGTTCAACAAACAAAAACTGTAAATAGATTCAAAGAATACGTGTTCAAAATTTGAAGCTGATCGATCAATTCTTTCTAAAGTTATTGTAGAGCATACAAACAGAAGCACTACGACTTTGGCCTTCAGTAAGTCAAAAGTAAGAACTCGCTAATGCTCGTTCATTAATTTGAAAATTGCTGGTACCAAATATAACAATACAACAGTTCATGAGCGAGTTCTCTAACCCAGGGGTCATTATTTATACGTATGACAGAAGTAATGACTAGATATTGAAAATTTTTGTGAATAATTTATTTGATCCAAGTTATAATGTGAATGAATGCGGGTAATCATTTAATGATTTTTCAGGCTTTCCTGGTGGCGATTTTTCTGATGACGAGGAAAACAGAAGATAGTTATAGAAGGGTGTTAACGTTTGTGAGAGAGCAGCTAATCACCTGGCCTGTGGTGAGAATCACCACGGACTTTGAAGTAGCACTGATTAATGCCAGCAAACGTATCTTTCCAGGCGCCCAACACCAAGGCTGCTGGTTTCATTTCACTCAGGTAAGCTGTTAGCCCAGTGAATGAATGTTTTTTCGGTCCGAAAATTAGACAAAAGCTGAATTTTTTCCATCGATAGGACCTTCCCAAGAGGTCATTTTCCCAAATAACCCACGGGAACTTCATCAGCGGCCTCTTCACTGTGAAAAAGTAACTGTCTGGGCTGCAGTGTGTAGGTCAACAGTTATAGGGCCTTATTTTTTTGAAGAGGGTGGCCATACAGTGACAGTGAACTCAGTGCGTTATGTTGCCATGATCCGTGACTTTCTCATTCCTGAGTTACGTCGCCACCGCATACCTCTCAGGAGGGTATGGTTTCAGCAGGACGGAGCTACTGCCCATACCTCGCGGGCCTCCATGGCTCAACTCAGAGGATTTTTCCCAGGCAAGCTGATCTCGCTCAGGGGTGACATTGAATGGCCAGCACGTTCTTCCGACTTGTCCCCTTGTGACTTTTATCTGTGGGGGTATCTCAAGGGAAGAGTGTATGTTGACAAGCCAAGAAATTTGGATCAACTGAAGGAGAATATTCGGTGAGAACTTCGTGAGATCCCGTTGGAGAGAGTCATGACGAACTTTTCCAAGAGACTCGTACAGTGTACAGAAAATGGTGGTCAACTTTTAAATGACATAATTTTTGCGCCGTAAGCTATTTTTCAATTTTTTTTAATACTGAATGTAATTTCCAATTCTCCTCTTTACAATAAAAAAAAATATATAAATATATCTCAACAGCTTTTTAATTTATCCAATATCAAAAACCGTCAGGTTTGACTGCCGGACCCAGTATATATATATTGGAGGTATATTATAGTGGAGGTATTTTTAACCCTACACCACACCTGACATCATTTCTGTAACCAGTAACATATTTGTCTCTATTTAGTTTAATCTTCCAAAATATGAAATATATAATAATACATGTGGTTTGATAGTCATTCTTGCAGACTATACCACCGCTGGCCACCAATGTAAACGGAGGGGGGTTGTTCCTTCTCTTCTATAATATTCACCAAAATTATGCTAAAGTTTACTGCTATCAATTCATCTACCGGTATTTGAATCATTGATTGATTGGGAGCTTTTAGTGGATTCATTCATTCAAATGCACAGATTATTTTTTTTATCATTTATTATGATTAAAAATAGAGAGAAAAAAATACACATAGGCTCTCATAATATTCAATCACCATAGAAAAATCATTCTATTATGATTCATATCAAAATATTTTCTTGCTGTACAAAAATCAGTTTGACTCATATTTGCACCATCATGCATTCTGGTATGTTGACCTCCCGGCCTTTGCAGGTTATGTTTACAGTACGACTCCAGAGGTGTTGTGTGTTGTTTTTTCATGTAAAAGTTCTGAATTCAACAATAATTATTGGAATGAAAAATAGAGTAACGTATAAAGTTAGTAGGCTAGTGTAAAAATAATTTTTCATCAGTTTGGATCATGGCATTATCAAGTTATTTTATAAAAGACATTGACAAATTGAGTGATGAACAAATTTTGGATGCAGTGTTTGAAGATTGTGAGGGACATGAGCTCTCATTTACTATTCCTGATGGGAGCGACTTGGAGTCATCGGATGAAGAAGACAGCACTCAGGAAGGTAAATAATTTCCCAATCTAAGTTGAGGAGTAAAACTGTTGAAGCTGAGAATGAAGGTGAATCTACTCATCAGTTGGAGAATCTTCAGGAATCAACCCCTCAACCTGGCCCATCGCATCAACAAGGTAGGAGCACACAGAAAAGGGCTGTCATTTGGGAAAAAAAGAATTTAGATCACAGATGTACAATTTACTGGAGAAAAACCTCTCCATGAAGAAGTGAAGCAGCTAGAGACTCCATACCAATTTTTCAATTACTTTTTCAATGAAGAACTATTGATGAAAATTTGTGAACAGACTCTAATGTATAGTGTTCAAAAAGACCCTGCTCGACCTTTTGAAATTCAGCCAACTCTCTTGAAAAAGTATTTAGGGATTTTGATCTTCATGTCAATTGTAAAAATGAACAACCTTAGGAGTTACTGGAGCAGAACTATTGGTCATCCAATAGTTATGAATGTGATGGGAGTGAATAGATTTGAAGAAATAAAAAAATACATGCATTTCAATGACAATTCAATGGCTCTACCTGTGCATGACCCCAACCACGATGGGCTTCATGAAATTAGGCCAGTGATTGAACATTTACGGAAAAAATTTTTAAAGTGTTCCCAAAGAAGAGAATCTCCCAGTTGACGAGCAAATCTGTGCTACAAAAGTGAGACATTTTATGAAGCAATACAACCCCATGAAGCCACACAAGTGGGGCTTCAAAGTTTTCGTGTTCTTCGGGATTTCGGGGTTTGCCTACAATTTTGAATTTTATACAGGCCAAGAGAATATTGTTCTACCTGGTGAGCCAGACATTGGAGCCTCAGCCAATGTTGTGGTCCGACTGGCACAGGCTGTAAAAGCTTTAAAGTTGGACACATTTACACCACCCATCCAGCGTATTGGTTACATCACAGAATCTGACCAATCCTGAATTAGTATGTAAATTTGGTGAGATAAATTTCGAGGAAGAAACTCAAGTGGAAATTAGAAGAAGGAGACCCGAGGCCATTTTTGCAGAAATCACCAGTGGGATACAGACCTAGTCCACATACTTAATTGTTTAAAAGCTTTAATTCCTGTTTTAATGTAATTCAATCTTTGTCTTTCTGCTTTAAAAAATTGTTCTAAAGTTTTTCTACAATAATCTGTGATACTAATTTTTGCAATTTCATTTAAATAAAACCCTGAAATTATAATAGTGAGGTCTGTTTGACATTTCTTGCCACGTGGAAGGATCCAGCCGGAACGATATATTCTATGGCCGAATATACTTTGAAGACAAAAAACGGAAACAAAAGTCTACATAAGTTATTTGAATATATAAAAGGGGATCCCCGTTAATCTACAGTTAATTTATACAGCATATAAATTCGTCAATTAGAGAAAAGTCATGACTATAGGTCTGAGGGTATAAAGTTATCATAAATTATTTTTATTGTATTAAATAAATTTAAATATCCACACTGTACTTAGCCAAAAGGTCTATTTTCCTTGGGCGAAACCCCACCCTGATAATAATTTTAACTATTCATTTGTTCTATCTTCTGAATTATAATTTTGTATTAATTTACTTTGCCTATTTGATTAGTGCAGTTTATGACCCTTTCCAAGGGCTATTACCCATTTCATTTTGTTCAATTAAAGAGTACCAAATTTTCACATGGTATCTATAATTTTAAGATTCAAATCTGCTATCACTCAATATTCATTCTGTATCAGTTAGAAATCATAATTTGTAAAATCTGTTCATTAATTTATTCAATATTTTGCTGTAAAAGTATATCTTTCAGAATATATCCATATTACCATTTCATTGAACTGGGTTTACATCATTGCACCTCCAAATTCGTTCTTTCTCGACTGACACATATTGATCATGCAGGACACGTCCTGTTTCACAATAGTCAGACATTATCAAGTATAGTATCTATTATTAGACTATTATTTCTTCTGGTGGTAAATGGTGGTTATTCTTATCGATTAATAAATCATTTTATTAGAAATATCCTGCCGAATCATATAAAAAATTGACTGCCACTAGCCTACCACACCGAGGTGTAGTGAATCCTGCATTCACATCCAGTCAACGTTGCAAGGAGAGGTAATAGATCGCATAGACAACATTAGAATTAAACTCGGTACTCGAAATATTTACTATTTTGGTTCAGCTTTATAGTATTTATCAGAGACCCGGTTCGCATGGATTTGCTATTCTGTCTGTTGTTTTGTGCGGTCCAATATCTCTTCCAACTATAGTACAATTATTAGAATCTAAGTATATTGGTCATTATTTGGAGAAGGAGCTCACTCCAAAATTACTATCTCTGTCTGATCCTAGTGACAGCATTGATCATATTTGACAGATTCAAATTGAACTGCATTTTATTACCGAATTGGATTTAATTCTATCTCACTACGTAATCACCTACAGCGCTAAGTTAGAGATTTACAGCCCTTACTTCGGCTACCTTTGTAGACCGCCAAACCATCCATCTAGCAAATTAATTTTTCCAACCAGTTTCATCCATACACCGTTCATTCTATTTAGACACTCTGAATTTAATGATACCACTTCCCCAGCCAAACGAAGGTTGGTCAACCTAACCTACAACTACAAATTACTAAATTATAGCCTCAAATACCACAACTGTTCAATTATCTTCTTTAATTCAATCATTTTAGTTATTAATTTTCTTTTTATTGTACATTCATGCCCCTCCACGGAGCGAAATAGGCTACTATATATGCAGACACAAGGTGAGGCATTCAATACTAAGAAATCGTACTCATAGTTGAAAAATTATAATCTTGGTTTATTGTCTCATGACTCAAAGTGAATAATTGTATATTTTCATGTCCCCCCCATGGAGCGGGATTTTGACAATATATACAACAGAAAGTGTGTTTCATCAAGATTCTACTATGAAGTATTCAAGTTGATTTTTCGTCTCTTTGTTCCAGATTAAAGATGAGAAACAGAAAAGTGCTTTTGATGACAGTTGGATTGGAGCTGCACGTGGTGATACAGCTACTCAGCCTGTATGTATTTTTGTAAAATCCTCTTTGAGATTTACTGACTATAACTTTATAATAAAATTCAATTTATTGTTTTACTTTTAACAATAGAAAATGACCTATCCTTTAAGGGATGCATTCTTGAATCTATTCATTGCTATTCTGGCAAACAGAAATTGAAAATTATTGCTCAATGGAGACCTTTCTTCTAGATTTGGCCAGAGAACAGTATAGAAATTCAAAATTGTGAAAAGTTCTATCAAATAAATCTAATATTATATTATAATCTATATACAGAGTGAGTCATATGTATGGGAACCCCTCAATAAGTTGAAGACTGTTGTAGATATAATACTGTAACTTTCAGGATCAGGATAAGTTATTGGTCGAATACTCTACCTTTTGACGTATAACTGAATTTCAACCCCTCATAAGGGGGTCACTTAGTGGTTGTATCTCGAATATTTTAATAATGTAAACACCCATTGTGTGGTACATCATTCTAAAGGCATTTTTGAAACAAGAAAGATGAAATCAATACAAATGTTCAATGATACTTGTATCCAAAATGGCGGCTGATTGAAGTTTGTTTTCAAGGAAATGAGGGGTTGTAACTGAAATATTTTGAATGTAAACATCCATTGTGTGATACATAATTTTAAAGGCCTTTTCAAAACGAGAAATATGACACCAATAAAAAATGTTTATGATACTTTTACCCAAAATGGCGGCTGATTAGACTTTATCAATTATTTATTGAAAAACCAAAATTTCAATCAGCCACCATTTTGGATACAAGTATCATAGAAAATCTTTATTGATGTCATATTTCTTGTTTCAGTAAGGCCTTGAAAATGCTGTACCACACAATGGGTGTTAACATTCACAGTATTTGAGTTACAACTCCTCATTTCCTTGAAAACTAAAACTTCAATCAGCCGCCATTTTGGATACAAGTATTCAATGTATACAATGGGTGTTCACATTCAAAATATTGAAGGGTTCCCATACGTAATATGACTCATTCTGTATAGACGGGAAATGGCACTGATTCACTCACTCATTCATAATCATCAGAACTAAATATCTACTGGACCAAATACATTCAAATTTGGCAGGTTTGTTCAGTTGGCCATCTGGAGGCACACTAAGAGCAGATTTGAAAAAATGTCCAAAGAAACGCCCAAAATTTGTGATTTTCGAAAAACTAATTGGCAATAAATGTTCAAACTTGGTACATAGGCTTAGCTGAGGTATAGAAATGTTGTTTTGGAAGTAAAGCTTCGCCTAAAGTTAAGATACCGAATTTCTGCCCAAAATCAGCAGTTTTGAGCGTTTTTCCTGCGTTTTCTAGGCCTTCTCAAGAAGTAATTGATCATGTTCAGATTTGTTACAGAAGTTCAGCAAGGGTCTACAAATTTTGTCAGAGAAATACAGAGTTACGTCAAAGATATGCCCATTTTGGGCGGTTTTACTGCATTCCCTAGCGTTTTTGTGCATTTTCTCACATTATTCAAGAATCAATTGACAGAAAATGTGAAAACTTGCTACAGAAGTTCAGCTATGGTCTAGAAATTTTGTCTTGAGAGGACTATGAAACTTTGTCAAATATAGGCGCTACTAGCAGGAAACGTGTGCTTTGCAAGGGTCTATTTTAAAACTTGACATAATGAAATCTAGAAGAATTGATAAAAAAATGTTGAGGATTTATGTTTTTAATATCCATGTGTATAATTATGGTTCATCTTATCTCTACGCCCACATGGAGACACATTCTGCAAAAAATGCAAATTCAGTGTATCCATCCTCAATAACTGTCTCATGAAGTACTTATTACGTAAGCCCAAGTTTTCAAAGATTTAAACTATCTTCCTATTGTCTGATGCTATGGGGGTCAAAAATAGAAATAACGGGGAATGCTAATCAAAATGCTACTCCCACTTCTTCTACATTGGGCAATCAAAATTTAGAACTGTCTGTGTAAATGGAACAAGTAAAAACAGCCCGTATGCAATATCTTATGAGCATTATTGATTCAGTAAAACAAATCAATGGTGAGGTGAAAGAATTAGAACTGCATTAGAAAGAATAAACGCAGTTTACACTCAAATAGTTGCAAACGCTATGGACAAGGTAACAAATGCTAATAGTCATACATACTTTCTATCCAGAATTAACGTTTCTATGTTAGTCTTCACTGCTATAAGATGAGTATTCAAAACGGCTGAACAAGTTCTGAAGTTAAAAATAAAGACCTCCCACTCTGGAGAGAAATCAGAGACTACCAAAGAATCAGAGACAATCTTGATGTAAAAAAATGAATGAGGAGGGGTTTGCCAAATGGGAATATTATAACCTACTGGATGAAATGTTAAAAGATGACTCATCAGTAAATTTGAACAGTTCCATCATTCTTGGCAGCAGCCTCACCCCAGAGGCATCAACAATAAGACCTCCTGTGACAGCTACTTCTTTATTCCCCTCAACATCCAGTCCCCTCCACAATAACTGCTTCTCTCTTCCTTCAAATTCCCGAGTCCCCTCCACAATGACTTCTTTTCCCCTACCTTCAACATCCGATGTCCCATCTACAGACACTGCTTGATCCTCTCCTTGAACCTCCTCTTCCCCATCTAACTTGTCATTCCCTGCTTTCCCATCAACCCTTTCAAACACTCCCTTCATCCAAACTCCCCAAAAAAGGACCCTTTTCCAAGATGGAGAAGTGGAGCCATCTACTCTAAAAAGAATTATGGGGAAGCCAAGCAGGAGGTGGCAGAAATTGGAGGAGCAAAGGTGGGAGAGCCTCTCAATTGAGCGAAAGAGGCTGCTACCTCTTCAAACTATTGGCACAGCAATGAAGGAGGCGAATGCCATTGCAAAATAAAAATTTCAAAAGTGTGCTGAATAAAAAAATTTATTCTTTCATAGGTATGATGGATCCTAACACTCATCAACAACATGAGAGACATTCCACATGCAAAAGATTGAGCATAGAAATCTTTACAATTACAACTAGTGACATTTTTTTCTCAAATTGAAAATAAACACAAAATTCAAGAAAATTAAATTCTCCAAGTGCAAAGTGTGAGAGCTGAGATCCATCATTTGATTCTAATGACATAGAATCACTGGATCACTGGGAGAGAATAGATCTTGTCAGCTAATCAATTTCAAAATAATAAATCATAATATGATGGGTAGCGTCATCAAGCTATAGGTTGAATTCAATATTCAAATCACATAAATGGATTCCAAATCATAAACTTCACAATGGCAAGGAAAGTCGTGTGAGTGAGTCACACTATATTTATCCATTTTTCTAAAAATCAAATGTTTTGTGTAAGAAAAAATCGTTACATTCATTAGTAAATTAAAAAAAAAAAACTGTCAGAGCTTATAATTTTTATTTTTATAGGGGGTTTATATTGGTGCTTGGTTTTTTCAGAACCTTTTCCAAACTGAAGTTGATAAAAAACTATTTGAGGAACTAGATGACAAACTCTCGCTTGAGCTCACTGGCCACTCTAATTGAGTATTGAGCATGAACGCTCTTGAATCATCAATCTAGACGAACTTGCTGAAGATTTTTCAAGGGCAAAGAAAGTTAACGAGTTAGTTACCTTGTTACCTGTTTGAACCTCCTTGCTCCTCGTATTGATGCTAAGCTATTTTGCTGCTGATTCATTTTTATTATTGAAAATGTCAAAATTTCAAGATAGAAAGCTACAGGTAGTGCATGTGATTGGAAAACAGCGTTTGGAGGATGGATTGCCTGAAAAGACCAAACAAGCACCAAGCAAGGCATCAGCTAAGGAGAAAACAGCAATGTTGGCTTTCAAGTGCACAAATAGTGAGTGATGGTCTATCATCAGAAATTGCACAGCAGTTGGAAATTTTTCAAGATCTCATCACCACAGATGGGGTTTCAACTGGTACAATATATTGTTGTGGCAATAGTTTATTTTTCAAACTGGATAAGGCTGAATCAATTAAGCCTAAAAGCAAAGATACTTTGGAAATAGCAAACTTCATCTACAAGGATATGATTTCTTGTCATGGTTGCCCAAAAGTTCAAATTAACGACCAAGGCAGAGAGTTCATAAACTGTGTTTATATGATGAGTTGAGAAAAATGGCAGGAATCGAACAACAATCAACTCGTGAATATCACCCACAGGTCAATGGATAAGTAGTGGGAGCGATAGTGTCCCATAATGAAAACATTGCAGGAGAGAACAGATATGGAATGGTCAGATGCCCTCAAGATCATTCTTTTTGCAATTTCGTACTTCTAGACAAAATAGTATCCTTCTTGTTTCTCGTGTATTCAGCAGCTGAAGTGAATTTAGCAGTGTATGTTGGAAATGAGAATGGCACTGTGCTCATCAAGGTTTTTGATTGGCTAAATTTTTTCAAGGACTCCAAGGCCAAGATGGTGCCTCATATTACTCAATACAATCACTCAAATAAAGGAAAAGTGACATGAATGGGAATCAGTTTAGTTTCACCATTTTCTCAACTGAAGCAGGCCCATCTGGATTTCCAGCAGAAATTAAACCATTTGGTAAGTATAATACTTTTTATTAGACCAAGCAACAACTCAAGCTAGAACTCATTTTTCCCTGAAAGAGGAAACTCTTGGATGAGTCACCAGTATTTGACCAAGTACAATGTTTCATTTTTAATATGGACTGATTTGCAATACTGACCAATACAGCCAGCATGATGATATGTGACTGGTGTGTTCACGAAACCATCCAGTTAATTTTAGTTGATAAGAGTGAAATTTTAAAATGGATTTTAAATACAATGTTTCTTTCGTCAGGCTAATGAATTATTTTATTCATTTCTACAGGTATGTCAAAAGAGAGTAAGGAGTATCTTCACAAGAATATTCGACGATACTGCAAAGATGAGTTCAAGGACATTCTGTGTCCTCCTGTTACTGACGTTGATGGAGATTCATCAGAGCCTCAACCAGAGTCATCTTGTATGGAAACCACTAGGAAGCAGAAACGGTCCATTTAAAAAGTTGAATTTGATTATTTTTATGTTTAATAATTAGTATACTCACATTTTAGCAAGAGTCTCTACTTTTCATGTATTATTAGTTATTTAAATATCAAAAGTTATTTCTCTTCATTTCTATGTGTAAATCATTCCTTGAATAATATTGATTATTGAGAAAAAAGACTATTTGAATAAGAAAAAACTTCAAATGTGTCTTTTGCAAAACCCACATTCACCTGTTTTCATGTTTGAATAGGCATAACTTTATTCATGTTCTTTATTGTCTTTATCTTTATGAATAGTCTCCTTTATTGAGGAAAAATTATATCTCAAATTTGATTTATTGAGTCAACTGGTCCCTATTTCCTTTCCACATCACATATATTATGGGCTATAGTTTGTAGCCTAATATTCAACAATATTAATCCAAATTTCAAACTCAATTTCAAATAACTCAATTTCTCATTAATTTTAGTTCCTTAGGATATAGGTACTTTAGTGGTTGAAGTAGGCCTAATTGTTTCTGACCTTTACAATCAATTAATCTTTATCACATCAAAGAAAGGCTATTGTCGAGCTCATGCTATCACTGTAAATTTACAGTCAACACATACAAAGACAAAGCAAAGGTTACTTGACTGCGTTTTTGGCAGTTCGCATCTTAATGGGTAGGAGAGGGCGCACCCAATCGACCCGTGAGAGGGGGGGGGCTCGATGGCTAAGTTATGCCACTGCATAAAGAGTATAATAATTGGAGATGACAATAATTGTTGGTTCCACGCTATTTCATATTTTGTTAGTGCATGAAGATAATCAAAAAAGGTTTTGTCAAATGCTAGTTCAGTTCATGTCATCAAATCCTTTCAATAACTATTATAAAGAGCTTTTCACAATAATTATTATTGGTCTTACATGGTTGACAATAAAGGGATGTACATCTGAAATAGTAATATTTTCCATAATAATTGCTTTGTTGAGTACTGACATTTTTTCATATCCAACTTTTGGCAATGTATTTGAAAATTTTTTGTTTCCCATCCTTTCTTATTTTTCTGAATTAATTTCAGCTCATTGTCTATAAAGTAAGCCTACAAGCAAGACTAGGCAATGGAAGAAATGATTGGCAAAAACATAGTAAGAATTTCACCACCACAACGTATGATTGCATGAATGAGACCAGATCACTGTACATTGATAACAGAAGAGAGAACCACTTCTCTACAAGAAAAAGGTGAAGGATCCAAATGGTGTTTACAGATTGGTTCATTTGAGAGTGATTTTTGGAAAGAAGGAGGAGCATGTAAAGGTCATTAAGATGGTGCACAAAGGTCTTGCAGACAATGTTCATGCAAAAGCCTTGTTTGCTCATCCAGGAATGACATCACCAATTGAAATTATAACAAAAGAGTTTTTATGGCCAAATTTCTCCAGAGAATACAAAGGTGGTTGCAATAAGTGTAGGAATATTAAACCGAAAAGATTTAAGTTGGTACCAGTGCTGCAACCAATCCCAGTCAGATAAAAGGTGATGAGCCAAAATTGGGATTGATCTTGTCCAAATGACTGGGTGCAGAGGCATGACACATATATTGTTGTGGCAATAGTTTATTTTCCAAAGTGGATAGAGACTAAATCAATTAGGCCTAAAAGCAAAGAAACTTTGAAAATAGCAAACTTCATCTACAAGAATATAATTTCTCATCATGGTTGCCCAGAAGTTCAAATAAACGAAGTTTAAATTAAGTCCCATAATGAAAACATAGCAGGAGAGAACAGCTGATATGAAATGGCCAGATGCCCTCAAGGGCATTCTTTTTGCAATTCACACTTCTAGACAAAATAGTAGCCTACTTGTTTCTCACCGTTTTACTTGGTGTATAATAGAGAATATTAGCCTGTCGTAAGATTTTTCAATATATGCAAAAACTGTTACCACCAACTAGTTGTGGTAAGTATCCCCTTCTTCACAAAGTAGAAGGAATTCTTTCTTCTCTGTGCTGTTGTTAACCAAGGAACCGTTCTTATGAAAAAGCCATTCTCGAGTCATTCAATAGTATCCGGAGTCGTTCCCGCCTTCCCACAATGTATTGTGTTGTTCACATTCCCAGTTGGATTTGTAGTGATTTCTGTGAGATTAATCTGATTCAAGTTTTTTATACCTGTGTGATACCCTTATTGAGATGGTCATGATCCCATGGAAATATTAAGGTAGGCACACACACATTGTCATTGGATGGATGGCACACATGCATCAGACAGATTTTACTTTTTTAGGTGCTGCACATACTAGTTATCATCAGGGCACTGGCATTTCAGTTCATTGCAACATATGTCGAGTTGTGTGCGAATTAGGAAATCAATAAACAAATATATTACAGTATATAAGTGATGGATAGCAGTAGAGAAGAAGTTATAATTGTTACTTGTTTGTTAGCTGATGATGAAGGAGAGGTACAGTGACATAGGAAGAGAAAACGAAAAATGTGGATCCATATAATTAATCAGAAAAGGATAGAGTACAAAGAATTTAATCATCTGTTTCCTGATTTAATTGAAGATGGAGTTAAATTTTTTAGCTACTTAAGCATGTACTAGTCAATCACCTGTAGAAATGGATAATGTGTGACAGTCCAACTGTGCACACCAGATCGGAAATGCCAGTGTGTCATTCAATCCGAATGGAGCCGTCGGCTTCAATGCTCTTCTCAGGATTCCTTACAGCATTTCAGATCTATGATGCATACAATGCGGATAGGTATGTGCACACCAATTGTAAACAATGTACCAAATCTAATCATCTGATCCATCCAATGTGTGCCATCTGTCCGATGCCAATCTTGATTATGATGAAGAAACATGCCATTGTCCTACTGTGAAAAATGAATCGAAGAATGTTGACAAAGATCTCAATGGAAATGAAGGCGAGTTGACGAATTCACAGATTCACATGTTCACTTGGTTTGAGACATGGTGTGAGTTGTGTTGGGAATGTTTTATAAGTTTAGTTGGGGATGGTGTAAAGTGTGTTACATTAGGAGCAACATAACTGAGGAGGTAACTTTCTAAACATGTTTTGTCACAAAAAATCAGAAAAAGAAGTTATTGGTATCACTGGTCTTGTCTTGGTCATTCCTAAACCACGTGATACACTGTTTGCTTCAAAAAATTTTTGTCCAATTGAAATCTGGCCTGCAAAACTAGGGTTAGTAACAATCAAGTTTTGTCCACTGCCTGTGTTCACAACAAACAGTGTTTTGTTCCAAGTTTGAGATTAGTGTTAGTAAAGTGTTTGTAAAGTTGGAAAGTTGACTAGTTGAGTGAAGTATTGGAAAGTAGTTTTTATATTTTATAATATAAAATTATTATTACGTTATTGGACAGTATGAGTGAAGCAGAATATGATGGAAGTTTTAGTGCTGGTGAGTGTAATAGTGGGAGTAGAAATAGAAAGTGTGAAGGGACAGAAAGGCAAAGACAGAAGAAGATCAAGTATTCTCAGCCCAGAAGAGCTTTAGTTTTTAATTCTTGCTTGCACAATATCAAAAAGTTTTCTTGTTTCAAGGTCAGGCCTAAGCATCTCAAAAAGCTATAAGAACAATCCTATAAAAAGCCTAACAGAACAAGGCAGGATAAAATCATAGCTAATAATGATTCAAACTCATTCAATAAAACGACACAGGCCGAGATCTGTGGATTAAAGCAAAAAGAATACATCAGGTATCAAGCATGCCTTCATACTGTTTCATACTGGGTACCTTTAGAAAATAATATGAAGGTCTCTGTTTGCAAGAAATACTTTCTTATTCTAACAGGATTAGGTAGGACCAGATTGAATAACATTGTCCATAAAGTTCATTCAGGTCATGCAATTGAAGAACGCCAAGGAGGAGATAGAAAACGTTGCCGTTATTTTGAGAGAAAGGAAAATGTCAAAAGATTCATAAGAAATCTCCGGGTAAGTGAATCACACTACAACAAATCTAAGTCAAAACGTATACTTACAAGCAGGCCTTAGTATGAGAGAGCTACATGTAAAACCAACAAGCTACCTCAGAACTCCAGGTTAAATGCAGCATGTTTCGTGAAATATTTGTTAGTGAATTTAACATAGGATTCAAATCTCCAGCATCAGACACTTGTAGCACATGTTATTTTTTAAAAGACAGAATAAAAAATGCAGCTCTAGGTTCACAAGAAAAAATGCAGCTATTGGTGGAAAAAGGAGTGGAAAAGAAGAGCTAGAGCTTTCTATGACCACATGAAAGATGATGTTCCTGATTCAACCAGTTTTTGTTTTGATCTTCAACAGATCCAGCCACTACCTAAATGTCCAATTCAAGAAGCTTTTTATACTAGACAGATCAACTTCTACAATCTATGTATTATGGATCTAGCCACCAAGAATCCAAGTTTTTATACTTAGACTGAAGAAAAAGCTGGCAAAGGCAGTTTAGAGGTATCTTTGGGTTCTCACTTTTTGTGTAGTTGAGAAGTTGATATTGTGGTAATTATTCATATTGAATGAAAAAGACCAAGAAATTGTCAAAAAACCACTGATTTATTGATAATTAGAAAGACCGGTTTCGGTTAGTACACCATTGTCAATCTCTGATAAACTCAGAGATTTGACAATTGTGTAATAACCAAAACCGGTCTTCCTAATTATCATTAAATCAGTGTTTTTTTGACAATTTCTTAGTCTTTTTCATTCAGTATCTTTGGGTCTTTCAAATAATCTGGAGACTTAAGGAAACAGTGTACTCCAACTTTTTTGTGATGGTTGTATTTTACAAAACAGAAACAATATTGTTCTGAGAACTCTGATCTATTTTCTTAAATCTACAGACACATCAATCACCAAAATCCTAATGTTCTTTCCTGTTCGTGGACATAGCTTCCTTCCCTCTGACAGAATATTCGGAAAAGCTGAGAGAATCTTGAGAAAAATGCTCCTTATCTTTGGAAAAGAAGATGATTATGAGTGCTATAATCAAATTGGTGAAGTGAAGATTATTGGAAAAGACTGGCCTTTGAAGAACACAAAATGTTTCAGTAATTATTACGTGTATACATTGAAAACATTTGTGATATAAAACATATTGTTATAGAAGTGAGAGAAGAAGGAGATGAAGTAGTCCAGGAAGAGACATTGTGCATTAAACAAGAAGAATATCATTGTCATAGGAATGAATAACTACAGATTTGAGTCACAAAATGATAAATTTGTTTCCTTGAGAAAAAGAGGCAATGTGAATCTCCAAAATCAAATTTTAGATAATCTGCCTCTTAGTCACGCGATCACTACTGAGAGAAAACTTATGTCGACAAACTTCTGAAGAAATTGTTTTGCAACAAGTGATAAATATAATGAAGACTGTACCGAAATTAAATTCTTAATAGTTACAGTAACTATAATTTTAATTCCGTAATTTGAATGAATATAATTCAATTTTGTCGGTTTGTAATTCATAAAAGATTTATAATTTTGTATTTTGTTTTGCAAGTTGGCAAAACTGCTGTTGAACAGCTGAGTAGCTAGGCAGTATTCTTCTGTGTGTGCTTTTTTCCAGTCACTCTTCTTCAATTTTTGGCTTTGAACTGACTTGAATATGATATCTGCATTTCATCTTCTACTATTATTTGCCAATATGAGTTAATATTGCCAAAATAGGCTTTGGCCTTCTTTACTTTTAATGTTTTGATTGAGTCTTTTTTTAAAACCGAGTTGTGTAAGTTTAAAACCTTTTTCTAAATTTGTAGATCTTGAATTAGCTTTTAGACTTTTTATCACTTTCCCATGTTCTGGAAAATTCATCTATATTATTTTTAAAATCTTGTAATATTTCTTTATATTCTGATCATTATTCCAAATTCATTGAATATGTTTTATTCTCATCAACTAAAGTTAAATTTACGAAACATTATAATTTTTCTACTTTGTCTAGACCTAACCTGTTCTACCGTCCAATGACCTAATTCTCAAATATTCAATTTTTATTATTTTACATTGTCACGTGGTAATTTGAAACCACCAAATATTTCTAAATGAGCCAATAAAATGTAATAGAACTATAAAATTGGAAAGAAGGTTAGACCTATCCAAAGAGTAAATCAACTCAAATCAAGTATTATTAGTGATTAGGAGTAATAGCATTATCAACAACGATAAGAAAACATGTATTATTGTGATTTAATAATTATGAGAACCCATTGGTAAGATCAAAAAATTATAAAGCGGCATAATTATTATTGGCGGATTACAAAAAAAAAAAAAAATAAAATAAAATGCATGAACATTGAGGTTAGAGTTACTTGTTTACGTTTTGAAAAGAATTAGTCGATCTTGGATAAATCGATAATTATCCGAACCAATACTGAACGAATCAGCTGATTATTCGATCAACCCATATGACCGGTTGAATCATATAAAATTCACTCATAAAGAATATATTATGTATACTAAAGGAAGTCGATGTGTAGAATTACAAACAACTATTATTTCTATACAAATATTTATTACAATCCAAAAAAGCATGATAAATCAAGAGTATAAAAAACTCATATAAAAACAAAATGTATTATCTATTAAAATCATATGTTACGATTTATTTATGAATTCAATTTAAGATAAATACCCCATATATCTGTATAAAAACATATCGAATATTTTATGCACATCTTTTTTATGGGAATATATTTTGTGTTTTATGTCAGCATACAAACTTATAGAATTTTTATTATATCCCAACTCATCTCGTGTTATATAGTTTGAGCTGTTTTGGTACCAACAAATATTTAGCAGCACTTAAAATCATAGAATCAAATAATATTAACCTTATTCAGAGCACTCAATATTTATCATCCTTTGATGATATTCATTTCATCAGCCAAAACAAATATATTAAGAAATTATATTAATAAGGTTCCAGTTATATCATATAAGGATCCAGAGAGCTTCAAGAACTGGCGTTGTAAGTTCTAAGGAATTTTGAAAGGGTATATTGGTGAATACTTGTATTCACGACGAGCGTTTTAAGAATCAACTAGAAACAACTATAGTTGGTCCTGATTATTCTCTAGTGGTACATGGTTACTGATAATCAGTCATCAAATATTCTTTTAATTTCCTTACTGGTATTCTTCAAGAACTTCATAGAAGCAGCGGTAAGAATTATCAATACCTGGTCCTTGAACCTTATGGTGATTATTTGTACTTATAAAATTCATGTTTCTACCACTGAGCTAGAGCTGAGGTTTGAACCCAGTAATTTTGCGAGCCGGAAGGCCTTAATTTTTTGTGAATTTATTCGCAAAAGAGGGAATTTAGAGACTGCTCTTATAAATACCAGAAACACCATATTATCTGTGAAGGAATTACAATCCACAACTTCTCACAATAGCTTCATAACGTGGGACTATATCATAAGAGATAACCCCCCCAGGAGCACAACTTCACACAATGGCACCCAACCAGTGGAGCATGATGAAAAGCTTACCTACTCAATCTTACTATCAATGATTAATGAAATTATTGATAAAACTGAAAGCTGCAAGAAACATAATCTGAAGTTGTTTCGACAAGATATATCTGATGATCTATTGTAAGTTCTGGCTAAAATAATTGAGTTGCTCTTCAAATTAAAATTTTTCAAGCTGCATAAATACAGACAAACTGTATCACACGAGTTTGATAACATAATTCTCATAATAGAGAAAATTGGATGGAAATTTCCATAAAAGTTATAGTAAAAATTTTGATTTTGATCTTTGAATCTAGACATTGTATGCTGACCAGGGTTATAGGTTATTTGAGGCATTATAATACTATCGTTATTCAGGAGGATAAGACCCTAATTAAAATTTTAAGAACTATATTAGTGTAATTTGTAAGCCATATCTGTCTATGTTGATAAGCGTACCTGTAGCACTCGAAGGTCTTTTTGTAATATATGTATATGACACTTGAAACTTCAACACAACACAATTTTATCCAGAATAGGCACTATCACTGAATCCATTTTAATATTCCTGAGACTTGGCAACACACTTGGCTATTTACTCGAAGTATTTCATAATAACGTCACCATGAACCAGTCGCCGGCTAACTCGCAAATTTCCTACTTCAGCGAACATCCCCAAAACTATGTAGCCACGACACCGGCAAATCAACAGCCCCAGGACGATGCAGCGGAGACCCCACGAGAGAGAGAGGGAGGCAGCATATGCTCCATCAGTTTCGACCCGCAAAACTTAGCCCAATTGTCTTCTACGAAGATTGATAACGTCGTCGATGCGATTAATTCCGATGAGAGTCCGGCTGAGGGAGATGAGGGAGTGAGGGCGTCCAACCCGGTACCGGCGTCTTCGCAGATCGCCCCAAGCGCCACCGAGGGAACGGAGAATGCCGCCACCCAATCGCCATCCGATATCGCCAATCAACCGCCATCCGCCACCAACCTGGAAAAACGCAATACAACATTAGACTCTTCAGTCGGTTACATTACCAATCTTATGGCAAATGATTCTACAAACGAACTCAAACTCATGCTCAGTCAAATCTTAGCAAGACAGGACAACGAAGCGAAGGCAAACCGGGAAGCTATGCAGAAAAATAGTGAAACTATCACTGAAAATATTACCAAGACTGTACAAGAAGGTATTAAAACCATGGATGCAAAATTTTCTAGCTTCAGGGAGGAAGTGAGAAATATAATAGATACAAAAATAGATACTCAATCTGCAGTTATCAAAAAGCTAGAAACTCGTCTAGATGATGTCACCTGTCAAATAAATGAACGGTTGGATGACGTACCAAAGGAAGTTGAAAAACAGGTGGACGTATTGGGTAAGGAGCTGGGCACCGCTATCATGGGAACGGTCATGGGAAAGGTGTTAGAAAATAAGGGCGAGATAGAGTCGAAAATGGAGGAAAATAATAAGAAAATAATAGAAATAGTCAAGGAACAAAGTAACGTGCAGGCATGTATGGCAAATTTAGCGGAGGAGGGGGCAAAATCAAGTGAGAGATACAGCATATTGGAGAAGGCTATAGGCGGACAACAGTTGAAGCTAACCGGATTGTATGATGAAGTGAATACACATAAGAAAATTATGAATGATAAATGGATCGCAAATGAAGAACGAGTCTCCAGAATAGAAACACGCATGGAAAATATCCCAGTCAGTCAAATGCAGTATACACCGAATGAAGTAGTAAACGGCACTCAGCTTTTTCAAAGTCTTGGAAAATTCGATAATTCCCACCGTCACATGCAACCCAGACCATTTATAGATCAAATAAAAGCTATTCAGGAATTGATACCCACCTCTTGGTTAGTATGGCGCTTCCAACTGTCCAGTCTACTACTTGGCGAGCCGCTGATGTTTTTCCAGAGCCGGATGCGAGATATCAACAGCCTGGAGGACTTCATCTCCCAATTCCTGCAGCAGTATTGGAGTAAACGTAAACAGATGGACGCACTATCAGAGATTATATCATGCACATATGATAATAGAGGCAGACAATCATATACTGAATTCGTAGCTAAGATGATGTGTAAGAATTCACAACTAGACGAATCTTTGGCGGACACATCACTAGCAAATATATTAACAAAAAAGCTTCCTTACAATGTTCGTATGACACTGGCAGTATCTTCGATTTCCAGTTGTGAAGAACTGATAGAACATTTACATTCTATCCAATCAGCTACTTCTGAGCCAAATCATATAAATAAACAAGCAAGAAATTTTAATCAGCAAAATAGTAATTTCAAACAAAACAGTAATAATGAAAATCATATAGCAAATGCTAGAGCAAATGCGCAAAGAGCGAAGTATACTGAAAATAATAACAGAGTTCAATCATTTGATAATAATTATAGAAATAAGTTTCAATACCGAAACAGTAAACAGCATCACAAAGAGGCATATTATGATAACAGAGATCGCTGGAATAGAAATAATAAACGGAAAATAACCTTCACAAAACAGGACGAAAATAAACAAAATCATAACCAAACAAATACATCTTATACAATAGCACATACAACAAGGACAACACAAAATCAACATGCAAATGACCCACCACCAGACACACAGGAGCCCATACAAGACAGCCTACCACACAAAACCGCCGCCCGCCATGCACTTGAAACGCCCTGTAAACATCAATCCCTCTTGAGCCTTATATTTCCCACTGAAGAACCATCACCGCAGGAAGAGCAACCCGCCACCGAGGAACACCAGGTTACAGTAGAGGAATTATGTAATATGGAGCCCACATGCGATGAACTCGTTTTGAACGCCACACCCGCGCATCAAAGGACCACCACCAAGCATCCGCGCACCGAGCCTACACCCGCGCATCAATCGACCACACCGAGGCACACCAAGGATGGGAAGGAAGACACCAGTGAGTACCGGGAGGACAACATGCAGGATCGGAGGAACGCCCACCGCAAGGCCCGGAGACGGAAACGCCCGAGGCAGACACCGGACGACCGACTGCATGACCGACTACAGGAGAAAAGAGGCATGCACCGCAAGGCCAGGAGGCGGAAAGTCAAGCGGAAGAAAAAGAAGTACCGCGCGCGACGATGGAGGCCGCATGCACGTTTCAAACGCCCGAGGAGGACACCGGACCGAAACCAGGATGGAGGACCGGAGATCGACGGCATGCATCCACGGCACATTCGCTTTAAAGCAGAAAATCAGCGATGTGACCAGAAGAATAGGCCAAAGAAATGGGATAAAACCGAAACATGCATGGATGATAATAATAAAGTGGACTACGTATTGAGTTTGAGGAAGGATAAACAGCGTTTAAGAAGAGTAAAAGAAATAAGAAATTATAATAAGAGAGTGAAAGTACCTGACTATTACATGTTGAGAGATTATATTGTTAAAGAAATGATAAATGTTCTGATGTATTGTATACTATTTGTTATGGCTGTGATATGGATAAAGGACTGCGTTGTAGGTATGATAGAAGATATTATGTTGTTGTTATTAAAAGAATCTATTATTGATGATGGGAAAGGTAATATTATAAAAATGTTTATTGTTGTGAGCCTACTAATTTATAACGAACTGAAACCAAGAATATTAAATGAAAGTGAGAGGAAAAATGCATTAAGACTACAAGATGATTGGAAAAAGAATGGACTGAAATATATAACCATTAAGGAAGCTAAGAATTGTTTGAAAAGGTATACAAGATACCGAGGTTTTATATTTATGAAGAATAAATCATCATAAGGACAGCCTCATCTATAAATAACAACCGGACAGCAGCCGTAACTGAACGTAATACCGTTCAGTTGTATGAAGAAAGCAAACCAAATTTAACTTGGTGGGAAAATATTTCTAATCTCAAACCGTATTATCGAGACAATAAGCGATAAGAATATAAACAATAATATTTGGATTCATGGATCTACCTGTCAACAAATACGTACCAAACAAACACCAGGCAACACACTTATTTCGCAGACGAGTATCCACTTCGAACAACAACACCTGAAAATAAAGAAATAAAAAATTTAGAAACCATTTTTTTACCACCTTTCTTATTAATGAAACAAGAGAATAAATAACTTCTAATGTTAAAAAGCCAACTTACCTTCATGTAGCAGGAAGAAACATCAAGATGGCGACAAGTGACAAGCCGAAGCCAACGTAAACCAGCTGTACACTACGAAAACCAGAGTAGTCAATGCCTATTAAATCATCAAAGTTGATACCCCGAATAAGAAGATCAAGTGTCATATAAATGTGAATTGCATGTAGAGATATTATAAAATATTATATTATTATTATTTATGTATAAACTATTAAGAAAATCATTAAAATTATCCGCCAAATGATCAAACCGCATAGTTACCACCAAAAGCATTAATCCCAAGTCTCAATGTATTAGAGGAATAAGAAGTTCTTGTTGATAAAACCTACCAAAGATTATCCTTAAAAATATCCATTATATGAAAACAAAGCCCAATTTCTGCAAGAGAATGAAATGAAAATGTACAAGTCACTGTTCTATGTTGAGGGAGAAAATATGTTATACTCTGCAAGTCGGAGAATTATCAGTTTGTTAGGTTGGCAATGATTTTGCACCAACATTCAAATGTGCTTCTGGCCTGAGGGCAGAGCGTGGATTAGAAAAAAGATTTATATTATGTATGGAGGAGGAGATAGTTTATATTGTGTATTGTGTGTAGAAGGAGATTGGCCGATGTAAGGCGTATGTATTTGAATTGAATTTATTTATTGTTGTATATGTTGTTGAATTGTTAGGAGGTAAGATTCTCAGTAGAGTTATTAGCAGACTTTGTAACATATATGATTTCTGATCCAAAACCAACTGGATCATAAAATTTATATTATATTCTCGAATTGTCGTTTTAAATCAGAAATCAGAGGGCGTTTTGTGTCACGTGGTAATTTGAAACCACCAAATATTTCTAAATGAGCCAATAAAATGTAATAGAACTATAAAATTGGAAAGAAGGTTAGACCTATCCAAAGAGTAAATCAACTCAAATCAAGTATTATTAGTGATTAGGAGTAATAGCATTATCAACAACGATAAGAAAACATGTATTATTGTGATTTAATAATTATGAGAACCCATTGGTAAGATCAAAAAATTATAAAGCGGCATAATTATTATTGGCGGATTACAAAAAAAAAAAAAAAAATAAAATGCATGAACATTGAGGTTAGAGTTACTTGTTTACGTTTTGAAAAGAATTAGTCGATCTTGGATAAATCGATAATTATCCGAACCAATACTGAACGAATCAGCTGATTATTCGATCAACCCATATGACCGTTGAATCATATAAAATTCACTCATAAAGATATATTATGTATACTAAAGGAAGTCGATGTGTAGAATTACAAACAACTATTATTTCTATACAAATATTTATTACAATCCAAAAAAGCATGATAAATCAAGAGTATAAAAAACTCATATAAAAACAAAATGTATTATCTATTAAAATCATATGTTACGATTTATTTATGAATTCAATTTAAGATAAATACCCCATATATCTGTATAAAAACTTCTTTTATTTAATTTTTTCTATTATAAAGCCGAGGAAGCCCTGATTCCCAAGGCAACCAATTGTATTGAGTCTATTAAATTGAAGGCCAATCAGAGAGTAGCTTATAGAATTATTCTAGGAAGAAGCAAATTTTTCTGAAAACCTCTTTCTTCTGGCTTAAGATCCCAACCGGAGAGGATGCACATGGAGTTTAGGGTTTTTTCTTATTCCTTTTAAAAATTTTTTAATGAATTATTAAGCCAAACCCTTTTTTAAATGTAATGTATGTTTGTTGAATGTAAATTGTTTGTGAACTCAGTGCTGTCAAAGAGTTCGTAATTGTAAAGATTCCCATAAAAATAGCTTTAATTCGAAAGAAACTTATAAAAATCTGGATTACACGTTAGCCCAGCAGTGACGAAAAGGAGCCTACCTAATTAATTATTGGAAATAATTAATTCAATCCACGAGAACATCCAGAACTTCAGTCAGTGAGTGATAAGTCAAACCAAATGAGCTCATTTGTCTACGTTCAGTGGGGTAATAATTAATAAAAAAGCGCTATTCCAATTAATTAGAATAAAAATAGAAAGTCACCACGTGTTGAACAATATCACATAGTTCACAAGAACATTTTATAAATTTATTTATTATATGTAGGAAGCTTACTTCCATGCACCGCCCGAATTCATATTAAAAGCCCTGAGATCTCATGTTTGAATATTAATTTATTAAATATTAATTTTGTTTATTGAACAAAACATATCATATCAAACTTATAGACCGAACAGGTTTTTATTGGTAGAATTTTGCATTGATTGGAAGTCTAAGTACCAGTATTAAATATAATATATTTATGAATTTGAAATTCATTATTGTGAATATTAGCAAAGCCTGTGATAATTATTCAGATTTTAAAAGTAGATTATTTAAGTGAATTATAGTTATATCGAATATTTTATGCACATCTTTTTTATGGGAATATATTTTGTGTTTTATGTCAGCATACAAACTTATAGAATTTTTTATTATATCCCAACTCATCTCGTGTTATATAGTTTGAGCTGTTTTGGTACCAACAAATATTTAGCAGCATTTAAAATTATTGAATCAAATAATATTAACCTTATTCAGAGCACTCAATATTTATCATCCTTTGATGATATTCATTTCATCAGCCAGAACAAATATATTAAGAAATTATATTAATAAGGTTCCAGTTATATCATATAAGGATCCAGAGAGCTTCAAGAACTGGCGTTGTAAGTTCTAAGGAATTTTGAAAGGGTATATTGGTGAATACTTGTATTCACGACGAGCGTTTTAAGAATCAACTAGAAACAACTATAGTTGGTCCTGATTATTCTCTAGTGGTACATGGTTACTGATAATCAGTCATCAAATATTCTTTTAATTTCCTTACTGGTATTCTTCAAGAACTTCATAGAAGCAGCGGTAAGAATTATCAATACCTGGTCCTTGAACCTTATGGTGATTATTTGTACTTATAAAATTCATGTTTCTACCACTGAGCTAGAGCTGAGGTTTGAACCCAGTAATTTTGCGAGCCGGAAGGCCTTAATTTTTTGTGAATTTATTCGCAAAAGAGGGAATTCTTTATTTTGAGAAATTCAGAACTTGGCCAGCCGTTTCGAGTGAAGTATGTTTTCCTGGAGAATGACTACAAAGGCTTCACTGCTGTTTCCATTATAGAGAAGTTTAGGAGCATGAAAAAATCCTATCGACAAATTAGACAGTTAAAATATAAAAAAATCAACGAGGAAGGGGTTTGTGAAATGAGAGTATTATGATCAACTAGATGAGATGTTCAAAGATGACACATCTGTGAATTTGAATAGAGCTGTCATTCTTGGCAGCAGTTTCACCCCGGAGTCATCAACAACCCCTCCTGTGACAGCCCCCTCAACATCTAGAGCCCTCAACAATAACTTCTCTCCCTTCAAAATCCCGAGTCCCCTCCACAATTACCTTATATCCTCAACCTTCAACATCCCATGTCCCTTCAACAGAGACCGCTTCTTCCCCTCCTTCAGCCCCCTCTTTACCATTTAACTCATCATTTCCTGCTCTCCTGTCAACCCTTTCAAACACTCCCTCCATCCAAACCCCCCAAAAAAGGACCCTTTTCCATTATGTAGTAGTGGAGCCATCTCCTCTAAAAAGAATAATGGGGAAGCCAAGCAGGAGGTGGCAGAAATTGGAGGATCAACGGCGGGAGAGCCTCTCAATTGAGCAAAAGAGGCTGCTACCCCTTCAAAATATTGACACAGCAATGAAGGAGGCAAATGCCGTTGAGAAACAAAAATTTCAAAAGTGTGCTGAATAAAAAAATGTTTTCTTTCATAGGAATATGGATCCTAACACTCATCTGAGAGATGATGATGAGACTCTGTTAGGAATAGACTGGGACAGTTCAGATATTGAAGAGGATGAGGAATAGGAAACTGTGGCAGAAGATACTGTGATACTGTGATAGAATAGTCGAGGTAAATCACTGTGCAGAAATTTCTTAGAGAACAAGAAGAAAACGAGGAGCAACTTGTCCAGCATGTTCAAGGAAACCTACAGGTGAATAACAGTTACTTCAGACTCATCTTACAACTCGTTCTACATTATATTTGCCAAAATAAAGATAAAAGTCACAGGCATATCCTATACTGTATATTTATAGGTATAAATTGTGTTTTATTTAAACATTCAAATGCATCATTATGATTGATTCCAGAATATTGAAACTTTGCCTGAGCCTTCCACATCAGCAGCAGCAGCATTGAGGCAAACATCATCAGCAAAAACTGCAAAGAGAACTTGCAAGTGGAAGAAAGTGGCATTCCAACTCCTGATGAAGATTTAAGTCTACTTGACAACTTCAAAATGTTCTTCTGTGAGGGAATGGCGTGAAAAAATATGGTTGAGACCAACAAATATGCTCATCAGAGTAATATTGTTGTACTTGATGTTTCTGTTCATGAGATTGAGTGCTACATATCAATTCTCCTACAAATGGGTTAGGTGAAGATTGCCAGTTATCAAATGTACTGGTCAAATGAATGCAAGTACCCACCAATAACAGATACCTTATCTAGAAATCGATTTGAAATGATGAGAAATACATTGATTTAAATGATAATGCACTGCAAAGTCTCCGGGGTCATGAACAATATGACAAATTATACAAAGTGAGACCTCTGCTAGAAAGATTGAAGAAGAACATGACAGACGTTCCACCTAATGGGAGACACTCAGTTGATGAGCAGGTGATACCCTTCAAGGGGAGGTCGAGCCTGAAACAATAAAATAATTCAAAGCCCCATAAGTAATTATTCAAAGTTTTCACTAGGGCAAGTTGCACTGGCATTGTTAAATTTCCCATTTGAATTCCACACAACTTTTAGCACACTCTATGCTGCTAGTTCATTTTGGTGGTTTTTATTGTTGTAAGTCTTTTAGTCATCATTATTATTCATTTGCATTATTTTGGTAATTATTAATTTTTATTAGTAAACATTGCCATTTGCCTTTATATTCATCAATATTTGATCCATTTCCGTTTCTTGCCAGCTCTCTGCTTCTCTGGTGTCTATGCTGCACACCCATTTCCTCTCTCAGCAAAAATATGGCAGCAGGTTAGCAACTTCTGGAAGTATCTCTTCAATTGCTTCATTTTGTTTTTGCATTCAAAGTCATGCAAAGACTTTATTTCACAATATTTTTTGTTCAGCATATTTTTACTTCAAATTCGCTTCCTATGTAGGTACTGAGTTTTTGGTCAATTTGTGTTCTTCAAAAAACATGTGGTCAAGTTTCAACATGAATCAAGGTGAATTCATGCTTTATTCATGAAATAATTTTTCATCACTTAGCATTTTTTTGGACATCAATCCATGAGATTCCAAACTGATCAAAGTTGATCAATCGAGAACTTGGATTGGGACCAAGTGTAATCATGCGACTTGTGGAAACTCTTCCTTCTGACAGCTTTGTTTTGTTTTTTTTTATAGATATTTTACTACTATCCCAATTTTGGAACAACTTGCGAAACAGAAAATTCATGGGACTGGGACAATTCTTAGTAATAGAATAACAGGTATCACAATGACCACTCAATCAAAAATGAAAAGAGGTGATGTAGCAGAGTATGTTTCTGAAGATGGAAGGCTTTCTGTAGTTGAATGGAAAGACAACAACAAAGTCCTCATGGCATCAACTTGTTTGGGATCTCAACAACAAGAAACTGTAAGCAGGTGGTCAACACAAGGAAAACAATTTGTTGATGTAGCTTGTCCAATTGTCGTAAGAGAATATAATAAAAACATGAGTGGGGTGGATATTTTCGACCAGCAAATGGAATGTTACCGAACCTGGTTCAAAACAAGAAAATGGACTTGGAAAGTAATAGTACATTTTCTTGACTTTTTTTGTTGTAAATTCATGGATGCAGTATATTCGTGATGCTAAAAGCAACAATATAAAGAAAAAATATATGAAGAAGCACTTGCTTTTCACTTAGAAATCCCTGAAAGTTTAGTAGTAAGTTCAATCCAGAGAGCAGTTATGTCTGAAAGTGATTAAGATGATGAAAGTGACATTGATGAGCAGAAAATTGAACAATCAAAGTTTTACAATCCATCAGCTGAAATGCCTTATTTCGACAAAAGGTATGGTGGATTTAATCACTTCCCTGTGGTTAGGGACATCAAAGGACCTCGAAAATGTAAGATTGAAAACTGAAAATTATGCAGTAAGGTTTTCTGTGAGAAATGCAAAGTATATCTATGTCTTGCCAAAAATAAAGATTGCTTCAAGATGTTTCATTTACATTGAAAACTTACTATTTAATAATAATTGAAATAAGTATGCAATGGAAAGTAAGTGAGTTGGCAATGAAAACTGTACCAAAAATTTATTAATTGCTCATTTTTTTTCTTCTTATTTTGGACGATTCTTTCAAGATTTCCATCTTGCTTTTTATATTTTCTCAAATTATTGATTCTGTTTTCTTAGAGTGGTACGACAATCTGATCGAACCTTTGCCTTCATCAGCTGTAGGAAGTTCTGACTTGCAGTTCTTGTTCTGAGTCAAGATGAAACGTCTCAAACTTTTGTGTACTAATTTGTCATTCTTTTATCACTTTGACTCCCAGGTATTGTAGTACTCAGGTGTACATTGGCTCCCATGAGTATCTATTAGATGCACAGTAATTGTTCTCCAGCAGCCCATGAGCAGCTCTCAGATACTCAGGTTTAGGTCGGCTTTAGAGCATTGTGTATCCAACAGCAACTCATTTAGCTTGGTTTTCAATGTTGTGTCTTGTTTGTCTGGTCCCGTGGAGAGGAAAAATTAGTCTGGGTTCTGAAAAATTCAGCAGTTGGTCACACTGACAGCTATATAAAAACAGCTGTTTTTTCGTCTGTTTCCAGCTAGTAGTCTCCAAGTTGGTATTATTTTTATCTCCGTGCAAATGTGCATGTACAGTTCTGTTCTAACCTAAAATATGGTGTGAATGTTGTTTTATACTGCGAAAAATTATATTTTATAGAATGGATAGTGATGAAATTTTTATGGAATTGAACCACTCTGATGTCAGTGATGCTAGCTCACTTAGCATTCTCAGGAATCTTAGTGATACTGATGATCCTACTATTCATACCAGTGATATGACTTCTGAAAGTGACAGTGATTGTGTAGGAGATCATCCAATTCATATTGAATCCACAACTGAGGAAATGGAGCAAATTGGAACTGCCATATATGACTGTAATATTCCTGGTACATCTTGTGACTTTGCTAAACATTCCCATACTGTTGAAACCATCCAAGAAGTACCTCCAAATATGCATATACCTAGCCTATGTCAAACATCTCGGCCCAGAGACACTTACATAACATGGGAACCTATTTCAGCTGAGCCTCATAATCTGAATCACTTTGATTTCTTACCAAGTTCACCTCCTGGACTAAATATAGAAGAGCTACGTGATGTTGAGGTTGGTAATGTTTTACACTACTACAGACTTTTTCTTACTAATAAAATACTTGAATTAGTTGTGACTGAAACAAACCGATATGCTGAGCAGCGTTCTATCCAAGCAATATTGAATGAACAAGACAAACCTCATTCGATTCTAGTCAAATGGAAGGACACAAATAAAAATGAGATAATACGATTCATAGGATTAGTTTTATGGATGGGTTTGGATACTAAGCCAACAATTAGAGACTATTGGTCAATGAATAAACTTTATGCTGATGAAGTTTGTAAAATAATGTCTAGGAGTCGATTTGAGTCTATTTTGGCACTTATTCATGTAGCTGACAATGATACAGCTCCACCTAACAATCAACTTCACAAAGTTCAAGAACTGATAAATCTTTTGATACGAGAATACCAAAGTGTAATTATCTGAGACAAGGACATCTGCATCAATGAAATGATGATACCATTTCGTGGGAGGATAAAGTTTCGCCAATACATCCCCAACAAGAGACATAAATATGGTCTTAAAATGTTCAAACTTTGCCTGAAGGGCAGCTACACCTGGTCTCTGAAAGTGTATGGCGGGAAGGAGACAAATTTGGAAAGGCCTAATCAAGAAAGCACTCGGACAAGTCAAGTAGTTATGGATCTGATGAGACCACTTCTTGGAGAAGGACGAGTGCTCTTCACAGATAATTATTACACAAGTGTCGATCTCACTCACTCTCTCAACAAACAGAAACCTCATCTGGTTGGTACTCCATGTAGGAATCGCAGATACAATCCGACAGATGTAACAAATGCTAAGTTGACAAAAGGAACTATGATTGGGAAGCAAAGCAATTCCAAAGTTATTGTCTCAAAATGGAAGGAAAAACGCGACGTTCTGTTCTTGACAACTGAAAGTGCACTGACTATGGTTGATGTTCCAACAAGGAGTGGTTCTGTGTGGAAACCTCCGACAATTGTCATGTATAATGCTGCATCATTCATAGATATATCTGACCAGCTGGCTTCCTACAACACATCACTTAGGAGGGGAGTTAAATGGTATAGGAAAATTATCTTTGAACTCTTGATGAACACTTCAGTAGTCAACGCTCATGCTGTTTATAAATTACATAACCCTCATAGTAAAATGAGCATAACAGCATTTAGAGAGAAACTTGCTCTTCAACTGTTGTCTGGTGAGACTGATGAAGCAGAAAATGATGATGATGATGACAGAGCTAATAAAACTTCAAGAAATCATCTACTTCAAGAAATTGTCAAGAAGGGGCGGTGTGTTTCATGCTATGATAAACTATCAAAAACCCAGAACAGGAAAAGCGCACAAAAGCACACGCCTCAAGTTCAGACTGCATGCACTTCATGTCCCCAAAAGTTAATGTGTATAAAATGTTTTTTTGATTCCCATAAGTGTTCTAAGAAGTAATTTTACAAGAGTATTTCCATCATTCATTGTATTTCTCAATACATAATATTTCTCCAATAAATAATATTTCTTAACACATAATGTAGGTGAGCTTATCAAATAATTTTTTTATTTTGAAATAATGATTTCAGTCAACATAATTTATAAATAAATAACTTAATTTCCCATTTCAGCATCATATGGTCACTTCTGTGTCAAATTGAGTTACTAATAATTCTGGGTTGAAGAGGAAATTTACCGAAAATACACCTGGGAGTCAAAGTACAGTCAACTGTGTATCTGTTAGATACTTGATATGATAATCATATGTCATAAATCAGTTGTTTGAATTATTCTAAATCATCAGAAAGTTTGTTATTTTATCTCAGTTTATTTTAGTCAATAAAAGCCATTATTCCAGCTCTTCAATGGTCTCTATTTATCACAATTTTATTGACTAAAATAAATACCGGTAATCAAAATGCCAAAGAGGAAAACCCAGGATTGAAATAATGTTGAATCTCCATCACGGAATCAGGATAAGCCTACCGAATTATCTTGAAATGAACCCGTTGATACATCTTTCAACTCGGAATCAATTGGGAAAATTCTCAAACCAAAATGTCCAAGTGTGGATCCAGATTCTCCTAGTGCACCAATGGAATGGAGACACTGGAAAAGAATGCTGGATGCCTACTTGAAAGGAAACTATTACACTGGAGATACAAAATTGGATATCTTAGTTACCTTGCTGTCAGCTGAAAATTACAAATTGATAATAGATTGTAGGCTATTACATTCGAGGAAAATATCTCCATCCTTGAAGGCATATTTATCAAGAAGAAAAGCGAAATCTTTACAAAGTACCTTCTCTCTATAAGAAAACAAAAACAAGGTGAGTCCATCGATAATTTTTTCCTAAAACTGAAAGAACTCAGCCTAGAATGTAATTTTACAGTGATCTCTGCTACAGAGAATCGAGAGGAGCACATAAAAGAAGCATTGATTGCAGGTTTATATTCATCTGAAATCCGCCAACGAATTTTAGAAAGCCCAGATATGTCTTTGCATGAAACTCTTAATCGTGCAAGAGCTTTTGAGTCTGCAAAAGATCAATCACAATGCTACAATAAATCTAATCCTCCATTTGAGATTAATGCTTGCAAAGATACAGAAAATGCATCAAATCTAATTCCTAATCTAAAAGACACTTCAGACTCCTCATTATCAGCTGTTAAACCCAGCTAAAAACAAACTCTGCAAAAAGTGTGGTAAGAAGGGACACTTTGCTCGGGTATGTAACTCAAAATCTTCCGTATTAGAGAAAAAAGAGAGTTTAGTAATTCGATATTACTAACACCTTCAGTGCAAGCTGAAAATGTCTTTCAAAGGTTATTATTCCTATTACCATAAATGGAACTGAAAGTCAAGCACTGATCGATACTGGAAACTTTATTGATGATACCAATGCAAAAAAACCGAATTTATAAGTTATACCAGAGATAGGAAAAGTAACTTTAGGCTCAAAATGCTTCACACCACAAATCCGAGGCAAAGTTAACGTGAATTTAACAGTTCATGGAGAAAGTTATACAAACACAACCTTAATGCTTATGCAAGACCTCTGTGAAAATATTATTCTTGGGCACGAATTCATGAACAATTTCTCCAGTATAGAAATACCATTTGGAGGTAATAAGCCACCTCTTACTATTTGCGGAATAACTCAAGCAAAAATTCCTCCTTGCTCCCTTTTTCAACATCTAAAACCCAATTGTCAACCAATTACAACCAAATCTCGAAAATTATCAAAAGATGATGAAGATTTTATTTCCAATGAAATTCAACAATTACTGGAAGATGGCATCATAGAAGAAAGCCACACACCTTTGTGTGCCCAAGCATTTGTTGTTAAACCCGATAACCGAAAAAAAAGGATGGTTATAAATTATTCTAGAACTATAAACAAATTCACTGAATTGGATGCCTATCCCATTCCAAATATGGAAGATTTAGTTCGCAAAGTAGCTCAGTATTCCTGGTATAGTACTGTAGATCTGAAATCCGCATATCACCAAGTACCAATCTTACTTGAAGAAAGGCAATACACAGGATTTGAAGCATGTGGGAAACTTTATCAGTTCTGTCATATTCCTTTTGGTGTCACTGATGGTGTTTCAGCTTTTCAAAGCATAATTGATTCACTCATACACAAAGAGAAATTATTTGATACCTATGCTTATTTAGATGACGTCATAATTTGTGAAAATTCAAAAGAAGAACATGACACTAATCTTGAATGGTTTCTTGCAGCAGCTTCAAATAACTCACTTCAAGGAGAAGAGTAAATTATGTCAAAAGGAGATACATTTCCTAGGATTTTTTGTTTGGAAACAGATCATTACATTCAGATCCCAAACGCCTTGAGCCTCTACTTAATATGCCCCCACCTCCTAATCACAAAACTCTTCAGAGAACTGTGGGTCTCTTTGCACATAACTCTCGATGGATACAACATTTTTCAAGTAAAATTCATGCCTTGGCACACTGTATGCTCTTCCCTCTTCAAGGAAAGGCCCTTGCAGCTTTTGAAGATCTGAAAAAAGAGGTAGCTGCAGCTGTAATACATGTGGAAGGATGAAGGAGGCATTCTCACTGTAGAGACTGATCCCTCACATTTCTGCATAGCAGCAACACTATCTTACAATGAACATCCTGTTGCATACTTTTCACGAATGCTAAACGAAAGTGAAAAATGACACTCATCAGTTGAAAAAGAGGCATATGCCATTGTAGAATCTATTAGGAAGTGGCATCATTACTTATCTGGTCGTTTCTTTCAACTTATTACTGATCAAAAATCTGTTTCATTCATGTTCAATAGCGCAGCAAGAGGCAAGGTGAAGAACGAAAAAATCATGAGGTGGCGCCTTGAGCTATCTCAATACACCTATGAGATCATTTACCGACCTGGAAAAGAGAACATAACAGCTGACAATCTTTCTTGAGCATGTGTGATAATGGGATGTATCACATCAAAACAAGACTTGATAAAATATCATCAAGACTTCTGCCACCCCGGCATCACAAGATTTTATCACTGGACTAAAGCTCATAACCTTCCATACTCGGTAGATGACATCAGAGAAGTCTGCATGGAATGCAAGATCTGCTCAGAGAAGAAGCCAAGATTCAACTGTTTCAAAGGAAAATTGATAAAAGCAACTCGCCCTTTTGAAAGGATCAACATTGACTTCAAGGGCCCCTGCCATCATCAACTAGAAACAAGTACATCCTCACTATTGTGGATGAATATTCGAGATTTCCCTTTGCCTATCCCTGTCGAGACATGTCATCAGAGACAGTAATTCAAAATCTCAATGACCTATTCACCACATATGGCTATCCTTCATACATACACACTGATAGAGGGACCAGTTTTCTATCAAAATATGTCAAAGATTACTTAATGTCCAAGGGTGTAGCTGCCAGTTCCACAACACCTTACAACCCTCAAGGTAATGAACAGGTGGAACGCTACAATGGAATAATTTGGAAGACAATCCGTTTAGCCCTATGGTCCAGGAACATGAATACTTCTCATTGGGAAAAGGTACTCTTAGAATCACTAAGCAGCATTCGCTCGCTTCTCTGCATGACCATCAATTGCACACCTCACGAGCGAATGTTCATTCATCCTCGTAATCCCACATCTATGACAAACTTGCCATCCTGGCTGATCAACGCCAAGGAGGCATGGATGAAGACCTTTGTAAGACGCAGTAAGCATGATCCTGAAGTTGAAAAGATAGAAATTATTCATTTGAACCCTCATGTCGCTCAAGTAAGACTTTCTGATGGAAGAGAAGTTTCTGTCAACATTTGTAGATTGGCCCTGGTAGGTCCCACTACTGGGAGGGAAGAATGATATGATAATCATATGTCATAAATCAGTTGTTTCAATTATTCTAAATCATCAGAAAGTTTGTTATTTTATCTCAGTTTATTTTAGTCAATAAAAGCCATTATTCCAGCTCTTCAATGGTCTCTATTTATTACAATACTCATGAGAGTCAAAGTGTTAATAATGTTTCGGCATTATTATTCATATTTCAATAAATTTATATATACAATATACTTTCCTCCACTGCTACTGTTGCTGCTGCTGTTGCTGCTGCTGCTGCTGCTTCCCCACAATTGAATGGAATATCATCATTCCAGTCTAGCTCGGCATCAGATACCAAAAGTTGCTTGGCATTTTTCATTATAAATGCTCTTATGTCTTTCCTAGTTGTCAAATAATCATTAAACTACTTTGGAAAGTCTTTATCAAGAAATATCTTTAAAGCAATGTTCAGAACAAGTAGGCTGTTCTCTCTCAATTGAGTTTCCAAGTATTGTTTGTCAACTAATCTATTCTCAAGCTCCTTCAATCTGGCTTCCAAATACTGTTCGTTCACAGCATCAGTAGGCTTAATTGGGTCTAGCACATCAGACAGTATTGAATCGTTGAGACTTGTAAATACCCGTGAAGTATCATCATTCTGCATCTTGGGCAGCCATAGTGAAATCAGTTCTCTGCATGTTGAAAAGTTGACAGCATCCCTGTCAGCACGTGGATTTCCCAAATTTATCAAACGATTGTAGCAAGCATTAATGTTTCCTATGGAATCCATGACTCGACTGCTATACACATGCAAAGCAATGTCTCTTATATAGTGAAACTAGTATGCAGGATTAGCAACTATGTAGCCACCTTCTACCAACTCTTCTAAAATTGAATTGATTTCATTCTCATGTCCAGTGTTGCCAACTGCCTTGGACTGATCCAATAGTTTCAGCCTGTCCACAAGTTTGTTGGGATCATTGTGGTAGATGTACTCAATCTTGGTACGGTTGTTTGCCACCTTATTGAATGGCGCCACAAGTCCTCTGCCACTAACCTTGCTATACTTGGGTTTAGCATTATTGAGCAGTTTACAGATCACTGTTCTATACTTTGTATCATTCAAATAACTTTATACCGTTTGCAGCAAAACAGTTACATAGGAAGTTAAATAATGAGGAAGCCTTTGATGATAAGAAGGAAGAACTTTTTCTGAAAAATGTAGAAGGTTTTTATACAGCTGGGATTAGCTACTTGAAACTTTGGGAAAACAGCTTTGATAAGGCTAACCACTTCAAATGGTTAACATTACAACATGATCCTACCTGGGATGAGATGGAAGACAGTGCTTCAACTGTAGCCAGCATTATACCAGATTCTATTAATGTGGATGAACTATTTGATGAGCGTTTGTCACTGATCCATGTTTTGAAAAATCTTAAACCTGCATGGGATTCCCTACCAAAAGACGAAAAACCCAAAACTCAAGACAAATGGAAACAAGTATTTGAAGTATGTTCCAAAAGCAATGTGTCCTTTGTGAATATTTTCAAAATAGTGGAATTCACCATGTGTCTGCCTGGTACTTCAGCTCCAGCCGAGCGCATTTTTTCAATGATGGGGTCTGTCTGGACGGCTGAAAGAGGAAGATTATCTCTGCCAGTTGTAAGAGATCTTCTTTACATTAAAGCAAATTCTGTTTTGACATGCTCAGAATTCCACGACCACATAAAAAATGACAAACCTTTTTTGAAGAAAGTCAGTTCATCTGAAAAGTATGAATCAAGGAAGAGAAACTCCAAATAATATAAGCACTCGTTTTTTTACTATTAATATGTAATGGAATTTGAATTTGAGTGATTGTAATTAAAAAGGTTTAATTCTGATAAATTTGTAATTTTTTAAACCCAATAATCCTCATTTTCAATATAGAAACGTATAAATTGACCTGAGTTTAATAACATTTTTCATGCCTCAGAATTGCTAAAAACAAATATTTCAGTGCTTAATTTTCTACAATTTTATGGGGGAGGACCCCCGGACACCCCCTTTGTCTGGGGGGTATTCTATACCCCCAGGCCACCCGGAAAGCCCCATGTCCGGATCTGGCATAAAAAAATACGGTAACCCTACTAGTATAGGGTTGAGATCAACCAGGCCTGCAATATCCACTGCACCGCACTGCCATTTTCAACAACTCTTTCATTGTGATGGCCTCTAGGTTATGGAATGAGTTGCCCCAGCAAATTGTTTTATCAACATCTCTCTCCTTGTTCAAGAGAAGACTGTTTGTTCATCTATTGAATAATGAATAAGTTTAGCAACAATCTAGTCCCAAATTCAATTTATTATTAACTCATTTGCACCTTTCTTCAAGGACGGATGTGAAGTCATTGGCCTTGTGAGGTCCACTGAATTGCAGTTCTATGATCCAAACTTTCAACGCCTCTGAAAAGTAATTGTGCTCTATTTGTAGTTCATTTTTAATATATATGAATCGCTTCATGCAAAAAGGTCATCAGACCATTTTTGTTGATTTTTTTCATTACATTTTCGGATTCAGTGCATATAGTTACATGAATTCATGCTAAAAGGGCACTGTTTTGCAGTGTTGTATCAGACTTATTCATAGCAACAATTCTACAATTTATGGAAAAAGGGCATCAGTCCTGGACTGAAGCCGTTTTTGCATGAATTGTGAAGTTGGCGGCCCTGCATTCTGTTTGAATCAGCTGGTGAGTTTCAGCTGCTAGTTTCTTGTTTTCTCTGCCGCTCTTTTCTATGCAATGAATTGAAATTTTTAGGTTATTTTTTATCTTTTTACGTAAATTTTAACAAAACATGAGTGAAACTGGTGGAAAACGGAAAAGCGATCCGACTAATTGGAAGCGGAATACCATCAAGAATGCTAAAATTCATGGAACTGGTCATGTTAATTATTCATCTAAGATTGTACCAACTAAAGTCATTGGATCTCCATGCAAGTAAGTTCACTTTAATTAAACATTATTGATTTTAACTACTTGTTTGAAATGATATTGTATAAATTCTGTTAGTATTTTTATATTGAGATTCGAAACATGTTTCATACTTTTCTTTGTTGGGAAAGATAAGCTAAGGTGGGGAGGGTGCTGTTCTTAAAATTTTGTACAAATTCAATCTAGTTCACTTTACTCTAGCATTATTATTTTGAACCAATCCTTGTACGTTTTGAAGTTATTTTGTAAAAATCCTGATAGTATTTTCTAAATAAGATTTGAAACAGGTTTGTTTTCTTCTTTGTTGAGAAAAGGTAGCCTGCTGTTCTACCTATTCTGTACACTTTTTTTTATTTTGTATATAAATTGTACAACAATTTTTGTACAATAATAATGTCTATCTTGAAATTATTTCAATATAAGCAAGAATGTGATTGTTGATGTTCAAAATGATAATATATGTTGATTCATTTCCCACACAGCACACAACGTCCCAAGGATATCCCATACTAGTCCCTGCAGGTCCCACAAATCCCATGGAATATAGGGATATTCTCAGAATATTCTGAGGAATTACCCGTTAACAGAATTTAGTGGTCGACTTTCGGGGATGTGCGAGGGAAGTTTGAAGGATATCAGCGATATCCTTTTTTTTAAAATCTGAAAATGCTATTATATTATCACTCATTTCTGAAGAAGTAATAATATAATGCATTTTTAAAAATTTCAAACTAAAATAATAATTTATTATTATTATAATTACTAAGTTTTAGTTTGACTCGTTCAAATTCTGGTAATATCCCTAAGATATGCCCAGGATATGATGTTTTCAAATGACATAAAAAACAAAACAATAACTGTCGATTTTAAAAATTTGACAAACTCATATGTAAGCTCTTACAAAAGTCTACTTTATTCTAAAAAATAGTCATTTTATCTCAGCAAATGACTGAGATATTAAAGATGAGAATTGAAAACAGATCTCATAAAACAAAGTGCAAGTGTTATCTTCAAATTTTACCGCAGTGTGAAGTTTGTGAATTGGAAAATTAATAGAATATTTTCAAATATATTCTAATCACTCTATTTGATGTCTCTAGTCATTTAAACCTATTCACCTTCCATTGATAAATCTGACGGATTAATCAGGATTTTAATAATTTACATTTTCAACAATAGAAAATGGTTTATGATCGATTGAATTCGTTTTATAAAGCCCGCTTTTCAAAGCGTACAAGATGGATGCATCCGCGCATGCGCTGCTGCACTGATGACGTATCCGATGGCGTGCACGAGGTTTCTTCTCTCTTTTGTCTTGGCGGTTGGCAACTTGGCATTTGCAAGTTTTTGGAAGTTGTGAATTATTGTGATTGAATATTTACAGTAATAAGTTTACATAAACTTATTTCTAATAAGTTGATCTCAAGTTATAATAGTTGTTAATAAATTGAGTGAGTGACTGTGTTGGCGGTTGGCGACTTGACGTTTGCAAGTTTTTGGAGGTTGTGAATTATTGTGATTGAATATTTACAGTAAGTTCACATAAACTTATTTTTAATAAGTTGAGCTCAAGTTATAATAGTTATTAAATTGATTGAGTGACTGTGTGTGTTTGTAGTGAATATAAACTTAATTCAACTTTTTGTTTTTGTTATTGTATGAATGAGTTAGGCTACTTAAATATTTTTAGGTTAGACTAGCCTATAATAGTCCAACGTGAATTTCTCCAACAAAACTTTAAAATTAGATAATTTGTTTCTTATAATTTTGTGAGTGTTTTCATAGAATCTTACATTTTAGTTCTATTTTTAGTATTTTTAGTTGTACTGTGGTATTGAATAATTTCAGTCTTACATAGGCTAGGCTACAATGAAACAGCAAAAGCCAATCCAAAATCTTAGCCAGAGGCATATAAGGCGGTTGGCATGTCTTGAAAATGATTATGATAATGTACAAAATCCTGCAACAACTGAAACAGCAAATAGTCAAAACACATTTAATGACCAGCATGCTAGCAATAGTTCTACTAGCATACCGCCTTTATGTTTAGATAATCAAGATGACCAAAGCTCTACTTCCAGTGATGAGTCAAGTTGTCAAAAATCAGACCCCAATTCAGTTTTTTCTGATGAATCTTGTAATGAGCTACTTGATTTTTCCATAAATTCAAATAGGCCTTCTGCCAATCATGAATCACTAAAAAGTGATTTAGCTTCTTGGGCCATACAACACAGTATAACCCATTCTGCTGTCTCAGACTTACTGAAATTAATGAAAAGACATGGCCATATCGATTTGCCTTCTGACAGTCGTACTCTCTTGGGAACACCCAGGAGAACACACTTGAGAGAAGTTAAGCCAGGATTTTATTGGCATGCTGGCCAGTCAAAAGAAACAATCAAAAACTATGAATTGCATTAGATATACAAAAGAGGAACAATTAATTCTTAAAAATGATGATAGTATGTTTATCAATATTAACTATCAATATACACGTGAAGGTATGATTTGTGATTCCAATTTTGACTGCAAAGTTTCTCCCTCTTAACCGGCCACCTTGGGATCGGGACCCTGGCCGGATAATGGTGTAGCCGGTTAAACGCTCTGACGTGCTTTCGAAAGTCATTGGATTACTACTGTAAATTTGTAAATCGATTAAATATTTACAACTGAATTGAATTTTACGTAGTATGAGACCTCTAATTTAAAAAAACTCACCCTAAAGGATATTTCTTGGGCTCAGAAGAAACTGTAAACAATTGCATTGTGCTAAACTCAATTATAATTGAACATGAAACAGATAAATCTACAAGATCGTACTTAAATTGAAAACTTATTCATCACAAATGCTCACGTCATTCACACAACACTGTACTGTATTTTTATTTTTGTTGATAAAACCATCGAAAAAAATGTTTTCCATTTCTGGCCGAGACCGACCGGTTAAAGCGGTGGCCGGTTAAGAGGGATGAGTCTTCTGTATAATTATCTACCTAATCTGATACATTGTATAAACTGTAGATAAAGTCGACTTTGTTGGAGATAAGCATCATGTGATTGAGCTATCATACCTACCTTACTGTAAATGATTTTTTGTTCAATCAACTAAGAGTCATTTGTGTTTTTGTTTCAGAAAAAACATGAGCAGTGATGAAAACAACAACTGATAACGATGAAAACAAGTTACATCGACATCTTTTTGTGATGCATCAAAAATAATCAGAGTACCGGATTAGGAGTGCCTATTTGCTTGTGTAAATTAAATTGCCCAACTTTACAAAATTTAAAATACTGATTTGAAACACGTCATGGGCAAAAGTTGATTCATCACATTGGTATGGTTACAACTGTAGAGACTGTATAATCATAATGTGGCCATTGGATGTTACAATTTTGATTGGCTATCTCAGTCACATGCTACAAATAAGACGCCATAGTTTTGCCAGGATTCTGTTTAATTCCATAGTAGTAGCTAAATATAAAGGAAATGCATTAAAATCTAGGCTATTTCAATTCCTCAAAATTAATAATTGGGAACCACTAACTTCTCATGAACTGAGATGTGAATCACTGTCACACCAACATTCGTATTAGCTCTGTTGAATATCATAACTTTGCTGTTATAAAATTATAATAGCTGTTTACATGATCTGTACAATGTCCTCTCAATAATAGTTTTTGTCCTGAATAAATAATATAATATAGTCTAGCTGAGTCCAATACAGCTGAGGAATTACATGAATACAAATTACATTACCACTTGTAATTAATTATTCATATTTAAATATTTGATGACGATACAATGAACGGAATGAAAAAAAACAGGAATTCCTGTAGTTGAATATTATTATTTTATCCTTTTGAATATATATTATTCCTACTAAACATTATTATAGATGGAACTAGGCAGCGACCATATATTGTAATAACAAACTGTTGAACAATGGAAGAAATTTAACAAATATTGTTACTATGTGTTTGTATATTAGTAACTGATATTGTTGTAAAATTCATATTTCATAAATTGTAAAATGTTTCTAACTCAACCAAATTCAGCTATATAACCAAATATTATCCTTATATACATATATTTAATCATTATCCCTTATACCAGGTGTATGATTTATCAATTGAATTTATAGATGTGTAGGCCTATTAGATACCATAAGTTTATTATATGATTGAATAAATGAGTTCAAATTATATCTTTCTTAATTTTTTATTCAAAACTATTAACATAAAATCCCAAGAAGATGCTTCTAGGATATTCCTGGCATTTTCCTGGCAGAATATCCCAGGGATTAGAATTTTGGCACTTGAAAGGATATCCTAAGAATAAGTTTTGGTTGTTGCAGGATGTTCTTATGATATCCCAAGAAAATGCTAAGAATATTCTCGGATATCTATGGGATTTCCCTGAGGGATATCCCTGCGATCAGGATTTGGGCGGACATAGGCATTTCCTAGGGATATACTTAGAATGTTTTTGGGTCTTTGTGGGATTATCATGGGATGTCCCCAATATCCCGTTGCAATATCCCTTGGTCATTCTCAGGATCTTCTTGTGCTGTGTGGGTTCAGATACTGACTTGTTTATTTCCAGCTTTAGTATTAGAGGAAACCTTCAAACACAGAATATTATTTCCCTTTTGTTTTTATTGTGTGTTGCAGGTGTCGAAAGGAATGTTTTACAACAATATCTGAAGGGGATCAAATGCTACTTTTCAACAGATTTTACCAGTTGAATACGAAAAATGAACAAGATATATTTTTGCAAGGACTTATTGAAGTTTCGGAAGTGAAAAGAAAGAGACCAAGAAGTGAAAGTGCCCGTTCCAATTCCAATTCCTTCAAATATTTTGTATTAGTTGATAAGGCTAAACATCAGGTTTGTTTGAATGCCTTCTTGTCGCTGTATGCAGTTTCTATTAAACAGGTAAGACGATTAAGAGGCTTAGCTGCTTCAGGCAAGAGTGCAAATGACAATAGAGGAAAGGGCCATAGTATTAATGCAATAGACAGTCACACATTAGATCTTGTAAGAGATCATATTAATTCTTTTCCGGTGAAAGAAAGTCACTATTCTGGTAAAGTAGAAGTATCTTGATGCTAAACTTAATATAAAAATAATATTCAGACTTTTTAAAAACAAACATCCTGCAGTTAAAATCTCATATGTGTCATTTTACAAATTCTTTGTAGAAAACTTTAGTCTATCATTTGGTCGGCCTCAAGTGGACTCTTGTTGCCAATGCGAGGAGCTTAATGTAAAAATAAAAAGTCCTCATCTTGGCGAGGCTTCAAAACGTACTGCTTTGGCTGAACTGATTGTACATAAACGGCGTGCTAAGGAATTTTATAATCAAATAAAATTTGATGCAAGTGAAGGCAAGGCAGATAAAACTACCTTATCTATAGCTTGTGATTTTTTGCAAAATGTGCAATTGCCACAAATTCCTGTGCAGGAAATTTTCTACTTGCGGCAGCTCAGTGTTAATATTTTCTGTATACATGACATAAAATCTAACAAGGCTATCTTCTATGTCTATCATGAGGGCCAAGCCCGAAAAGGACCCAATGAAGTATCATCCTTCTTGTATGATTATCTTTCTAATGTACCCAAAAACATTAAAAATGTACATATTTATTCAGATAATGCAGCTGGCCAAAATAAAAACCACTGCATTGCAAGAATGCTGCTTGCAATGACAGACTCTGGGCGTTTTGATTCAATTAGACATTTCTACCCAATACGCGGCCACTCGTATCTGCCATGCGACCGTGATTTTGGTCTCATAAAACGGAAACTAAAACAACATGATAGGATTTATACTGTACATGAGATCACAGAATTGATTGTTACTAGCAATGAGAAATTTACAATAAAAGAAATTTCTGGGATTGAAGTGTTAGACTTCAAGTCCTGGTGGCCACGTTTATATAAAAAGACCACCATTTCTGATGAGACTGCAAATGACCCACGTAATATGAAAATGTCATTCAAGATAGCATCTTTCCATTTTCTTGAATATGATGCAAAAGCTAAAGGTAGGATTGTAGGGAAAACGTTCATTGGTGGGCTTGAGAAAAATATGTTCAACCTGCTGTTACCAGGAATCAGAGGCTGTGAAGTAATCAACCCAAATCTAGCATACAATGATGGATGTGTCCCAATAAAAATCAAGAAGATTGATAATGTGAAAAAAGTAATGAGGTATATAGCACATGAACATGTATCTTTTTATAACAATACGTATAATAATACGTAGAAGAGAAGCAAGAACATATAAGAAAAGAATTAGATAGTTTCAAATATGGGGAATCATTAGTAAAGAGTTATGAAACTGCAGATCAGTTAAAAGATATAAATAAGAACTTAAAGTTGGTTTGCGATACCAATACACGTTTATCACAAGAGACAGAGGCATTAGTAAAACAATTAGTTAGGATAAAAGTAACAGTTGAAGAAAATTCTAAAGAACTATCAAAGCTGGGTGTGACAGGGATCCCAACTAAATATGCTCTCCAAAATAGACCTGGCCCACAAGGGTCTATAAGAGAAAGAGCAGAAGGAGCCACATCCAATCCATCTTCAAAACAGGCGAGCACAAGTAAAAAATGAAACTAGCAGATCAATAAATTCATATATTTATAATGTGGCCGACCACGACTACAGCTAATCATGAAGATGATGACTAACTTCTCATAGCAATAGAAGCTGTAGTATTTCATAACAATAGAAGATTAATTTTTTTATTTTTTGAGACATTTTCAATTTATTAAGAGATAATAAAACAGGAATGCTTTTTACAAAACTGAGTATTTTATTACCTACAATATTCTACCATCAGTTATCAAAATTTTTGAAAATTTTCTGCAAAAAGGGCATTAGTCCAAAATTTTGAAATTTTATTTAAAGAAAATCAAATTATATATATCTTTGTTTATGTTTAAAAACTGTTACAGAGATAATATTAAACAATTCTATACATTAATTAGAGGTTTCTGACCATTACTTGTCTTAAAAATCAGTTTTTTCAAGATTGCCAAAAATTTAGTTTTCGGACTGATGCCCTTTTTGCATGAAGCGATTCATATATATATATATATATATATATATATATATATATATATCCTTCATCTTCTGATTAGTTGAAATCAAATATCAAGCAAACAAGAAGGCCACCAAAATTAGTAGAATTTTTTATATCAATTGCCATTCAGTTCTGTGATATATATTTAGTGTAAGTATAAATACATAATAAGAAAACTTGTACCGTAGTACCCTTTATTATTTAAAATGTAACAAATATAAAATATTAAGTTGTAAAATTTTAAATAATAAATGGTACTACAAGTTTTCATATTGTTTTTATTAATTTGTAAAGAAGTAGCCATTTAAGTGAAATATTTTAATAAATATATGAATAAATAATTAACTTGATGTTACAGGTGTATACAAAAATTCGTTTAAGAAATTCGACCTGAATGCTATCAAAAGAAATCCATGTCGTCCAAAAGATAACCTTGTCACAGCTGAAGACTTCAGCTGTGATACTACATACAACGTAAGATTTTCAAAATTTACTTATTTTTTCATGTACAATAATTGTATTATTATAATAGTATATAATTATTATATACTGTACAATAATATATATGTAAAATAATATTACATATTTTTTAATATATATAATTTTACTTATCAATTATTACTAGTATTTCTGTGAACATTAGACCTCATTAGCATGTGATCGCATGCCATTCTTTGTGAATTGTTATTTTTCTTCATTGTAAAAAAGGAAAAAAAGGAATCTATAATAATAAATTAATCGAAATTATTAGCACAATAAATTTACTTTTACTTAATCTATTATTATTGTCTATATAGGATAGACAATAATAATAGATTTGAATGTTATTCATCTAGGTCCTCCGAAGCTGGTTGACTGGAGGCGACTAGGTACTACCATTTATCTACTAAATTCTATCGACTTGGACAATTCTACCCAAAATATAGTCTAATAAAAATACATATAGCTGGTTGAAATATTGAAATTATCAATTATTTCGAATTGTATAGTAATTAAAGTACCATTTGTTTATTGAATTGCACTCAAATGTGTCAACTCTAACCACAGGCTAGTTGCACACACACCGATATTTTGGACGGCCGATTTTTTACCGGGTTGTCCAAATTTCAATAGTGAACCGCAGGCGGGAACGGGACCTGGCACACATGCCGACCGCTGATCAGCACCGGTAAAATGCCGATGAGCAGCCAGCGTACCACCGGTGCCGGGGATGTGCCAGCCTACAGTGGCCTCAGTGGCGTACATGACTAAATACAAGCTTGCACATGCACCGATTTTTCTCTGACCGTTGTTGGCAGTTCTCACTACACCACTTCCATTTCAGTCGACTGCTCTGCTGATACAGAGCCAACTTTTCAACTAGTTTTGATAGTGCCAGCTAATTATAGAACTAGTTTGAAATGGGCGACATAATAGATAATGATGTCCATATTTTGTTAGAGGAGGAAAGACCTGTGTTGTGGGATAAGACTTTGATGACTTTTAAAGACTGGAATCTTACCAGGGATGCAAGGAGAGAAGTTTGCTGTGCTCTGAAAAATGATTTTGAGGATACTAGAGAATAAGTGTACTCTGACCAAACGCAATTTTCAAACAAATTATTCGAGAAAGCTTCCACTGTCACAGAAAGCTTAGAAGCTACAATAACAGACAACAATGAAGATAAAGATATAGATAATCTACCCGTAGGCCCACTACCCCCCAAGAACACAGTGAGAACCCCAAACCACGAGAGTACAAGACGTCGCCAGCCTGATGAGGTTGACCTGAGAATGATAAAAGAACCTCCTCTAAGTCCTCAGATTTCTTTTTTTCAAGGACATTTATGCCATATTTGAGCAAGTTTGACGACTTAATATGTTGCAGACTCAATATGTCAGGGGAAACTAAGTGGTGCACGAAATAGGGAAAGGAAAAAAGAAGAACAAGAAAAAGTGAATAAACTCCCTGAAATAAGTTATTTTTTTACAACACCATCAGTTGAGTCACAGCTTGCCCACTGTTTAAGTGAATGTGTCAGGGAGGAGCCAGCTTCAAGAAGCTTGAAGCATGATTAAATTTGACTGTCACCGCCAAAAAATTGCATTGGTCTTATGGGACATCAATTCAATATGACTAACTGCTAATGCCTAATCCCGACTACTACTGCCCACACCTACTCTTTTTAACAGTTTCTTGTATTTTCTGGTCCTACAGATACATATGATGAATCTAGAAAAAAATTTGAGAAAATCTGAAAATTTCTCAGATCTCAACACAGACAGAGAAGATGTTGGCAGAGGGAAGAGGAAAAAAGAGGGAAGAGGCTCCAATTCACAAGTTCAAGTGAGGAGTCAGGGGGAGAAACATGCACTGGCACATCACGTTCCACAAAAACTATTATCGACAAGCTGCCTTCACCTCCTACAAGATTAAGTCCACCACAAAGACAAAGAAGCTGCTCTCCACATGCTCGATTGAGTAGGCCTAACCATTCTCCAAGAGAAGCAATCTATAAAGAAACACCTCTGAAAAGTTTCCAATTGGGAAACCCCACTGAAAGTAGTGAAAAAGGTTTGTTTTCTATTATCTGTTTCCGGAAATAATATTTGAAATTGAAATGATTGGGAGAGAGAAGTTATGTATAGTTGATGGAGCCAGTTGGCTCTAGAGCTTAGTTGGACCAAAGCTGAATAAAAGAGCTATTAAATTAGCCTATAGTATAAATTCCCATTTTTATTTTTTTTAATTTTGTTTTAATTATTATAAATACTTGTTCCAGAATTCAGAAAAGAAGTTCTTCGACAATTATTAGCTCTTTTGAGAGCTACTACTAACAGCAACCGAGACATGTTGGAATAATATTGAAATCTCAAAGTCAAAATACAGACCCCTGGTCAAACCAGCATGATGAAATCAACCTTGATCCTGCACGATTGCCAATGAAGACTGAGGAGAGTCTGCTAAAATTAGAAAAAGAGCTGAGAGATAATCATTCCAAAAATAATGTTTCCCATGTTTATTTTTTGTATATATTTAATATACTACTATTTATAATATTTTTGAACTTAAGAAACAACCTAGAGTGGAACTACAAAACATGATTTTCCATAGGTTGCCCTATTCTATTTACTGAAAATAGAATAATTATCTATTTAATTGTCTAATTATCTATCTAATTCATTTTATCAATATTTGAACATAAAGTATTTTTACCTATAACTATTTTTATAAGATGGATTTAATATGAATATCCCACTTGAAGTGATCATTAATCACGAGTATTTTGTATTAGTTACTTTTTATAGTGGGACGATTACAATAATTTGCTTCCCATGTTTATTTTCAGTATATATCTAATATACTAATTTTTATAATATTTTTAGTTCAACTCATATTATGACAGGATTACAGAATTTCATATCATACGAGCACAGAATAGTGAGTTATTACTTTGGAACACATAACACACAGTGATCATATCGATTTACCGTATTATTAATCCGTCATTTTCTCACAAAATAAATAAAAAACCTTTTATGTATATCCTATACTATTAAACGAGCAACTTCTGTTTATATGTTTGTATTTCACCGGATCTCGAAAACGGCTCTAACGATTCTCACGAAATTCAGAACATAGTTGGTTTATAATATAAAGATTCGATTGCACTGGGTCTCATCCCTGGGAAAACTCGCTGATGAACATTAAAAGGATAATTATTATTCATCCTTGAAAAACAGCTCATAATAATTATTTTGTCGTCGGTTGGTGATGGAAGTGAGTGAGCGAGTTCATGTGTCAAAATTATGACTCAGCTGTTGAACTTTTGTAATCAATAGTGCTGTGCATTGACCTTCAACAGGTTCTGTTTTGCCCCAATCTAACCCACAGCAATGTTTTTTTTATCAGAGACAGCTTTCCTGCTATAATTTAGCAGTTCACAATGCCGGCTCCAATAAAGCAATGATGTATTTTTGGAATGAAACGGTTGGAAAAAGAGGTTCTGCCGAAGTTTCTTCATGCCTATTAAATTACATAAGTCTACATTTTTCTAAACTAGGTAGGTGATACACGTAAATTGGTTGTTTGTTCTGACAGATGTGTCGGCCAGAATAATGACTGGCGCATGATTGCTGTGTTACAGGACCTACTAGTAAATAGATATTTTTCTACAGTGGAGCAAAAATTCATGACCACCGGCCATAGCTTCCTACCATGTGATAGCGATTTTGCTATGATATTGTTCAGATTCGCTACTCATTCGCCAGGTTTGGTCAGTGAATCTTGTTTTGTGTCCACCTTTGTCAGTTTGTGGTTATCTTTTCGTCTGCATACACACTTTGTCATCCTTTTTGGTCGTCACTGATCTAGTCACCTGATCGTTTGATAATACGTCATTGATCTATTCGACATAGTCGATAGTGCCAACTGTATCTTGTCGCTCTGGCGGCAGGTTTTCGAACTCGTTTCATTGGTTTTTATATTGTCTGCTAATATTTGCATTTTTTCATTGAATCTCATTTATTCTTTGTGAGATCTAGTTTGTATTTTAACTAATCATTTGCTGTTTGTTAGATATTTTTTGTCATGTCGCCATGTGCTCAGACATCACAGATCGCATCCGGGGACATCATGGTCGATTTCCTCTCCAACGCACAGGCACAACCCCCGTTCTCCACCATCACTAACATGGGTTAGATCATCTACAAGTTCACTCCAATTCAAATTCCTCAAATTCATTCAATTTTGTTCAAACTCAATTCAAACTATGTGCAAACGGTTCAATACAATATTCCATCAACGCAGATGCGTCAATCTTTAAAATCGGTCGGTTATTTGAGGAATTATCAAATTGTTCAGTTTTTGGTATTAGCATCACATGTACGCCAGTCAACATTTTCATCTCTACACAGTGGTACCCTTTGTTTACATGCATACATAACCTACAACGTATTTGTTCTTATCAATATTCAGCCAAACTACTCAATTATAATCAACAAACATACATATTATTTCTTTACTTAATTTTATTATGCACAAATTTACTATAATTATTAAGCAATTTATCCAATTACATTCTTAGCATTCGTCTCATATGAGAGCGTTATTCGCATTGCATTAGTTTAGTGTATTTACTCCATGTAGGAATACACTAGTTTATTCAGTATATTGATTTGTGATGTGACAGACTGCCATCCCACGCTTAGGGCATCATAGGCTACATTCTTACTTAATTACTTGAGCATTATCAATTTCGGCGGCTTTGTCTGTCCTATTATACAGTCATTCAGCGCTGCATCCATAGTTGTGTATGCGCTCCTACTCACTTCAGGTGATATTATCTGTTGTTTTGAGAGGCTTCATGTCAGACATTGTATACATTTCTATTTTCATATTGAAACATATTTTATTGTTATACAATTTATATACATACATATTTTGATATAATTCATTTTAAGATCAATTTTGGACATTGACTTTATTATTCATTACCTTTGCATAGAGCCAAGGCTCATTTATCTATGGTTATTCAAGACAACTCATATATTTCAAATAATATTATCTATTGATTCAACAATTTATTATTTACGATTTATACAATTATTCATTTACGATTTATTATTGATATCATATTTTTATGCAGCTGCAATATTTCATTATACAATGTATTAGCTAGTTCAGTTATTTGAAGCAAGCAAGTTCAGCAGTCAATTATTATTGTATGCAATGTATTTTATTTCAGTAATCATCGTCATTCTTATGGTATTGTAAATTTAAGACAACAGACATTAATTCAATTTGCTGCTTGCTTCATATTTACCGTTATTCAACTTATATTCATATACTTATTTCTACATGTGTGTTCAGGAGTAGTCAATCAGGCACAGTTTCTACCATTTCAGGATTTTTATTTTCATATCAACAATATTGTATTGCTAATCATAGACTCTCGAAAAAGTGGGAATACAATTGAGGGTTGTAAATGGAAAACGCTGAAAGTGCCACAAAATGAAAAATTGTTTTTTTTTTAAATGTTCTATATGCCATCCCCAGTAAAATAGTAAACGTTGAATGTGCCAATGATTTCATATTAGTTTGTTAAAGCCCTGATAGATGGCTCTACTAATCAATGTCCATGTACAATTGCATAGAAAATTATGTAAGTGCCATCGGCCATTGCTCATTCCACATTTTCTGTGTTTGTTGACAGCGTTAGTTAGGCCAGCATCGTTGACTGAGCACAATCGTGGCGGTGTGTCTTGTGATTAATATTTTCCAATCTTGTTCGAGTTTATGTGAAAATGGAAGCAAATAAAACCACAAAAGTGAAAGTGAGAAAAAATCGTACAGAAGCCAGGCGTTCTGGACAAATGTATGAACGAAATTCAGGTCAAATTGTGCCAGCAAAACAGAGACCGGGGAATGCTCATTGCAAGTGCCGTTATGCATGCAAATCTCTGTCCGGTAATCATAAAGAGAGGATTTTCATGGAGTTTTATAAACTTTCTGAAAAAGAACAAGGAACTTTCTTACTGGGGAAAATCGACATTCAAGAAATAGGAAGACGACGACATGGAAATTACGACAATCCATCAGAGAGTAGAAGGCAAGCCACAATGACATATGTAGTTCCTGATGGAAATGGTAAAAACGTCCAGGTATGCAGTCAAACCTTTCGTGTCATTTTTGCAATTACTCCTCGAAGGCTTCAGACATTACAAGAGAAGAAGAAAAAAGGCAATTTAACCTTCAATGATGGCAGAGGAAAGTACCCAAATTCGAATGATTTCAAGAAAAAGTTCACAGAAGACGATCGCAATTTACTTTGCGCACATTTTCTTTCCCTAGAAATGAGAGCCACTATAGCCGTAAGAAGAGTACAATGGAATACTTGAGTCCAGATTTGAACATTAATCGTTTGTTTGAGGATTTCAAAGTGAAATATCCCCAATTAAAAATTAGTTACCGTTATTACAGTGATGTATTTCAAAAGGATTTTCCTAAACTGAAATTTCATCGGCCAACTATAGATTCATGTAATAAATGTGATAGATATCAAGCTGCCGTGGCAAGTGCAAATACTAATGAAGAGAAAAACGAAGCCCAAATAAATGTGGATTATCATCACAGGAAAGCTGAGAAAGCACAAGAGCTTTTACGTCAAGACTTCAACTCCTCACAGATGCCAGCAAGTGACATAGTATCAATCTGCATGGACTTACAGCAGGTGATGTTTGTGCCAACATTGACTCATAGTTCCATGTTTTATGCTAGACAGTTATCCACCTACAACCTTTGTTTATATATTGGTGACACAAACGACAGCTACATGTGTATGTGGCATGAGGGGATTGCAGGAAGGGGCGGGAATGAAATTGCATCGTGCTTTTTCAAAGTTGCCACTTCAGGTAATCTGATTAAGAAAAAACTCATTGTGTGGTGTGACAACTGTGCAGCCCAAAACAAGAATCGCATGCTGTTAATGGCCATCGTGTATTTGGTGAGTAAAGAGTTTTTTGACTCAATTGAATTGAAGTATTTAGTGAGTGGGCACAGTTACATGGACTGCGACCGTGATTTCGGAGTGATTGGAAAAAGACGTAAGGTTGCAATGGCTATGGTGCCCAAAGAACTGGAAGAAGTTGTAAAGTCTGCCTGGATCAAATGTCCTTTTAAAGTAGTACAGATGGCTGCTGGTGAATTCATTGACTTTTCTCTCTTGGCTTCCTCTTACATCAACACAAAAAATCTGCAAGAACATCAGCAAGAAAAAGCCATACATTGTGAAAACTGCAAATTCTTTTGCTCTCTCACCACCATGCTGGACAGTAAACAACATTTTAAAGAAACGAGCCAAACTAAGTCTCCTTCCAGATGTGGAAGACCTACGAAGAGTGAACTTTGTCTGCAAGATAAGTAAAGAAAAGAAGGCAGATCTTCAGGCCATGCTTCCCTATCTTCATGAAAAATACCATGATTTTTACAATAGTATTCTCCAAGAAACGGAGCCAAATATTGTGGTTGATGCTGATGAAAATATTTATGAATAAACTTGAACTATCAGTACTATTTAGAAGAGATTCCCTTATCATTTGATTTGGAGATGTAAATTTGACTTTCATTAAAATTATTTCACTTATTATATAACATTATACCATGAATGTAACTTTGATAATATTATGTAATGAATATGAACTGAATTATGGTGTACTACTATGAGTGCAATTACCATTTTTATTTTTATTGATATAATTTATAATTTCAAAATAAATATATTTTTGTCTTCTATGTTTTTGAAATATCCTTGGTACTGAAGAGTTTCTGCAAAACACAGTAAGCTAGTTCTAAAGTTACCAGTAATGATAACACTAATGACCAAAACTGACCAGAATAACGCGAATTATAACACTATAATGACTAGAACCTTTCTATTTACAACATGGAGGCACTTACAGCTGTTAGAATTTATTGTGAACATTCATCGCTTCTGGAATCACAGCATTGGCACTTTCATTGTTTTCAAGTTAATTTTTTTTCAATGAAAACGTGTTTTTTTTAAATAAGAAATGTTACCATGTTTTGAAGAACATAACTTTGCAGCAGATGGATATTTTTATAATTTTATAAAGCATGAAATGGCAGATTGGCTATGTTTTTTTTTTTTAATTTTGTTTTTGGCACTTTCAACAGTCCTCAATTATATTCAGTATATTTTCAAACATTCGTTCTCATTCAACAGGGTTACCTTACCTCAAACTGATATATTTTCAACATACAGCCACGGCTGTCATTCATGCTCTAAATAGAAAGGAACTATTTAGTTGCCACTTAGTCTAGTTTAGAATAGTACTTTTCCAGGAAATTGTACCAGCGCCAGGATCAGCTTCTTATGCTATCCTGTACCAGAGGTTGAATGAACATCGCACTCGAGGTGGTTGTTTATTCCAAATTGTGAGTCGAGGGACTGACGGTGTAAAAGTCTGATTCAACAAAATCTGGCTTTTATACTTGGTCGTTGTTTGACGTCTGTTTGGATTTACGCCCCAAGCATTAGTCTCCCGAGTTCCCTCAGATAGAAAAAGTAAAAAAAAGGAAAAAATGTCTTTATCCCCCATCAGTATGTAAATGTTATTGCCAATGCAAAGGACAGTAACCAATTTGAAGTGTATTTAATGAATTGTGAGGACTTTAAAAACATTGATATAGTTTTAAAATCATTGGCCACAACAAAGTTCAATGACACTCCGTGCAAGAAAGTTCCATAACTTCTTGCAACCGTGGACGTCACACTGTTTATCGAAAAAAGTTAAATACACGAACAAGATTTATCCCCCAGTAAAAGTAGCTGAGCTTCCTAGTTTGTATAACAGTGACCTGGGAATAAAACCCGCAAAAAAGAAGATTTACTTGATATGTGTAAATATATACCAACAGAGTTCAGAGAGTTCTACGAAAATATCAAAGTGAGAGACTAATATGATTATTAATAGACAAAGTTTAAAAACCAAGATAACTTCATTATTCCTCAAATACAAAATACTACCTATATTCTATTATTCCTACCTATATTCGATATTCCATTATATAGGTACTTATCATGTATATACTTTCCAATATGTTGACAGAGCATATTAGAGGAACTAGTTTTAATATTTTGATGTAGGTATTTTCTCAACAGCAACACATTTTCTTAATATCATCAAATCATTACATTTTTTGAAAGAATGTTCTTTCATATGTGTTTACATTCCTACTACCCATCCTAGATATTTTTGCTACTGATTTAGGGGAGAGCAGTGGAAAATAGATAGTATATATAGATTGTAGATAAGCCAAATAAACAAATTTCGGATGTGTTTAAAAACATAGGAATGCGCTGCTGAAGCTTGTAATGTGTCATTGAGGACTGTACAAAGAATATGTGGCAAAGCCAGAAACCTTTCTAAGGAAAACCATTCTGCTGACAATGATGCTGAATACATACTTGCTGAGACCAATCCTGATGTGGTGGAAAACACTCATTTCATAGAGCCTGCATTTCAGAGAAGTTGCATTGCTACAGCTAGAGCAGCATTTTCGCGGGAAATTCACAATGAAAGAAATAAATTCAACAAGACCAGTTGTGTACTTGGACGAAACTTGGGTGACTTGGGTTAACGAAAACTACACAGGTGGACTCAAAAGTTCCTGTTGAGAAAAGTTCGGTTCATGGCTCATAGTGTGCCATGCTGATACTAAAAAGTTGTCTTGGTGAACGTGATATTTTCGAGCTCGAGATTTATGTGTTTTCATGGAATTATTTTGTGAATTTGAAGTTTGTTTCATGTTTTTTACGAAAGTTTTATTATCAATCTATCTAAATTTAGAATGGATTGTTGCATTCTGATTTGTATATTCAGATTGATGATTTAGTATATAAATTAAAATGGGCATAACCTACATAATATTTGGACAATTTAAGACAAAATTAGGAAATTAAAGAAGTTTTGAGTGTGTTTTTTTCTTTTCCGAATATTGAATTGTTTGCTCTGTCTAATAAATACATACATAAATAAAGAAAATTGATTTTTTATAAGGGGCAGTGTTGGTTTTTAACAGCAGGAAACGAAACACCTCTACCACTTTCATCAAGAGATGAACGGTGTTATTTTCAAAGATTGGCTTTTTATAAACATGCTTCAAAGCCTGGAAGAAGTATGTGTGACTGTAATGGACAATGCCAGCTATCATTCAGTTTAGCAAAAGCGCATACCAAGTAGGCTACTAAGAGCAGGAGGCAAAAATAATTCTTTGGCTTAAAGAAAAACAGATTTCTGACAGCCCGAACCTTACAGTGATAGAGCTTCTAAACATTGTGGAACCACATAAGAAGAGGTTTCAGGTCTATGAATTAGACGTTTTAGCTTCTCTAATTGGCCACGAAGTTGTCAGACCTCCGTCGTACCACTGTCAGTTCAACACAATTGAATTAATATGGGCAAAAATAAAACGTGAAGTGGCGAAGAGCAAAACTAAACATTTAAAATAAAAGACGTCCTTTAAAATAAAAGACGTCCAACAATTATTATTGCAAGAGGCATTAAGTAATGAAACTAATCTTTCCACATGATTGATACATTTTCTCCAGTCACGAATACTGGAGAAAATGTATCAATCATGTGGAAAGATTAGAAGACAAAAGAATGAAGGAGTGCGTGAGTTTGCCATCCCAAATTTGACAATAAATGTTGGAGAAGACAGTGACAGCTCTACTGATTCGGAAGGACAATAATTATAGGCATATCCTAGACACTCAGATTAGCTGCTTCATCACCTAATTTACAATATTGTCAATGCTGTTTTTGTCAGTAAATAAACCATGTTTACTGCTTTTCAATTTTGTGCACATTCTAATTTTGCAAGTGTAAAGTTTACCAGTTTTTAGTTTTGAAAATTAAAAATAAAATGTTTATGTTCATTCCAATTTATTAAGTTAGAATAAATGTATGACTTAATTTTAAAAATCTTGAATAAAAATATTTTTAATGAGAAGTCAGGTTATGATGACATTTCAAATGTAAAAAAAACAGAAAGCAGATTTTTTACAGAAAGTAGAATTTTTCAAACTACACCTAATATTCATTTGCTTATCTAACCTAGTCATGTCTTAATAGACATTCTTTGTCTTGGCCAATTATGCCTACATTAAATTTGATAATAATTGAAATAACTAGGATTCACCTTCCAGTTCAACTATAGATGTCATAAGAATATCTCTGGCACCTAACCCCTCAAACGCTGCCAGTTAGCATAAAGTGGATCAGTTATCTCATCATACCTTCTCTTCCAACAATCATACTGTTTAAAAATAAACTTAGAATGTAATAGTGTTTTGAGAGCCACATTGGAGAGACTTCCAGGTACTTAACATTCAACAAATTTAAAATCAGAGTTCTAGTAACCTACATATATGTTACAACAAACTCTCAATTTTCACTCAAATAATGAAGACTCATAATACTGGACATAAGACCGATCATTTGTTCTCAAGTTTACAAATATTGCACCTCCCAGATTTCAACTGAAAAGCACTATTCACAGCCACGTTCACTGCCATGAGATGCGCAGGTGCTACTCAGGCTTTCATACGCTTGAGGCCATGAGTGACACATTGGCCACTCAATCACTGTTTCTCTCAGGCCAGGTGATGCGCTGGCGCTACTCAGCCTTCTATTCTCATCAGGCCATGAGTAAACACGGTGGCTACTCATGCAGCTATTTCTTCCAGGCCGTGTGTAGCCATGTTCTCTACTCAATATCCATTGAAACTCATATGATGACGTAGGTAATGGCCTGCTGATTATCACTGTCATATTTCCAATGCCATACAAGCAAGCATCTTCGCGTTCTTCGTGACTAAAGAAGGCACTGAATTGCAGCTTTGTTTACACCAATCTCTGGTCTATCTACAGTAGTCTGTTCAGATCGCAAAGTGCTGTGTTTTAGCAATATTCCAATGCAAATCGGTTCTCATTTTATATTCCATACCTTATTTTTGGTTCACTGGAATCCTACTACGGTTCTAAACAGTATTTACAGTTAACTGCGGTAGTTTCTAACCTGAAATTAGGCTACTAAAATTTTTTAAACTATTTCTGTGTATGTGATTGAAGTGACTTAGGTTATAGTGAGTTGAAGATTATGAAGTGAGATTTGTTTGTTTTGTAGAAAATTATAGGAAAATACTTCAAATTAATTACTTTTTCATAGTCGTAAATCTTGTACTAGATTCATTTTTTTTAAATTGATTACATTTTACCATGGAGTTGAAAGACTTGATAAATTCACGAATATTTATTTCATAGACTACTTTTATATCAGTGATCGAAATTTATTATAAATATTGTTTACCATACTTTCATGATGGATATTCCAGGCCCCAGTGGTTTACAAAAACGTAGTTCAAAAAGGAAGAGACTTTCTGATGATGAACTTTTACATTTATTGCTTAGTGATGAGGACATTTCTATTTCCAGTAATTTTTCAGATGGTTCAGTGTCATATGAGTCATATAGATCAGTATTCAATAATGATTTCAATATTTCCTTCGGTTACCCAAGGAGTGATACATGTAGTTTCTGTGATGAACACAACATTAAGCTTGAATGTTTGAAAATAGAGCTGAAAGAAATTAAAGATGATGAAAAGAAGGCTGAAGCTGAAACACAGTTGAAGCTTCATTTGAAAAAAGCTGAAAAGTTTTATCAACTCAAAGCTAAAGCTAGGAAACTTTCTAAGAAACCTGCTGGCTATACTGCAGTATGTAAGGACTTCGGTAAAAATTTATGTGTGCCAAATATTACTAGCAATGATGCATATTACAAACGGCAGCTTTCTGTATTTTGTTTCAACATTCACAATTTGGGGAAAAATGATAGTTTATTGTACTTGTATCCAGACAGTGGAGGAAAAAAGGGAGTGCTAATGTATGTGACCAGCGCGGTAAACAATGTGTTTAAGGTAGATGCCCAAATGGCGACCGCTCAGCAGAAATAATTTTGTGTTATCGAGTACGGCAGAAGTGAATCGACGACAGTTGTTCAGCGAGCATTTCGAACTAAGTATGGTGCTCAACCACCTGATAGGTGGTGTATCAAACGTTGGTATAAACAGTTCACAGAGAATGGGTGTTTGTGTAAAGGGAAAAGTTTCGGACGGCTGCGCACGAGTGATGCAAATGTAGCACGAATTCAGGAAGCATTTGTTCGCAGTGCAACAAAATCTACCCGCCGAGCTAGCAGAGAGCTCCAACTTCCTCATCCGACCATTTGGAGAGTCCTACGGAAAAGGTTAGTAATGAAACCTCATCGTTTTCAATTGGTTCAAGACCTTCGTGAAGCTGACAAGGTTGAAAGAATCGAGTTCTGTGAGTTTGTCCTTGGTGAAATGGAAACAGATGACTTGTTCATTTCAAAATTAGTGTTCAGTGATGAAGTAACATTTCACATAAATGGGAAAGTCAATGGCCACAATGTCCGTAAATGGGACACTGAGAATCCAAGGCAAGCAATTGAACATGAACGAGATTCACCTAAGGTGAACGTTTTCTGCGCCGTTTCAGCCAATAAAGTTTTTGGTCCTTTTTTCTTCGAAGGTGCAACTGTCAATGGACTAACCTATCTAGAGAAAAGCTAGAATCCAGCATAATCATAATAGGTCAACATGAAGACAATGACAATGAGGATTTGAAGAAACACAACTATAATGATGAGGATATCATAATATCAACATGAAGATTACAATCAAGAATTGAAGAATCAGGACTCCAATGATAAGGACTATGTACCAAATTCCAGTAGCTCAGACACTGATTCAGAATCCAGTTGTGAAGAAAATAAACACAGCACTGATAGAATTGATGAGAAAAATGTCAACAGGGCTATTGAAGGAGAATTGTCAGATTCAGAAGTTAAGGAGCCACTGACAAAATACGTTCAAGGAAGAGAGTAGGAAATGAAAGTATGTGGGCTAAGAATTTGAAGAAAGCCAAATTGAATAAGGGGAAATCCTATGTAACAAAATCAGGAAGGCTAGTGGATGAGAAAACTCTGAAAATAGAGTGTGGTGATAAATGTAGACTAAAATGGTTCTAAAAAAGTAGACCCATTAGTAAGACAAAAACTTTTAGATGATTTTCTGAATCTCACTGAAAACGAGATTTCATTTCTAATTTAATTGAAGAGGTACATCCTAAGTACAGTTACAAAAAACACAACTCTCTTCGCACTATTAATTATAGTTACCATTTTATTGTTGATGGGGAGAGATACAGAGTTTGTAAAAAAAATGTTCCAAGACACGTTTGTAATAAGTGCAACCTATTCGACATCTGTGAAGAAGAAGACTACATCCACTGGTACAGTAACTGAAGACCTGAGAGGGAGTCACCAAAACCAACCAAAAGTGAGTAATTCAATTATAAGTGGTATTTATGACCATATAAATTCTTTTGCAAGACATAATGGATTACAAGTATACTCATAGTGAGATGAGTGAGTATAGTACAGTAAGCATCGCCAAAAAAAGTAAGGCCTCTATAAATCGGAAATATCATTTTGGAGCCCAAATATACAAATAGAAGAGAACTTGATGTGGACAAAATCAAAGACTTGAAATCACTGATGTGTGTGTTTTTTACCTACAGTGTACCATTCCTTCTATAATGAGCTGTGAGAGGACAATAATGAACATGTTGACTTTCATTGCAATCAAAGTGATTCTGATTAAAAACTTAGAATGATCGATCTTTGAATATTATTCTCTAAAATAAGTCACTTGGAATAATATTAATTAGAACTTTTGACTGGAAATTGAATTAATAATTTCCTTATCATTTTTTAATTTCTTAATTTTATCATATTTTCGTACTTTGTGATTTGAGCACTGGATATTGGCAAATCCAGGTGGCCCCTGAGTCACAAGATTATTAATCCTTTCTATTTAACGGAAGAAATTATAGATTTACCCGTTTAGCATTTGCTATAAGAAACGCTATGGCCATATTTATAAGATGTTTGAGACAAGCTATAGAAGAGGATGTCGCCGACTTCTGCTCTTTGTACGTCAATGTTGGAATAATAGCGTCCCAGGACATCCATGATCATTGCCAGCATCTTAACATTGTATTTAATAGATTGATGAATTGCAGCCTAAAACTGAAAGTGTCAAAATGTGAATTCTTTGCAGAAAAAGTAAAATATCTAGGGCACATCATCACAGAATTTCCTAAGATAACAGCAAACTTGAAGCTATCCGTCAATTTCCATCCCCGGCCAACCGAAAACAACTTCAAAAATGTATCGGATTCCTACAATTTTACCGCCATTTCAATAAACAGATATCACACTACACCGTACAATAAAAAAATAAATTTTATTGTCATAAACCATCATTGGTAATTGACAAAGTCACACATTAAACAAAATATAGAACACAAAATACATTCATTCAGGTATTATCAAAAAATTCGTTCAAACAATAAAACGGTCTTTCAACAAGCCAATTAAATCGTAATTTCTTGAAATGAACAATGTTAGCACATTATTTGATCTCTGTAGGTAACTTATTATAGATCCTTAGTCATATGCTGTCATAATGCTTCATGCTTGTGGATAAACGTTGATATGGTATATCAATTTGATGTTTATACCTTGTATCATGAGCATGAATTTTGCATCTTGTCTTCAAGGTAAGTTTTTGTCATTAGGTAAGTTTTTCATTGTATAAAGAGTTACATTGTAGATATACAAATTTATGACTGTCAATAGTTTAAGTTTATTAAAAAGAGGTCGACAGTGGCTCAGATAGTCTGCACCTGACAAAACTCTGACTGCTTTTTTTGCAATAATAATACTTTGTTTATGTGGCTGCTGTTCCCATTTATTAAAATACCATAGGCAATTATGCTTTGAAAAAAGGCAAAGTATGAGTTCCTGAGATATTGTTCTGGAACTAAAGTTTTCAATTGTCTCAGTAAATAAATAACTCTAGCTAGCCTACCAGTAATGAAATTTATGTGGGGTTCCCCACGTCAACTTGGGGTCAAACATTAATCCAAGGAACTTGGTACTATTGCTGTTGTTTAGTGTGTGATCTCTCTGGCTAAATGTCAGAAACTGAGTTTTGTCTTCATTTAATTTGAAGCCATTCGCTCTGAACCATTTGGAAGCTTCTATTAACGTATTAGCTGTAGTGTGTGCATGTAAGTGAGAATGAAGAAAAGTGGTATCATCAGCGTACAACACAGTCTTACTATTGAGTGAGAGAGGGAGATCATTAATCATAATCACAAATAAGAGAGGTCCCAAAATTGATCCTTGGGGGACACCATACTTCACTCTGGCAAGATCTGATTTATTATTGCCCACACATACAACCTGTTTTCGTTCACTAAGGTAGGATCTAAAAAGACTGACTCTTCCCAGTGATTCCATAAAATGCCAATTTATCCAGCAGGATATTGTGTTCCACGCAGTCAAATGCTTTGCTCAGGTCACAGAATGTGGCCTGAGCAAAAGACTTACTCTCAAATGATTCGATCACAAATTTTATCAGGGAATCAAAGGCGTCAGTGGTAGATCTTCCCCTTCACAAAACCAAATTGATGTTCTGATAACACTTTAATATTTATCAAATATTCGTATACTTGTATGTACATGACAATCTCTAGCACTTTTGAAAACACAGGCACTATCTGAATAGGTCTAAAGCTAGACGGTTCTTCTTTAGAACCTTTTTTATAAACCGGAACGACCTTGGACACTTTTAACACATTAGGAAAAATACCTTTTGAAATGCAGATATTTATACATTGAGTCAGTGCTGGTACCACTGCACCTGCAATACTTTTAAAAAGGCAACTGGATAAGCCATAGAAATCCTCGCTTCTAGATGGCTTTAGATTATAAACCACTCTAGAGACTCTCAACTTCTTGACTGACTTCATGAAAACAAAAAGTGGCATTATGCTCTTTATCAACACTTTCATTTAGCATTTCGATGGCTGATATGGATGGCTTCACTATCTTTTCATGGACATCATCAACCGATCGTATGAAATATTCATTCAAAATATTTGGCATTGGAGTGGTGAAACCTTTAACACATTTACTTGAAGATATCGTTTTGATTATCTGCCATGCTTTCCTGCAACTGTTATTCGAGGACTCAATAATTGAAACAATAGACTCTCTCTTGGCCTCATCTAATGACTTTTTGTACAGTGCTCTACATCTTTGATAAACAGTTTTAGCATGTTCGGTATTTACTTTTTTAAAGTTTTCATGAGAGATAGTCAATAAAATCTTCAACCTTCCAAGCTCAGGTGTATACCAGTCAGCCTTACGTTTGGTTCTCTTTCTATTCTTAACTAAGGATTTATTTTTCCTGCAGGTCATTTTGGGAATAGTTAGATTGAAATAATACAAAACTACATTTAGAAAGGATTCGAACATGACGCTGGGATCTGGCTTATCCAAGACAGCCTTCCAGTCTACCAAAGTCAGAGCCTGGTTAAATTGTAACATCTCATCTATAGTGACAGGTCTTGTAGTAATTGCAACAAATTTGTTAATACTGGTCTTAATAGAACAATCCGGTACACATATAATCACACAGTCATGATCCGAATATGGGAATTCAATGACACTTGAAATTGTCGTATCAGGATGAGTATTTGAGAAAACGTTATCAAGAAATGCTTGATCTCTTGTAGGCAGAGTATTAAAACGTCTAAGATTGAATTGTCTCAATAAATTTTTTAAATTGTATAAATGACAAGTTTCTTGATTTATATCAAAAGCAGAATTTAAGTCACCTCCAAATACAAGAATATAGCCGTTATAGCAACTTCTTGACATGCATATAAGAAGTTCCTCCAATTTATCTAGAAATAGTTTTGGATCTCCATAAGGTGATCTGTACAAAGATACAATAATAACTTTATTGGCTCTAATAACGGTACAGGTGTACTCAAATTCACGATCAATGCGTGGGAAGTCCAAACATAATTCCCGACTTTGAGAGTTGAGATCCTGTCTTACAAAGATAGCAACTCCACCATTCTTATGTTGACTCCATCATTCAATTAAGTCACATACCATCTTCTAACAAACCTTGGATATGGACTGAGACCGAGAAGGCAATTTTTCAACAGTTGAAAGGCGTATTTCTTAATGCCGTTATATTAGAACATCCGGATTTAAACAAAGCCTTCTTCATCAATGTAGATGAATCGGACTATGCTATAGGCGCTGAAATTTTTGAAAAATATGAACTAGGAGGAATAGGAGTTTTAGTATTCTTCAGTAAAGCGTTAAATTCCGCTCAAAGACGTTATTCGGTGACGGAAAAAGAGCTATTGAGTATTGTGGAAATGTGCACCAAATATCGGACATTGTTCTTAGGAAACAAGATATTCATCAACACCGATCATAAAGCTCTAACATTTTTCAAGATGGCTAAACTCAATCAAAATCACCTGTCTAGATGGTTTTTAGCAACACAAGAATTTGATATTGAACTGCCTGTCTGGAAAAAAGAGCCAAACTGCAGATGTTCTATCCCGAGAAATGGAGGCCACCTATTGCCAGGATGTTAATTTGAAATGTTTTACATTGGAAGGAAGTGAATGCGTACCGTACCTCCCAAATATCAGTTCACGTACCTACCTTACCGTTCTGACACCAAAAAAGATCCGCGCCGCCCAATAAGAGAACGTCAAACTGTCAGGATTTGCGAGTTGATGGAGGATCTTTCGTCAGAGCCACCGGACTATCTAAGACAGTACACGAGATAAAGACATGGAAGCAGCCATCATTGCTCTCAGAAAAGGCGAGCTAGGCATAAAAAAGCAGCAAAGCAGTACAAGGTTCCTACAACTACACTGACGTAAAAAGTTAGAGGCATCTAACTACCCAGAAAAAAACATGGGTCCTGAAACACTAATGTTAAAAAACGAAGAGGAACTTCTTGTGAAATGGGTCTTGGAGATGACAAAAGCTGGATTCCCAATTTCTAAAGAAATAATTAGTGTCTCAAGACTCTCAAAAGAATTTAAAAATGACATTTCGGACGAAAATGGTATGAAGGTTTTTTAAAGAGACATCCCAACATCAGTGTTCGAATTTCTCAAAATTTGACAAAAAAACTGTGGTGAAGTGAACAGTGAAAGGTTGTTGAATTGGTTCATGGAAGTGGAAAATTATCTTGAGGAGTCACAAAATAACGCGATTCTGAGTGGCCCAACAAGAGTGTTCAATATGGATGAGTCAGCTTTCTTACTGAATTTCAAGGGCTCAAAAGTTTTGGCTAGGAAAGAAGACAAAACTGTTTATTGTACAATAAATAATTATGGAAAGGAGTGCCTCACAGTATTGCTATCAGGAAGTGCTGCTGGTGTTGTCACACCCCCAATGGTAGGGGGACCGGGGCACGTTTTTGCGCGGGGCATGTCTTTTGATCTCAATTTGGCAATCTACCACTAGACTCAGTACCGACCGGACAACACTGAAGGCAATGCTTCTAATCGGCCATTACGGCAGTTTCATTTGCTGTTTCCATTGTAGTTTCACGTCACTTCAAGTGTTTTTTGTCAAGGTGAGTAAATGTTCATGTCATTACAAAAGCATTAAATAAATGTATATGCTTTGAGTTGAGCTGTCATCTGAGATTGTGTATTCAACAAGCACATTCAACTACACATGTTAGTGTGGTAGTTTGTTCCAAACTCATTTGTTTAAATGACTGAGGTTATGTTAAAGAAAAAAGATGGCGATGGGGCATGTTTTCGATTTCTGAATGGAGCACAATTTCGCATTGAAAAAGAACCCTTACAATTTCTAATACAATTTTGAAAAATATAGTCCAAATGTATCTTCATCATTAAATAAAATAAATAAATAAAAATAAACATTTTTCTTTTGCAGTCCCAAGTAAGATAATAGCCTACAATTTTGCTTGCTTTACTTATTCAACCACAAAGCTCTAACATTGGTAGAAATTTATAATAATTTCCTACTTTTTCATATCAGTAATTTTTTACAACACAAGAAGAAGTCTGAAAGAGGTAATTACACCATATAGACCGTGCTTGAAGCAGTGAACAAAGTGAGAGAGGGAAATAGCATGAGAAGTGCATTCGACTTTTGAGGTTATGGTTGACCATGCTTGTGTTGTTTGGTTACGAAAAGTTCTCATGAATGATCAAGATAGATATGGAGGATGAATTTCAATTTTATTGTATTTCCTTATCCAATTTATTGGAACTAACTTCCAATAATATAATTTTAAAATATTTTTGTAGCTCAATTGAATATAAAACTTGACCGTGATTAACCGTGATTGAGAGCTGATTGAAGAAGTATTGACTTATCTGATTGATTCTCTTCAGTCCTGAGTATCCATAACATGTTCAATAGATGTTGATACACTATGAGTTTCGAGGTGCAACACCATACACAGTGGTTGAGATTTTAAATATAAATAATAATGTACTTTGTATCGTGCGAGAAAATTTTGGAAAGAGGATCTGAAGCTGAGAAGAGGCTGTGAATACTGGTAAACCTGCTGTTTTGTATACAATTCTGAATCATATTGAAAAATAGGCGCTTGAAACAACAAATCAATTTTCAAGATTATCATGCAATGAGACAGCATTTGAAAGTCTTATTCGTAAAGTAGATGAGGTTGATAAAAAAAAATTCACCAATATGAGAGCCTTACAATTTTTTACCAGGAAATTTTGTTTAAATAAATGTTAAATCAAAATAGACTGGATTATATTCTCAAGAATTATTAAAAGAAAAGAATAATTATTAGATAAAAGTCCCGATAAAAGTTGCACTGTAAGTCACTAATTTGCCTGATATTCCATATTATCTATCAATATTTATCGGAATTCAACCAAATTGTACTTGGTTTAAAAAGGTAAAAAACATATAAAAGATCCCGATTGATAAAACTTTATAAAATTCCTCACGAAAAATTTATAACGATAAAAATTGTCGATAGTGTGTAAAGATTTGAGAAATAAATTTATTCAAGAAAACTGAAATAATTAGAGTTAATTGCTCAATCTTAGAAATATTTAGCGCTCAGGCTTATTTAATTAAATAAAATGGCTTATCAATTTATTAACTTATCAAATCATTTGTATTGATAATAATGAGAAATTGTAATAGCTTATACATCAAGATATCACAATAATTTTGATATTCAGTCAAATGTTTCATCTACTTGAATTAGCATCAACTCACATCATCAGCACAGCCCGGCGGAGGAGATTCAGTCAGCTGGTCGATGATTTCCTCATCGGTGTCGAATTCATCCTTATTCAGGAGCTGATCTTTAGTCTGCTTATCGACAATCACACTAGACAGTAATTCAGCAGTGGTGGATTTCGGTATGTCAGCATCCTTCCTTCTAGCTCGAGGTCTTTTATCTTTCTGTTGTGGTTGTTCAGCAACCGTGGAGCCGTCCATAAGGTGAAGTTGCATGTGCTTGGTGAGACTTTGCTAAAAATAAAAAAGAGCACAATCTTGAAAAAAAATGTAATCATTTAATATCAATTTTAGTCGCTCTTTAAAATGGAGTGATAAATTCTAAACAATTATTTTTAATATCAAAATTATTTATAATAAACTTACAATCTTGTGGTGTTAATATACAGACCATAATTTCTTATTTATTCAAAATTAAAATCAAACTCAGTATTTTTTGTCTAGGAAGGATGATGACCAATACATTGAGGAGAGTGACACCTATCAATTACCTACCAAGATTTAATTCTTAATTATTTGAAAATACACCTGAATACTATAATTCAAATGTTTGTGTAGAACATTCTAATAAGACTTTCTGAAACTGCTATCAGCGACCCTGGTCGTTTTACTGAACCGATTCAATGGCCCTATATCTGCCGGTTCAAGTTGTCCTTTCTATTTTGGAAAGGATTATAATATTAATTGGATCAAAAATAGAAAACTGAAAAAGACATTTGATTTGGACAGTTTGATAGAGTATAGGAGCCTTAGAAATAGGGTTAAACAGGAATTACGGAACTCAAAGATTAGGTACTTGAATTCGTTTATGACAAACAATAGACAAGACTCTAAATCACTTTGGCAGGGATAAAAGAATTCGGGCTTGGCAAAGAGAAATCGAATCCACAATTGACTTACCATTGAATAATATAAATGACCATTTCGTTTCACACTCTAACCAACGCGACGAAGTTGTCATTGCTAATCACATTGATGATCTTGAAGAGCAGGTTACAAACTTAGATTTACCAATCACTGATCAATTTCATTTCCATCCAATCTCAGAAGAAGACACTTTCAGAGCAATTCAACGTATTCATAGTAATGCTATGGGTGTAGACAAAATTCCTATTAAATTTATCAAGAAGATGTTATTTGCTGTTTTACCAACCATTACATACATTTTCAACAAGTCACTTGAAGAAGGCATTTTCCCTGAAAACTGGAAGTTTGCTCTGGTTCGCCCTCTAAATAAAGTTCCATCACCCAATAAAGTTGAGGATTTTAGACCAATCAGTATTTTACCTGCATTGTCCAAAGTGCTAGAAGGACTCATTCATGCTCAAGTTGTAAAATTTCTAGACAACAATAGTAAGCTTCATAACTTTCAATCAGGCTTTAGAAAATTCCATTCAACTGAGACAGCTCTGCTTCGTGTCACTGATGATATAAGGTTAGCTATGGACCAAAGAAAATGCACCATCCTCACCCTATTTGATTTTTCTAAAGCATTCGATACTGTTGATCATACAGTCCTTCTGAATAAGTTGGCTATTCTTGGTTTCAGTCACAACTCGTTAGTTTGGTTTAAATCCTATCTATTAGGTAGGAAACAATGTGTATCTGTCGGTGACAAAAAGTCAACTTGGAAAAACGTTATGCATGGAGTACCACAAGGTTCAATTATAGGCCCTCTCCTCTTCACTTTGTATGCTAATGACCTTTCTTCCATTATCAAATTCTCCAGTTTCCATACTTATGCAGACGACCTTCAAATCTATTTAAGCTGTCCCATAACAAAAATTAATGAAACAGTTGGAATAATGAATCAGGATATCAATTCGATAGTGAAATGGACAAAGAAAAATGGCCTTAAGCTTAATCCCATCAAAACACAACCCATTATAATTGGATATTCTCGTCTTATAAACAATATTGACCTTGAATCGATTCACAAAATTAGTGTAGACGGTAATGACATTCCTTACTGTAGCTCAGTTAAAAATTTAGGCATTATTATGAATAATACTCTTGACTGGTCAGAACAAGTGAACAAAACTTGTAAAAAGGTATTCTCAGCCATGCATGCATTGAAGAAAATGCACGATATCCTCCCTAGAAACATTAAATTATTATTGGTTCAATCTCTCATCTTCCCACATTTAATGTATTGTAATTCTGTTCTTAACGATATGCAAGTCACTCTGAATGATAAACTACAGCGTTGCCAAAATTATTGTCTACGTTTCGTCTACTCTCTCCAACGCCATGATCATATCACCCCAGCCCACATTGCTAGTTCAACATTAAAGCTTCCCGATCAGAGGCTTTTTCGAATAGTCAAGCTTGTTAGAGATATCTTGATATACGGTAATCCGAACTATTTTAAAGATGATTTCAAATTTGTCTCTGAAGGTAGGAGGATAGATGCTTCACATACTAGAACCGGAGAAAGTACTTTAAGGATACCCAATCATCGAACTACTATTTTCACAAAATCCTTCTTAGTCAGTGCCTGTCGTGCATGGAATGCACTTCCTGTTTCTATCAGGTCCATCGAGAGCCGAGCGAGCTTCATCCTAACTTTAAAAAACATCTTTTGGAACAAATGACTGAAACTGTCCGGCCCTAGAGCGATCACATGACATCCATCCCCACCCATCCCACAAATACAAACCTTTAAACCATGTTATAGAACGAATTGTATATATATATATATATTATATAAACTCATGTTATTTCAATTATCCACTGCATAATGCTGTATATTACTGAAAGTTGATAACCCTGATCTACTTTCAGCCTACTTCATTTTATTAATCAATTATTTGATCTTATCTACCTATATAATTATTTTACTCTATCAATTTTCTGTTTTTTTTTCTCTTTAATATTCATATTGATTAAAACTTTTACAATATTTCCATTAATAAATAAATCCTTAGTTTAAATAACGAAGAGGAACTTCTTGTGAAATGGGTCTTGGAGATGACAAAAGCTGGATTCCCAATTTCTAAAGAAATAATTAGTGTCTCAAGACTCTCAAAAGAATTTAAAAATGACATTTCGGACGAAAATGGTATGAAGGTTTTTTAAAGAGACATCCCAACATCATTGTTCGAATTTCTCAAAATTTGACAAAAAAAAAACTGTGGTGAAGTGAACAGTGAAAGGTTGTTGAATTGGTTCATGGAAGTGGAAAATTATCTTGAGGAGTCACAAAATAACGCGATTCTGAGTGGCCCAACAAGAGTGTTCAATATGGATGAGTCAGCTTTCTTACTGAATTTCAAGGGCTCAAAAGTTTTGGCTAGGAAAGAATACAAAACTGTTTATTGTACAATAAATAATTATGGAAAGGAGTGCCTCACAGTATTGCTATCAGGAAGTGCTGCTGGTGTTGTCACACCCCCAATGGTAGGGGGACCGGGGCACGTTTTTGCGCGGGGCATGTCTTTTGATCTCAATTTGGCAATCTACCACTAGACTCAGTACCGACCGGACAACACTGAAGGCAATGCTTCTAATCGGCCATTACGGCAGTTTCATTTGCTGTTTCCATTGTAGTTTCACGTCACTTCAAGTGTTTTTTGTCAAGGTGAGTAAATGTTCATGTCATTACAAAAGCATTAAATAAATGTATATGCTTTGAGTTGAGCTGTCATCTGAGATTGTGTATTCAACAAGCACATTCAACTACACATGTTAGTGTGGTAGTTTGTTCCAAACTCATTTGTTTAAATGACTGAGGTTATGTTAAAGAAAAAAGATGGCGATGGGGCATGTTTTCGATTTCTGAATGGAGCACAATTTCGCATTGAAAAAGAACCCTTACAATTTCTAATACAATTTTGAAAAATATAGTCCAAATGTATCTTCATCATTAAATAAAATAAATAAATAAAAATAAACATTTTTCTTTTGCAGTCCCAAGTAAGATAATAGCCTACAATTTTGCTTGCTTTACTTATTCAACCACAAAGCTCTAACATTGGTAGAAATTTATAATAATTTCCTACTTTTTCATATCAGTAATTTTTTACAACACAAGAAGAAGTCTGAAAGAGGTAATTACACCATATAGACCGTGCTTGAAGCAGTGAACAAAGTGAGAGAGGGGAATAGCATGAGAAGTGCATTCGACTTTTGAGGTTATGGTTGACCATGCTTGTGTTGTTTGGTTACGAAAAGTTCTCATGAATGATCAAGATAGATATGGAGGATGAATTTCAATTTTATTGTATTTCCTTATCCAATTTATTGGAACTAACTTCCAATAATATAATTTTAAAATATTTTTGTAGCTCAATTGAATATAAAACTTGACCGTGATTAACCGTGATTGAAGAAGTATTGACTTATCTGATTGATTCTCTTCAGTCCTGAGTATCCATAACATGTTCAATAGATGTTGATACACTATGAGTTTCAAGGTGCAACACCATACACAGTGGTTGAGATTTTAAATATAAATAATAATGTACTTTGTATCGTGCGAGAAAATTTTGGAAAGAGGATCTGAAGCTGAGAAGAGGCTGTGAATACTGGTAAACCTGCTGTTTTGTAAACAATTCTGAATCATATTGAAAAATAGGCGCTTGAAACAACAAATCAATTTTCAAGATTATCATGCAATGAGACAGCATTTGAAAGTCTTATTCGTAAAGTAGATGAGGTTGATAAAAAAAAATTCACCAATATGAGAGCCTTACAATTTTTTACCAGGAAATTTTGTTTAAATAAATGTTAAATCAAAATAGACTGGATTATATTCTCAAGAATTATTAAAAGAAAAGAATAATTATTAGATAAAAGTCCCGATAAAAGTTGCACTGTAAGTCACTAATTTGCCTGATATTCCATATTATCTATCAATATTTATCGGAATTCAACCAAATTGTACTTGGTTTAAAAAGGTAAAAAACATATAAAAGATCCCGATTGATAAAACTTTATAAAATTCCTCACGAAAAATTTATAACGATAAAAATTGTCGATAGTGTGTAAAGATTTGAGAAATAAATTTATTCAAGAAAACTGAAATAATTAGAGTTAATTGCTCAATCTTAGAAATATTTAGCGCTCAGGCTTATTTAATTAAATAAAATGGCTTATCAATTTATTAACTTATCAAATCATTTGTATTGATAATAATGAGAAATTGTAATAGCTTATACATCAAGATATCACAATAATTTTGATATTCAGTCAAATGTTTCATCTACTTGAATTAGCATCAACTCACATCATCAGCACAGCCCGGCGGAGGAGATTCAGTCAGCTGGTCGATGATTTCCTCATCGGTGTCGAATTCATCCTTATTCAGGAGCTGATCTTTAGTCTGCTTATCGACAATCACACTAGACAGTAATTCAGCAGTGGTGGATTTCGGTATGTCAGCATCCTTCCTTCTAGCTCGAGGTCTTTTATCTTTCTGTTGTGGTTGTTCAGCAACCGTGGAGCCGTCCATAAGGTGAAGTTGCATGTGCTTGGTGAGACTTTGCTAAAAATAAAAAAGAGCACATTCTTGAAAAAAATGTAATCATTTAATATCAATTTTAGTCGCTCTTTAAAATGGAGTGATAAATTCTAAACAATTATTTTTAATATCAAAATTATTTATAATAAACTTACAATCTTGTGGTGTTAATATACAGACCATAATTTCTTATTTATTCAAAATTAAAATCAAACTCAGTATTTTTTGTCTAGGAAGGATGATGACCAATACATTGAGGAGAGTGACACCTATCAATTACCTACCAAGATTTAATTCTTAATTATTTGAAAATACACCTGAATACTATAATTCAAATGTTTGTGTAGAACATTCTAATAAGACTTTCTGAAACTGCTATCAGCGACCCTGGTCGTTTTACTGAACCGATTCAATGGCCCTATATCTGCCGGTTCAAGTTGTCCTTTCTATTTTGGAAAGGATTATAATATTAATTGGATCAAAAATAGAAAACTGAAATACATGCAGCGTCACATTTGATTTGTTGGTGCTTCTGAAAGTAGTGTAACAGATTCAGTACTAAATGCAAGGACCAATTTGAAGAAAGCAAGCGGCTATTTGCGCTGCATAGGGTAAACTGGTAGGTTATTTATGTATACATTATTGTCACTTATTATAGCAATACTCCCATTTGATAAATAATTTGTGATACTGTACTATATAGATCATTGTGATAGGTATTATAATAATATTTCACAAGTAAAATTTAAAGTACAAAACACATTGCCAATCAAATAATACGTTGATGAGAGATGAACTAAGTCTTAGTTATATCTAAATCTAAAAAACCATCAAGATATTGAAATGTGTCACCGAGTTTGGGGAAGCGATTGGTGTCGTGGTCGCGCTGATAAGCTATCGTTAATGCTGCAATGAGAGTCAATGTCGACCAGCGCCAGTGTGTGGGTGGTTTGCCAGCACTGACCGAGATATGGACTAGGCATTACCAGGCTGGGCAAACATGTGGCTGCGGCCTAAGATAAGTTAAGCTCCATGCGCATACTCCTTCCGTTGTAAGGGTGACCACTTCGAGAGCCGAACTCCTCTAAATGCCATTTATGAGTTTAAAAATTGCTTCCCAGTTGTTCGGAACCCACCTTACGCTGTAGGTCCACTCACATCTCATCACCCACGCACAAGCTTACAGCTCATGTGAGCATCATCCTCAGCAAAAATTTATGGTGTCAGATTTGTTCACACCTTAGGCAATAAGAAAGTAAATTAATTTATTTTGGTTTATAAATTAACTATTAATTGAATTTATAATGTTTGATTGATTAATGTTGCTGGTGTCAAGTAAGATTTTTTTTTAAATGAATGAATGAATTTATTCGCCGAAAAAACAGAATACAAAAAATATATAAGAATATGCTACTGCACTTGACTAAAATACATACATAAAAGTTATGGAAATGTTAATTTATTTAATTAGAAACAATAACGAAATGATATCCTTATTCATAGTATAAATAATAATATTAGGATAGTATTATTTATAATATTAATATTATAAATATAATAAATAATATAGACTATTAAGAAACATGTGCTCAAATTAAAAAATATTCAAAATTTTCAAAGAGTAACTAGACAAGTCGCTCAAAACTTAATCACAATTGAAAGAGTTGATAGCACCCTATCCCGTAGAAGTATTTCATATTTGAGAAATAAACTCTATAATAAAGTTCCAAGAGGATGGTTGATAAAGAAGCCTAAAATAAAAGATTTCCATACCTGGGTGAAAGAAAATTATTTTTATTCAATGAATGATTTGGTTTAATATTGATTGATGTTGTATGAATCTTAAATTCAGCTTTATGTATATCTTTAATTTATTGTTATTTCTTAGAATGGAATATTTAGTTGGTTGAATGTTAATTACTGTTAGCCTATATTATAATATTGTAGGATCATTTTATATATTAATATTAATGTATAAGTGAATAAGTTATATTAAGACTCCACGTCGGCGTACAAGTTTTCTTTTGCCGACGTGTAGCACAAAGTTGTCAATTTCCTTTCAGTTGTATTCTGTATATATTTTTGTGCAATAAACGATTTGATTTGATTTGATGATAATTATGAAGATTTAATTTATTCTCACATGCATGAGTACAGTAGGTGAGGCAAAACACCGACAAAAGGAAGATTCCTTGTGCACCAGTGTGAGTCGTAGAATCAGCTTAATCAGAGTAATATATAAACTTGAATTTACCGTTTTGTTCAAACATGTTATTTATAATATGAAATTGATTATTATATAGAAGTCAAAGATTGGAAATAATTCAAGTTCAGCCATGCCTTTATGGCTCTTTCTGTGTTTATTACTTCGGAAATTTTCAAGTGAAAATTCACTTTCTAGTATATTTATGAATACCTTCCAAACGAATTTCAAATGACAGGCTTGGAAGGGGCAGACGTAGCCTTGGCCCTGGTGCTTCTGACGCATGTGCTGCAGCATGTTGCGACGGCGCGTGAATATGCGCGAACAGCCTTGGTGCGTGCACGGCCAATGCGCGGCGTTCGGTTCAGTTGGGTGCACCTCCTCCATGTGCACGCGCAGCCGGCACTGCATCGCAAACTCCTTCGCGCACAGCGAGCATCGAATCACGCCTACAACAAACCACTCCACATCACTCTTCAACCCCAGCCAACAAACCACTCCACATCACTCTTCAACCCCAGCCAACAAACCACTCCACATCACTCTTCAACCCCAGCCAACAAACCACTCCACATCACTCTTCAACCCCAGCCAACAAACCACTCCACATCACTCTTCAACCCCAGCCAACAAACCACTCCACATCACTCTTCAACCCCAGCCAACAAACCACTCCACATCACTCTTCAACCCCAGCCAACAAACCACTCCACATCACTCTTCAACCCCAGCCAACAAACCACTCCACATCACTCTTCAACCCCAGCCAACAGTGCTCTGGAAAATGTTTCTAAAAAGATGCACTTGTAAAGCATTCATTCCTTGTAACCTTGTAACCGCCAACGCTCCCCATTCAACCAGTGCTGACACTTTGAAGTGAATCGAATGTCACTAAAGCTCTAAGGCTGGCCACTGACCGTAGGACATGCATGTACATGTTCATCTAGCATGTTTTGTCATCAGCGAAAGGCTTCTTACATGACCAACCAATAAAAATTGCGTTCTTCTAACACAAAAAATAAGAGTTTGTGTGTAGAGAGGATTCCTTTGTGTGATTTTTTTCCTTCTTTTTTTGTGTTACTGTACGTATTATAAATTTTTGGCAATTCCTATACTCTGATTAGAGTCTCTGGGAAGCTTTAAAAAATAAACCAATGGAAAATTACAAATTGTAATGATAAATGATTTAACCTCAAATAGAGCAGCGAAGTAAAAATCCTCAACAACAACTAAATCGAAGATACAAAAACCTAACCTCAAAAACTGTGCTCGAAGCCTTTTGCTGTGATGGCGCAACAATGTATTGGCCCGCCTAAGGAGCACTGTGAGCATTCCTTGTAAATAACGCCAACGCTTCCCATTCACAGAATGCTGACACTTTGAAGTGAATCTCACTATAGAATACTATTATATTAAGCAAGCAATTTCTGTATTTATGGTTATATGGTTATCTAGTTATCTGGTTATGTATGTCCAACGGATCTCGAAAACGGCTCTAACGATTTTCACGGAATTTGGAACATAGTAGGTTTATGATATAAAAATTCGAGTACACTAGGTATCATCCCTGGGAAAACTCGCTGAAGGACATGAAAAGGATAATTCATCCTTGGAAAAACAGCTGAGATTTTCGTCGTTTTTGGATATGAAAATTAGTGAGCGAGTGCGTCTGTGAAAACCAAAATATCTCATCCCCGAAATTCACAAGCTGACGTAAAGCCAAACTGTAAAATATAAACACGACCTAAACGATGACGAAACCTTGAGAGTTTGAAAGGTAAAATTAATTATAATTAATCAAAAATGAATCGAAATAGAAACATATCTTCGTGATGTTGCCAAATTCATCAAATAGTTAAATTCGCCTTTAAATTCTTCAACACTAGAACTTTTTTTAGCAGATGTACAGAGCTGTTGGTTGGCCTTCCCATGTGTAGTATTTTGTTTATAAAGTGATGAGACATAGTATTAGCAATGACCATACATTTTCAGTGTTCATAATGTATGAATAACATTCCTTTTTTTGAATAGTAGAATTAGGAGTAATTCTCAAGTGAAAACCTCATCATATAGTTGTGTATGTTGGGCAAATTTTTTAAGCTGGGTTTACACCAAAGTTATTAACAAAATGTTAATAACTTAATAATCCTTATAGATTCTATTAGATTGAACGGATCTTAACAAACACATATGTTCATCATGTGTATGATAAGATATGTTCAATCTAATAGAATCTATAAGGATCAAGTTAATAACATTTTGTTATCAACTTTGGTGTAAACGCAGCTTTACTCTAAAAAGTCCAAAATAGTAACTAGATGCTATTAGTGTAGAATAGTAAATAGTAAATAGTAAATTAACAAATATAGTAGCAAACATAGTATATCATTCTATAAACTATAAATATATTATCATTTCCTCTTTCGTTATAAAATTTGTATGCTTTTGTACCCTAGAGCAAAGCTCGGTCCCCCGATATTATTTAATATTAAATACAATCAAATCGATCAGCTGTCAGCTGGCTTATATGTCATGCATGGAATTATAATAATAACTCAATAATGCAATTTGAACGATTTATTACTTTCCTTGCCCTATTACCATAGGTAAGGAAAGTATTGCTTTCCGAAAAAAATTAAGGTACCCCAATTTCTACATTTCTATACGTTTCAAGGTCCCCTGAGTCCGAAAAAGTGGTTTTTGGGTATTGGTCTGTATGTGTGTGTGTGTGTTTGTGCGTGTATGAGTGTATTTTCGTCTGTGTACACGATATCTCATCTCCCAATTAACGGAATTACTTGAAATTCGGAACTTAAGGTCCTTACAATATAAGGATCCGACACAAACATATTCGATCAAATGCAATTTAAGATGGCGGCTAAAATGGCGAAAATGTTGTCAAAAACAGGGTTTTTCGCGATTTTCTCGAAAACGGCTCCAACGATTTTGATTAAATTCATACCTGGAATAGTCATTGATAATCTCTATCAATTACCACAAGTCCCATATCTGTAAAAATTTCAGGAGCTCCGCCCCATCGATGCAAAGTTGGATTTCAGATTCCCAATTACCAGGCTTCAGATACAATTTGAACAAAAAAATTCGAGTGGAGAAGACTGAGCATAAAAATCTCTACAATTAATGTTGAGTAACATTTTCACCTAAAATTGAAATTAAGCTCAAAATTCGAGAAAATGTGATTATCCAATTGCAAACTGTTGGCAACTGTTGATTCTATTAAATCATTCACTATGAAGAGATATCAGATCTCGTATGTCTCCAGCGTTATTATCCTGTCACCAGCTGGCTTAGATCTTTGTTTATAAGTAGACTTGTGATGCGCGTGAACACTAGCGTCAGGTGATCAATTCTAATAACGGCAAGGAAAGTTGTGTGAGTGCGCCACACCAGATTTTTTTGGCTTTTCACTTCTTTCAACTCGAGCTGACAACAGTTATTATATAAAGATGATGGTCCGATTGCACAAGAGCCAGTTGAATTTTAATCATGATTAAATGCCACTAGAACCAATCAGAGGCTTTTTCAAGAAGAAGGCTTCTCTGATTGGTTGTCGTGGCCTTTAATCAAGATTAAAATTCAACAGGCTTTTGTGCAAACGGGGTTAAATCTGTAAAAATAGGAGCTGTAGGGCTGACTACAGTAAAAATACTTCACTTGAATGGGCTACTTTTACAAATTAATAAAAACAATATGGAAACTTGAAGTACCATAATTCAATATACCATAGTATATAGTAGTACCATAGTACTACCATAGAGAAACATTAGCGTAAGTAGATATCCCATGGTATAGGGAATTTATGTCGCGACTTTTACTGTTATCTCAAGCCGATTACTGTCGATTATTGTAAATTTTTACTGTTTTGTTGGAGTGAGAGTGTATGAACGGCACAATTTGAGAGACTACCAGCGTCACATAGCTTCATGGGAAAGAACTAAGTGAACTATCGGCTTGGGATAACAGTAAAAGTTGCGACATAAATTCCCTATACCATGGGATATCTACTTACGCTAATGTTTCTCTATGGTACTACTAAGTAATGAAAATGACCTAAGTTAGGGACGAAACTAGTTGTTGTAATATTTTAAATAATAAAGGATACTTCAAGTTTCCAAATTGTTTTTATTAATCTGACTACAGTAACTATATTACCCAGTACATTACTACAGTAACTTTATTGTGTAATATAGTTACTGTAGTGCTGACCAGTTGAAAGCACTACTTAGCTACATTGTCATTCTCCCCAGGACAATATCCTTCATGAGAGGTGGATGTTTTATAAGTAGTGTTTAGAGGTTGAAAGAAGGCTGATTGGGATGTCCTCTTATTTTAGCCTTTCAATCATAGGGAACTTGAATGTAAGCCGAAACATATTGTAGGCCAAATCTATATAGATACACAGTAGAATCTAATCTAATCCAGCCGAGCCAGAGTCCATGCATCATCCTCAGAATAACGAATCAAATCATATCACACAAGAAGAATGTGAGTTTCAGATTCAATAAATTTTGCAATTTATGTAACATATACAAAGTAGATTTCATGATACTGTAACAATAAACAGAGGAGTTCTTGAAGTTTCAACTTACTATTATGTATGACTTTATGCTTTTGAAGTTCTTTGAATGTGTCGAATTCCAAAGATTCACAGCCAGGAACTGGGCACTTATATCGCCTATGAGTTCGACGATGTTTCCGTAGCTCTTTGTTAGAAATATATGCCTTTCCACAGTAATCACATCTGAAAATAAAACAGACCTTTGATGACTGCTGCAATTATTGAAACACGAGCAAATAATATTAAAACAACTGGTAATCTATAATTTCTCGATTCAATAAACATAGTTGTAATAATCTATTTCAATTGCAGAATTGATGTTTCAATTTCTTCAATTATTGATTACCATACTCAAGATTATAGAAGAGTGATTATCAAATCGAGAACCTATAAAAAACTATAACATAAATTCAGTTAAAATAAATGTTCAGCCAAAATTTTTGCTCCATACTTGAACCAGAAAGTTTAGTTACAAATTTAACTGCAATAAATTGGCATTGCTCTAACATATTTGTAGATCAGTAAAGATCTCAAAGTCAAAGATTCGATACATTATAAAGAAATTTGGAGAAGGAAATGCTTGAAATACTTTTTCGTCTTTGTGGATCAGTTGAGACTAGTCAGGAGGTCAACATAATCAGAATATAATATGCCAGCAGATGTCCCTACCTTCGATGTCCGGTGTTAAAATCTAACATTTTTATTTGTACTTATATCTGGAAAACATACGTCTTACTGATAAAATTCTATACAAAAGCTGGATAGATTCCCTATAGGGTTTATTACATCGAATTTTTAAAATCATTCATAGTTTTTATAGATATTTGCTCCTGAAAGTATGTAATTTTGGAAAAATCAGTGCGGCTTCCCATTTCCTGCTCATTTAAGTTTCTATGTATAAAAACCGACATGTTGTTTAGGCTATTGTCTTGTAGAGCCTTGAATTCCCAAAATCGTATATCTCAGAGACCTGTACAAGACTTCCTGACCTGAATTTCCTGAATTCAAAGACCAGAGACCTGAATTCAAACTATCATAGTTACGTGATTAGTAAGGAATATACATAGAGCAGTAATTTTATACTCAACATTTTCTTAACCTGTGAATTATTTCTCTCATACTCACTATTTTTATAGGTTTTTCAGCAAATTCATAAAATTTATAAGCCTACTATTTAATAGTCCTCGACCATATATTATGTTATTTGCATCATATATTCAAGACTTGGATTATTTTCAGTCTTTACTGTACCTAGAAATTTTGTGGGATGTGAAATCTTTGGAGAAATTGTAACAAAATTGCAAAACCTCTATTTGGACAGTATTCAAAAGTGAGAATACGAGAAGTTTTGGTCTGTCTCTTTTTTCTTATTTTATTTTTTTGTTTCAATGGATAAATAGATAAATCGTTTATTCACTTTGTATTACTCACTTGAAAGGTAGAATGTTATCATGCTCAAATCTGTGTGTTTTTAAATCATTCAATCTGGGAAAAGTCTTTTTACAATCTGCACAAACAAGGCCATTTTTATCTAGAACTTCATGTCTCTGTTCATGCTTTCTTAGTCCTGGTACAGTGCAAAAGCCTGGATGATCAACGAGCCAGCAATTTGGATGCGTACATCTGAAAACATCATTCACATTTGCAGTATAATGTAGGTTACTAACATTTTCATGATACATTTTATCTCACAAAAACTATATAAACATTTCAAAACAAAAATTGCAGAACTGGAATGCAGAGGAATTGTCAAAGTGATAGATATAAATTATAAAGAATGATGAGTGACACATAAGCGATTATATCAATTCAAATGGGTCAATTTTTGGAAAAATCTTTGTATTTCCATAAGTTTCATGATAGAATGAAATTGGAGAGATTATTGAATGAATAATCAGCTCTCTTAGCTCCCAAGTGTGTAAAGTTTAAGGTAGTAGTAGTAGCGCAATTGGCAAAACACAAAAACAATACGGTATTGACATAATTAATTCATTCTATCATCAGTCAAATCAATTGATTAGATGAACTTGGAGTCATATGCTATTCAGGTATCTCTTAGAAAAATGTATTGTTCCATATTTGAATTTAATTCTTAGAAAATACTCCTAAACATTCTATGTTCAAGAATTGAACCTCTTTAGTATTTGATTGAAACTATAAACCTTATAGAAATAGACACAGCTTCTCCAGATATCTGTGTAATTCACTTGTAAGCTGATTGATTTTGAATAATTCTATAGTCTGATTATCCGATCTTCAGATTAGATGATATATATATATATAAACTTTTTTCTATGCAGCTTAGTGATATCGGATTATCGAGGAATTCCTTTTCTTTTCATACTATATCCTTCAAATGCAACATTTCAAAAAACCTTGTATATACATCGACGCGCAGTTGAAAAAGGAATATTCCTGCCAAATCTTATCAAATTCTATCTACGCATTTGGCCGTAAATGCGTTTCATACATACATACAGACAGGCAAAAGAAAATCAGGGTTAAAACCTAGACCTCACTACGTTCGGTCAAATATACATGCTGAATCCGGGAAGTAATGTCAATGATTTGTTTTACAAAGCCATTGCACATTGCAGAGTGCTGCGGCACCGGGAGATAAGTAGTTTGATTGGGATCTTGTGAACAAAGCCGACTTTGCGCCAGTTGTCTCCGCCCTGCCAACGACAGGGAGAGAGCGCTTCATTTTGAACTCAGACGAAAACATCTCTCACGGAAATCCCTGTAAAAACTATCCGGCAAGGTGGAGACAACTGGCGGGAGTCGACTTTGGTCACAAGACCCCAAACTACTGGACTCCCCGTGCCGCAAAAGTTTGAAATGTAAAATAACTTTGGAAAAACCATTGACATTACTTTCCGGACAGACCCTGTATATATTAAATATTGTAAATGGATGGAATATCCAAACCAATCAAGAATTCTATTTCTACCTTAGAGATTCAAGAGTAGGAGATTCAACAAATTCGTTAGTCCTTTCTTTGAATGAATCCAAAATTCTTCAAATATCATATCAGTAAGTTGGTATGTTTAGTAAGAAATGTTTTGAATTTATATAATTAAAAATAAATATGATTGCTTACTTATATCGTTTAGTGTCACTTTCTGGATTCTTAGCTCCGTGAACCTTGAGATCGTGCCTACGCAAATGAGTTGGGTTGGTGTAGCTCTTTGTGCAACCAACTCTAGAACACATAAACGGCCTCTGCAACCAACAAAACGCTTTTCAACGATATTTTCATTGTAAAACACAAATCACAAAAAGCAAAGGAGAAACCAAGTACAGGAGACATGCTCTTTTACACATATTGTATTTTACCATGAATGTTGGGCCCCTTCTTCTTTTGATAGCTTTAGGCAACACAACATTGACAGAATCGCTAGAAGACATCTTGTAAAATATGAAATTCTACTCATTTACAATAATAAGCGATCTATAGTAACTATTAGTCTCTATAAGCTATTAAAACACTACAGCCTAAATTGAATGTAATAAATCATACAACTAAAAACCGGCACTATAATCATTATTAACCCTCCGGCAGTCGCGCTGTTGTAAAAAGTACAACAGTGTCAGTTTTATTGCTGCACAAAACTATTGAATTGGGTGGTGTCAGTGAATGAGTCACCTATGCATTCTAAAAATTTCCCCCCTCATTCCACTGAGTTGCAGTATCAACCGAGCAATGTTTCAGTCTTTAGGTGCCATTTAGTCGCGACAGTGCATAAGTCGCACTGTGCATAAGATAGGGAAAGACTGTATACGGGGACTGTAAACAAACCAATAACACAGAATTCTTATTGGGCAATGAAATGGTAATCATCCAAATGTTAATAGGCATAAAATAATCCAAGAAGATGGAAAAGTAATAAATTATACAATTAATTAATATGTTTTTACAGTAAACAGAGTACATAACACTTGGAAAATTGGATGTTGTAAAAACAACGTCAATTAATTACTAAAAGGTTAATTACTAGAATTTGTAGGCTAATCTCCACTCAATTTGCTAAACAAAATTTGTGGTTTCGGAATGTAGTTGGATTTTCTAGGTTAGGTTTTACATGCTTACAACGTGAAACAAGTGTCATGGCGGCTCACTGCCACCCTGTTCCACTCTAATCTGTCGTTTCGTAACGTAACATTAGTTTTCGTTGGTGAAATTAAATTTGTTAATCTTTCGTTTGTCATCAGTTAGTGTTAACTTGAAATTACTAAGCGAAGCGTTAACGTTAGGGTGAAACTCACCCTAAAAAATGAAAAATAAATCCGGTCACTGACTCCGGCCAACAATAATGTATTGTTACAAGCCAACATGTCAACAATAATGTTTTCCGATTTGCTGATTCTCAGCTGTTGGTGGGAATTAGCCAATTGGGGGACATTCTGGGTGGTTGTTGGCTTGTTGGCCGGTGATCGATGGCATCACACGACAACGTTTTGACAAATCTGCTTTGACGAGTATTAAATAGAGTATTATTACTAAATGAGGCGGAAGAAAACTGGAACCAAGAAAGCGATAAGAATTTGTATTTAGGCCTGTATCAAATTTTCCTCTGGTTGATTATTAATCAAAGAAGCGTTAAACCAATATTAATAACGAATAGCTAATAAAGAAATGTTGTCAAAGCCGATACTCACTTCACCAGTATGCCTGCAGTGGTGGGCAGATAACTTCCAAGGCCTCGAAAACGTTGCAGTACATCCGGGGTAATCACACGCATAATTTTTGGCAAGTATTTGTTTAGCTGAAAACAACAATAATTATGATTAAATATTTGTGAAGCTGATTTCTCAATAAAAAGCATTTCTCAATAACAAAATATATTGAATATTAATTTGTTCATCCAATGTAGAAAATGATCAATAAGTGGCAAACTATAGGAACAGGTTCAAATTGACTTTCAATAGGTTTAAGCTGGATTCCCACACGCCTGTAACAGTGAATGTGACCGACCGCTACAGTAAAAATATAATTTCGACCTGATTGGACTGTTCTCACTCAGCACGGCCTAGCGAGTATCCAATTTGGTCGTATAGGAATAATATTTTCACTATTGTCATACATAAAATTGATCCATGTATATTATTTTTGTGAGTTAAAATTTTAAACGCTCATTCATTTACTTAGGACAATAATAATTTGACGATTCAACTTCCAGCCGTCAACCGATCTCATCAAATTCACTGACACTGGTTTTTTGTAGGAGTCCGGCTTTAATTAGATTGAAATATGGTCTCATTACATCAAAAGTTTGTGATACTGGATATTGAAGAGTATTTTAGTATATTTGACAGTTTAAGTTCAGGATTTAATTAATACTATTTCAAGGATTTAATTATATAACTTAAATAAAAAATTCACAAGGGGCAAACATAGACAGCGTAGTTTAGAATGGATTTTCTCGAAAAAAATGCTATCATTTTCAATAGAACTATTATGGTAGACAACTTTCACTACAGTACCCATGAAAAATGCTTGGTAAAAATTGTAGTCTTTGAGAAACTATTAGAATAAAACCACCGCATTTATTTATTGCATTAGATAAGAGTTTGAACAGGAAGTGCAAAGCAATTTGGCTTGGTTATCCGACAAAGATAAATATGGCCAGTTTGTTGTCGTTGGAGTGTGGTAGCTGTTGGCTTTGAGAAGAAGCTCTGTCGCTATTGTTATTTGATCAATAAGTTTCAGAGCCTTCTAGAAGATTTGTACCAAATGACAGAGCCTTATCTAATTGTTAAATAACAACAATTTATTTGTATAGTATCAATAAAGAATTCTGAATTTTAGAAGCCGTCTAATCATTCCAATCATTCAACTTAGGTTCACATTAATTTTGATTTGAATTACAAAACTGAGAGATGTAAAGAATAAAAGGTAAACTTCTTTGTTCTCTAAAGTAAAAGAATTAAATTTGTAAAAGTGAAAAGAATTTGCCATATTGTTTTGAATTTGAAGTAGCCTACACATATGATATTGATCATCAACATCCAACTTTTCACATTGAGACAACTTTAATATAAATGTTAACCAATTTCCTTGCAGACATAAATAATGAATTTGTAAAGGCCGGTAAGTTTAGCTAGATTAACTAGCATATTGACCTGCAACACACCACTACAGAAAGAATAGCAGAAGATTTGTCTGTTGCAAATTTCCTTATTCTCAAGAAGCATCCAACTCAAATACTGTAGCATGGCTTCAATTAAATTTAAAAATTATATGGCAACACAATCAGTAGGATACTGACACATATCAATTTATTGCTTGGCAGAATGTCTCGAGAGCATATCATTATTGAGCTGACTGAGAATTGCATTTTGGGTGGCCAGCAAAGTAGAGTTGATGGAAACTTTTTACCTATGTGACATTCACTAAAACAATACGGTAAACCAACTTTGAAAAGCTTACCTCTTTTATTAGGCTTTTGTTTTGATGAACTAGGTTTTATAATATCATCGTCGTCCATTGAGTCAATTTTTGAAGTATCATCATCCATGTTAGCATTATCGAGTTGAGTTGGTTCATAATCGGATGCAGAGCTTTCATCATTTGAAGTTCCTGGATTGTTGTATGAAATGTCTTCACTATCAATATTATATTCACTATCATCATTATTAGATTGTTCCAAATCGCCTGAAGAATCTGCTTCAAGAAATGTGAATTCTGATTCTGAAGAATGTTTGACGGTGTTTCTAGAAGAGTCGAGACATTCTTCATTTGCCTTATTGGTAGATGATAGTTTAGCAATAGAAAAATTGCACGTAGAAGAGCTCAAATTACTATCAGATTCCATTGCTCCAAAATCTGCCAAGTAGAAATATTTAGAGTATCGCAAAAAACACTTCGGATTAACAAACAAACTCAACTCAATTCTAATTGAAAAACTATAATTTTCAAAAGTCATTGCATTATGACTAAGAACGCATTGTCTTGTAAAGCATTTAAGCACGTAGGCACACTGTTTACAGCAAGTCAGCAACAAGAGTGTTATAACTTTTGTTCAAGACAGTTTTTACAATGTTTAATCTGAGTACAGTGAAGTAATGTTGTAACTTGTGCTTCAACTTTGAAACCGTACCTTATCTGATGTTTTACTCACCTCACCACAATTACTAGAGCCCTAGTAATATTAAAAACTTTTCACTGTCATAAATAATAAAAAGCAGAAAAAAATTTAAAATAGTTACAAAGACAACTTATTATTTTATAAAATCCTGCCGTGTTTCATAAAACGGCAAAATTCACCTCATGCTTCCCAAACTTTTATCAAAACGTGGGAAATTCATCATTCAAAGCACTGACCACAGTAAAAGGATTAGTCCAAAACAATGGCCTTTTAAATATTTTACTATTAAGTTAATATTCTGAACTTTTTAAATATAATTAAATAATTTAGAAATTAAACAAGAACAAACAGTAAATTAACTCCATACACCGAACGGACCAAACACGAATTGAAATTGAAAAGGTTAGTTTACCACAAGTTCAATGTAGTCTATGCCAAACAAGCATTGTAATGCGCATGTGCAGTTAACGTTTTTTTGAACAGTATTGTTCTTTGTGATAACGGTTACTGAGCAGTTTAAAAGGCTCAGTTATTATTATAGTCCAGTCACTAATAATACATTGGTGCATGCAATTTATAATTGTAGTTCTGATTTTTTAATATAATATTATTTGGGTATATAAGAGGAGTCCAAAACCAATTTCTTCATGCAAAATTTCCTTGTGCTAGATACAGAGTGGCCCAAAAACCTTGTATTTTAGGCTCATTTTTGAGTTTTCAGCTATTTCTGACAAATCTCGTAATTGGAAAGAAACATTTTTTGCTCTCGCCTTTTTTTTAGATCATGAAATTCTGAATAAAATGAGATCATTTGGAACTCTTTATCTCCAATAGTACTAAGATATGATTTTTCAAAAATGAGTGAAATTTGAAGGAAAAATCAATTTTGATGAATTTCAGTTTATGATCAACAATATTTTCCGATTGTCAACATTTAGATGTATAATTCAAAATCCCTCTAGGCGTATTTTTGTGCTCTACAATCTGAGATCAGGGAGAGCGCTCTATCTCAAATAGATTTCCAGGTACACCTGACAACAATGCTCCTTGTATTGTGAAGAACACTTAATTTTCAGCTTCAACCATCATCACCAACTACATTGTCTTCATATTGATATTTCGCACAATGACATATAAGTTCATGAGATCATGTTCTATGAGAATCACCCGCAAGATGCACTTCATTTCAGTATTTCCTAGTGGAGAGGCGCGCTTAAGGACACCTCAAGGATCAAAATTTCAAACACTTATAGCTTTTGACACAATGCTCAGATTTCATCGTACTACACTTCATTCTTCTCGGCTCGTCAAGGCGGTTCAAAATCATGCATCATAAGTCAAATTCGGTTGAAAAATGAAAAATGTACTGTTGAGTGAACTTACGCCCATATTCCAGGTGTATATACCTACATATTTTACACTCAATATTTATTTAGTTGAGTTTAGCACATTCTATAAATAACCTAATGGGGCGATAGTCTCAATCATAATATAACAACAAATTCTATAGAAACAATTATAATTTACTCAGGTACTATCGTACATAATTGTTATTTTTGTTGCAATTTTTAACAATAAAAAGAGCTTAAGTGTGAATGATGAGCTCGTTTTTTTCGCACAGAGTTTATTGAAACGAGGTGTCAGCTCAGATAACGCTACTCCAAGTTCCTGGGTCACAACCAGTCTTGATCTATATTTACTTTTCATGTCAGTTAGAGCAGTAAACCCAGTTTCACACGAATAAATTGTCGCAAATGGAGTCAATATCTTCAATACATTTTCACTCAAAATTGGGTGTTCCATTTGCACACCAATCCAGAAGGATATGAGAGAATATTCTTCAAACTTAATTTTAAGCATAGAGTCACCTTGGAGATCACTGAGGTTTTCTTTACTCATTTATTGATAATTCAAATGGGTTTTGAATCCATGCCAAACCATTCAAGTTCTCATTAAAATATTTTCCGAAACTACTTTTGAGGATTTCTAAATTTTCAAAAACGTATTTCTTCTCATTGACTGGAGTTAGATACATTTCTTCAGTAATAATCTTAAGATTGGGAAATAGCTCCAAGTTGTCACTTTTGAAACCGCACTCGTACAAACTTAGCTTCTTCACAAAGCTTTCCATCATTTCAGTCCATTGCAGAATGTTTGCATCTATTCTCTGCAAAGACTTGGATAGGACATATATTTTCTCAAAGATATCCGCCATGCATTCTAATTGCAGCAAAAAATCTGAGTTGGTGAAAAACTTTGAGTTTTGGTGGTTTTTCTCAAGCAAAAGTGTAAGGACTTCATGTCTGAGCTCAAATATTCTATAGTGAGATCCACGTTATAATGACAGTATTTGATTAACTTTGATGTTGCTATCCTTGTCTCTATCATTCGACAAAGTAGGTATTCCTATCACTTTATAGCTCCACAACGATGCCAAATCTGTTTTTGGCAATGTAGAAATATAATTAATTGATGCAGAGGCAAGGCAACGCTGTTCTTCTATCTTTATCCACTGCCATTATAACTTGGACCTCACTATAGTTAAAGCTTTTCCTTTTGATAGCCAGTAAGCGAGCTTCAGTAAGAAACAGTAGAGCTGTGTGTTCTGAGCCCATGTCTTCACAGAGAATCCTAAAAACTCATAACTGCATGCCGTTTAATGCTGTTTGGTAAACCTTTTTATTCTTTTTTAAATTGGATAATCTTTTTCAATATAATTGTTAAGATCTTAACAACCAATAACTCGCGTATTGGACCACTTAAAAATTTCAGTTTTTCTCACTCTTATAATGATCTTGATAATTATATTAAAAAAGATTATCCAATTTAAATAACAAAAAAGTGTACTGAACAGCCTTAATGAGATTGACTGTTTCAACGACCACATGTAAAACCTCCATCAAGTTCAAGAGCCATGCCTTTTGCTGCTAAAGCCTCCCTATGAATTATACAGTGTGTCCATCTAGCTTCTGGTGCTACCTTTTTGATCAATCCTCAAAGTCCAGTGTACTTTCCTGACATAGCCCGAGCTCCATCTGTAAAAATTCCTACACATTTGCTCCAATATACGTGGTAGGTCCAGAAAGTAAGTTCCGTTTGGTAATAAAATTGAATTGTGTACAGATACAGAAAAGTTATTTATTGCACAAAATTCTACAACTCTTAACTACTTTTCCACATAACTACCGAAATTTTGCAGACATTTGTCATAGTGTGGCACCAGTTTTTGTATGCCTTCTTCATAGAAAATTGCCGCCTGTGTCTTTAACCAGTTGGAAACAGTTTCTTTCAGCTCGTCGTTTTCAGCTTGTCGAAATTTCAGTTTTCCGGTAACAATTTCATGCATTAGTGATCGTGAAATTTGGGGAAATTCCATAGCGAGAGCACTAATTTATTGTAAACCTTCGGTTTTCATGGATCTTGTCATCAATCGCGTGAACCAGTTCTTCTGTAACCAAAGATGTACGCCCACTTCGTTCTTCATCAAGCACATCACTACGTCCGTCATTGAACTGACAGACCCATCTTCTCACCATTGAATCACTCATCGCACTTTGTCCATAAACATCGCAAATTTGCCGATAAATTTCACTTGGGTTCACTTCCCTTGCATTCAGAAAACGAATCACAGACCTGATTTCACAAGCGGCGGGATTTTCAATCAACACCGACATTGTAAACAAGCACAACAAAACGTACGTGGCTGACAGTGATCTCCAAATGGCGCACGTTTCTTCTCCTTGATACAGAGCGTCTACCGCGAATGTGCGGAACTGCGATGGCAGCGCTGTAGCGGATATAAATTGAAACGGAACTTACTTTCTGGACGTGCTATCGTATGTCAATGTCCTTCAAAAATGTATCAATCATTTGAAAAATGCTTTCACTGGTATGTGGGAGAGTGGTAGGGGGCTTCGGGAAAGTCAATATTTTTTCTCTCCCTATAATTTTGATGATATACTTATTGTATCAATCAATGGAGAATAAAATAATGAAAAAAGAAAGATGCTTATAGTAATAATTATTTTAGATGTAAATTCATATAATTTTTCAACTAAGCTTCGCCCCCCCCCCTGAGGAATCATCGCGCCCCATTTAGGGTCGCGCTCCACACTTTGAGAACCACTGCTCTAGGACATTGTATCTGGGTAGAAAACATATCTGAATATCATATTTAAATTATTGTCCGGAAGTCTTCAGTAACTAACACAGCAGCCATTTTGCTTTTTTCACGTATTATTTTTTTCTGAATAATGGTTGAACATACGGAATTGAAACTGTGCACAATCATTTACAACAGCTGGACAAAGCTACAACAAAGTTATTATAATTTTTCAAATTAATAAAACAAAATGGCGGCCATTTAAAATTTTGTTTCTCAAATACCTCAGAAACGGATGGTTTTACAAAATCTTTACAAGAATAACGTTTTTCAGTAAATTTATTTACCTTATTTACCTATCGATTAGTACCTGATTTTCTAAGATTGGACAAATATTAACGGAGATATGGCAGCTTTAGTGGTTGGTGACCCACCTTTAGAGTGTTAGGTAACGCTATTTAATTGTTTGAAATTACCTAAAATCGCTTGCTATTAATATGCGATGCAAATAAAGATTGTTGTATCATTGAGGCGACTCTATTAGCATGCCTTGGTTTGCACTGCAAAAAACTTTCAGTGGTCACTTATCACTAAGGCGATAAGGCCATATCTCAGTTGATATTGGTCCAATCTTGCAAAATCTGGTAATAATCGATAGGTAATTGAATTTACTAGAAAAAATTATTCTTGTATTTTTTTGTAAAGCCAACGGTTTTTCAATTATTTGAGAAACAACATTTTAAAAGGCCGCCATTTTGTTTTATGAATTTGGAAAATGATCATAATTTTTTTCTAGCTTTGTCTAGTTGTTATGAATGACCATGCAAAGTTTCAATTTCGTATGTTCAATCATTATTTGGAAAAAAATAATAAGTGAATAAAGCAAAATGGCCACTGTGAGTGTAACTGAAGACTTCCGAACAAATTAAATATATGATATTTAGATATGGCTTTTACCCACGGACAATACCCTAGAGTATTGGTAGGGAGTTCGCACTTCAAACTATGAGCATTGGTTAGATTGCAACTAATAATGTTATTTAAGAATGTGTTATTCAATAAAAAAGATATTATTTAATAAAATGCAGCTAGTTTCGAACTTGATTTTTCCACAAAAATATTGAACTAGTTGAACAAATGCGGGAACGTTTCTACTTAGATGAAGAGTGTGTGTATGTGTAATATTAGTGTTAAGTAATGAGTAATTGCTAATTATTTGTTAATTATAGATGTTTCTTTCTCATTTATTATGAAACCTACTGTACTACTGTCACTTGTATAAGAATAATTGGAGAAAAAAAGTATGGAAATTAATTGATGAGTTATGTTTTGTGTTCATATCCTAAGTCAAAAAAGCTATTTGACCATAATTATAATTATATTGTGATTCGTCACTTTATACTGTGAGCATTGGTTGAATGGGGAGCATTGATGTTGTTTAACAAAGGAATCCTGAAACATATCCTGATGTAAACCTCACAACAGACACTATAGTTAGGTCCACCTTATAATTGCAGTATTTGATGAACATTGGTGTTGCTATCCTTGCTATCATTCAACAAAGCAGATATCACTATCCTTTTCTAGCTCCACAGCGTTGCCACATTGTTTTTCAACGACAAATAAATGTAATTGATTGACAAAATATTCAATTTCAATAAATTATGAAAATTTATTTTTAATAATTGAATAATATGTATCTGTGTGATTAGTATTCTAAGATCTAGTCCAGTCAAATGGTCGTTTTTCATGAAACAGTCCCAAAAGAATTTTTCTTGACGGTTCTATATGTATTTTGGGGCACTGGATTCGAATCTGGAATTTGGCGGCTTCACCCCAAAAACCCCCAAAATTTCGGACTTTTTTCAATTTTCCCATTTTATCTCGTGAACCTTGAGTTTCTCAAGAAAAATCATTCCCGACCAAATTAAAGAGAATAAAATTCATCCAATAAATTCTCCATCCAATAAATTGAATGGTCGCGCAGGATTCTACCATTTTTGGTTCGTAGCTACAAATTTTCAAAAAAGGGGTATTTTTAAGGGGTTTTCATAATTATGCAAACCTACCACTTCTACCCTATACAACATGGATATTTTTCTAGTATAGATAAAAAACTACACATCACGTGAAAGAACAATTCATTATGAACATGATTCCTCAGGAATTTTTGAATGTAGTATTGGGGGAGGGGGAATATACCCAAAAATAGAAAATCATGTCCTACAGCCAAAATACAAATTTTTCATTATAATACCTTTTCAAGGCCTTCCTAACAAAAAAAATACATATTTCGGCTGAAATCATCTCACGCGGGCTATTTCTATGAGAATCACCCGTTAGAAACATTTAATTTCAGTATTTCCTAGTGGGGGATACGTCAAGGATCAAAATTTCAAACACTTATAACTTTTGACACAATGCTCAGATTTCATCGTACTACAGCTCATCTTACTTATCTCGTCAAGGCGGTTCAAAATCATGTATCATAATTGAAATTTGATAAGAAAACTCGTTTAGGTATTTTAGCCACTATTTAAATACACAGAAAAATGGCCAATTTCTATATTCAAAACTGTGTATCTCGGTAACCCGAAATGATAAAAAATGGTACTTGGTCTTGATTTGAAGAACAGAATCTCCTCTTTCATGCAGTTTCACGCCATTTCACCAAACTGCTAGAGGGGGGGCAAAAACCAAGAGGTATGAGGGTGGGGGAAGGAATACCCCCAAAGGATAGAGGGTCCTGGGGTTTTCCCTATAAATTTTAGATTCGATGTTATAATATTCTTCATTTTTTCCAGTTTTATACAAATGTGGTTGAAGTATCAATACAAACATATACATTATTAGTTATTGAATCATGAGATATTTATTCTAAATATAGCCCTAAAGTAGGAATACACTGAAACAGATTTCTTGAAAATCATGGAAACAGAGATAACTTTTTCTTTTACTATGACAACTTAAACTATTTCATTGGGGATCATATTCTAATTTGAAAATAGCTTTCAGTTAGAAAGCTAAAGAAACATTTCCAATAATTCTGTTCCAATAGTTCTCACCAACTCTGTACATACATTTTTGATTGTCTGATTGTACCCTTTCTTTTTCTTTCACTGTGACATCTTGCAACTTGTTAATTCTCACGTTGCAATTTATGCAGTAACTCACTTATTGTGCCCTGATTAATAATTGTACCCATTCTTTATAATTCAAGCTTCAACTATACCACAGAGAAAAATATATTCTTTATTACTCCGTACCCGTAGCCATACTTTGAAGGCAAAATTTTGCTACATTGTTGATACTGTAGAAGGAATTATTCTACTGCTGTTTAAAAAAAGTATTAAATCAGTATGAGATTCTATAAGGATTCGTGTAGATACACCAGAATTTTCATTATTTATCTGATCCTTGGGGGGCCTAGGCCCCTCCTAGGCCTGTAAAAATATAATCGTGAGGTAAGATACGTTTGATTCAAAAAATCAAGAAATTTGCGATATTTACCTCATTTTCACAATCTCGACAGTTTTTCGATAATAAACAGGAAAGAGGAGAAAATTCTCTACAACCTCGACTACTTTTTCGATTTTTTATCTGAAGTGTTTCACAAGATACGCAACTTTGAATATACGAGACTGTGGAAATGATTAACATATCACAAATTTTTCGCATATTCAAAGTTGCGTACCGTAGCTTATTGTGTTTGAGACGTCACTTCTGGCGCTATCATAGTTTCACAACTATTCTGTTCCACACTCCTATCTCATGCAGTCGTTAACCATATCTATAATAAAATAGTTGACTTATACACGTACGGGATAGGAAAATTATGTCCAATGCATCATCACGTCTGAACTACTGGACTAATTAACTTGAAATTTTGCATATAGGCTAGATTCTTAAAGATGGTTATTAAAATAGGCCTATTTTCAGTTCTTCGAAATTTCATTACGTCAAGTTTGAAAATAGTTCCTTGCGAAGCACGGCTTCCTGCTAGTATTATATTTATATATCAATTTGGAAGACCAATAATCTGTTATATTAACAACTGCTACATGATGTGATAAAATATCGATATATCATATATCGAGAAAAAGTATCGATATAACATAATCAAGATAAAAATACCAATATTCAATATATATTATCATAAAAATATCGAGAGTTATCCATAGCCACAGAATAGGTACAGAATGGAAACTTTTAATCAAACGCCTATATAATCAATGTTTTTTACATGACGCAAATACTAGACACGTCACGTGACCTTGAGAAGTTCCAATCCTGGTCTTCTGATTGGCTCGTGGCAGTGAATGAGATTAATTGATCCGGATCATTAAAGTGATCCGAACCTACTATCAATACGAGGTCCAAGTTATAATGGCAGTGGATAAAGATAGAAAAATAGTGATGCCGATTCTCTGCATTAATTAATTACATTTCTACACTATCAAAAACATAATTGGCATCGTTGTGAACCTAGGAAAGGATAGAACCACCGGCTTTGTCGAATGATAGACAAGGATAGCAAAACCAAAGTTGAACATATACTGTCATTATAACGTGGACCTCACTATATATAATTATATTTAATCATATTACAATGCGGCGCTTCCTAACAAGATGGCGGATTTTTGCTTCAGGGTACTAGCTACGTTTCCATACTGTATGTATACTGTGCCATTGCTATTGAGAAAATTTTTTTGCTGGTGGTTAGTTAAGTTTTTGTTTATTTAGATAAATTTTAAATACTATTGCTCTTCAGTAATTTAAATTAAAAATGAAATAATGATATTATTTTAACTGCAATGCATTTAGAAGTAAGTAGCCCACTTTATATGATAATAATTGGCTGCTGAGGATAATTTCTTGCTATGGTGGTCTATATGGTGCTGCCATGTCAGGTGGATGTCTATTAGTAAGCCAAGGAAATTTGTGGAGCTTTTTGTCATTATGTTGTCATCTATATGTTCCGTTGCTGCGCCATTTCCTGTAGGTGTGAATTTGAGGTGGACTGTTTAGTTTTTGTTCATAGTTGTAGTCTATTGCATATTGTAGATTTGGTATTGGAAGTTGAGTGGATTTCACAGAACAGTGCATGATGATTGATATTTGGTTGGGGTAAGCTGTGCATTTGATAAGATCAGTTGACAGGTTGTGGTAGCAACTATCAATGCTTGTCATTGATGATTTTGTCATTATTGTAGCCGGTATGTCGTATATAGAGCATCCATGCTGTGTGAGCATGTTTCTCAGATCTTTGTAGTTTTGTTTGTCAGTGTATTACTATCTCCAAGTATCACCAGTCTATAATGTTTAGCTGTGTATTTTTGAAGTAGATATCCAACTTTAGTCAGGTATTCATTTTTTGTTTTGGGGTTAGGTGATCGGTAAGTGCCTATAATAATCAGGTTGAAGGGTTTTAGTTCAACTTTTATGACAATTGTTTCAAAGACTTGTTCTGTAGGCCAGTATGGTGCTTCCATAGGTAGTCCTACAACATCAGTAGTGGATTTTATGTTGTCTTTCTTGTAAATTGCTATGCCACCCCATAGACATGCTGTTCTACATAAATTTGTTAGGAGTGTGTAGCCGGGAAGTTTTGTAAGTTGTAGTTCTTCCTGTTTGAGGCTGTGCTCAGACAGGATTATTATATCTGGCAAAAATTGATTTAGCTCTATTGTAAGTCGGTCTATTTTTCCTTGTAGGCCTCTTTGGATTTTAAGGTGGTAGATTGTAAATAGTTTGTTTTTTCTATGACTGCTTTGTTGGAGGTTTTGTTTTGTTTGGATTTATTTTGTTTTATTAGTATTGATTTCTGATTGCTGTATTGTAGTTGTTTTAGTAAGGTGATTTTCTACGTTTCGTGGAGAGGTAAGGCCAACTCCTCGTTTGAGGATTTCTTATTGCTGCTCTCCCTGTCCCCGGTCAGTGCCTCCATTAGCCTCTCAGCCAAAATCCTCGATCCCTCTCCAGTCAGATGTAGTCCATCCCATCCTAAATGGTGTTTGTTAAGGCAGTTTGAATTGTTATCTTCAGCTGCTCGCACATAAAGTTCAATGCCTTAATTGTCTCAATGATAAACCCCTCATTTACATCCTTCCAAATCGGTATAGATGCCACGTACCACTTGGTGTGTGGGAAGCGCTTGATATTTGCTTCAATTGTGAGCCAAACAGGGTGCATTACGTGGTTTGGTGTTTTTGACCTAGGTAGATTGTTTGAGCCAATGTTCAGTAGTACCTTTGGAGGTAGTGTGGTTCTGTTTTTAAAGAATCTACTAATACCTTGAATTTTCCCACCTGGGATGATTTCCACATTGATGGCCTGTTTGCTCTTATCCTGTATTATACTTGTGGCATGCTTTAGTAAGGAATCACCTACTATCAGTGTCCTGCTGTTCTGTACTTCACCCCCCACTCACCTCCTCCCCTCGGTCCCCTGGCAGCAGCTCCTCATCTATCTCCCTGCTTGGTTGTTTTGCAGCTGGCGGTACAGTCTTTGTTTGAACAGGTGGGCTGCTAGCATCTGTGTGTCCCCGGCTGTCTTCTGCTTCTCTTCCACCGCCCTCGATATCGTTCACCAAATTTTTCGTATCCTCCTCTGCCTTTCTCCTGATGGGGCATGTAGGCTCGGGGTAGATGCCCTGCGTGAAATCGAAAATTACATTTTCTAGCCTATAAATAACATCAGTCTTCCTTGCCAATGCATCTAAGACTCTATTTCTATCCGTTTTTAACAATTGGATTTCGTCTTTAAGTTCTTTTATATCCTCAAGTAGAAGTTTAATTATTTCATCATAATGGTCAGTATGACTTGTCCTAGTTATATTTCTTGGTGTGAGGTTACGGCGCATACAGGTATTAGTTTCAGATATAGAGTTAGTGTGAGCTGCAGAATTATTCAGCATTGATGAAATTAGGATGGCTTCGTCAGTAATTAGTGTTGTACAGTTTTAACACATCCATGTTTGTTCATTGCATTCTCCTTTCATCATCAATTCGTCAGTAATGTCTACACAATTTATATGGTACCATTTGTTACGATCACATTCACAGGTCACTGCCCTATCCTCATCATGCACTATGAGTTTGCAGATACTACACAGGGAGTGGTGTCGAGTGCCTATTTCATCAGTATTTTTGTCGTTGCTAGTTTTAGGCTTTGTTTTTTAGTTTTCTGTGATGTTGTAGTTTGTTTATTCTTCATCTTGTAAGAGTCAATGCAAGTAGTGGAATATTCTAAAGCTTGTCTTTTTGTTGAGAAAGTTTATAGGTGAGCAAGTAGAATCAGTCAATCTATAGTCTATGATAGCCTACAAAGAAATTAAGTGCCTTGGAAATTTCCGATTAATTACTGGTATTTTGAAACGTGCAATTGTCTATATTTATAAACTTTATGGTCATTTTTTTGTTTGACACGAGATATGGTCAATGATGAGCATGTAAATTAACAATTGTCAAATATGTAAAATATAAAGAACATCAATTAGGCTATGTCAAATGTAAATTAACAGTTAGGTAAGAAGTATTATGTATTTTCAGTATTTATTTTTCAAATCATATAATTATTCAACAATTAAATCATGCATTAAAAGTTATCCTTGGAGTTTTAGGAAATATTTATGCTCAAACTTCAATTTCGATAAAGATTTTTGTCATGAGGACGTGCAGTCTGTTTCCTGACTAGGTTATGTCGAATGAGTATTTTCTTCAATTATTTTAGTGAGATATTTGAGCTGATTTTATGCAGTTTAAAACTTATTTCTTCAATTTGTGTAATTTCACAAGCATGCATCAAGAAATATCCTTGGAGTTGAGAAATATTGAAAGCTGCAGATTTCGTAATGAGATCATGCAGTTTGTTACCTGACCATTTAGGCTATGCTGAATGAGTGGTGATTTCAATTAATTTTCTCCCATTTCATGGACTGTGTTGACTCAATTATTGCTTCACGTAGTTTTTAATTTACCGATAAACATATATTTTACACTCAATTATAACATCTACTTTAATTTAAAATAACTTTTTTCGGAGCACTAAAATCAGACTTGTTCACTTGCAGCCCCTTTCATCCAATGATCTAATGATATTTCCTCAAGCTTGAGGAGGTCAGTGAATTCAAGTGAAGTTGAGTAATGTTAATCCCACTTCAGAGATACACCATCAAAGGCTGACATTCAGCTCATCCCGAGATTTATTTCAACCATTCATTAAATCAGTTATAAACCATAAAATAGTTGTATCCAAACAGTTTATGTATCCAAGTACTCCATCAAATCCATTCATTGAAAGTTCATTAATTAAATTCAAGTTTATTTAATCTGTTGTAAGCCATGAAATAGTGGTAACTTATTTGTCCAAATACTACACCAAATGTGACTAACTTAGCCACTGACTCGTTTACAGGGAGAAGAGTGTGGAAGCCACAGTGGGTTCTGTCCAGTCCAGATGCAGCCAGACTACTTGGATGGTCAAGGTCAAGACAACTCAAGTTCAATGCCTCATTCACAACATCAAGGACCAGACATGCACAACTGTGATTGGCCAATCCATGAACCAGATCAACATCAAGACACCATTGAAGATAAGTATCACATCCAACTCAATGTGGATAATCATAGTGTATACTTGGCCCACAACTACACAAAACATCCTATTGAAATAATTCGGCCCAAATCAGAGGAACTAATCGAAGAAGAAGAAGATGATGATGATGATGATGATGAAGAAGAACAACAACAACTTGGAGTAGAAGTTGAAGTGAGAAGTGGAGAAATAAAGCAAGAGAGTGACACCTGTCTGCAGATTGAAAGCATCTATTCTCTCTCCTCAGATAGACTGAATTCTGACCCCTCTGCTCTTGAACATATAAAAGTTGAAAATGAAGAAGTTAAGGAGGAACACATATCTTTTGAAGCAGAAGCAGATACATTGATGCAAATTGAAGATATTTCTTCTGATGTAGTATCGGAGAATTATGAAAGTGGAAGTGTATCATCTGGACTGTCTATACCATACTTTGAGGAACGAGTAGGTTCAAGCTCCCATAGGTCTGTTGACGCAACTCCTGGAAACACTATGATGAAAGATTCTAAAGAAGATTACAATGAGGTGGACTTACTAATTGAAAATGCAAGGAAGAATGTGATTGATGCAGCAAGTGATAGTGAATTAACAAAGTGTCAGTTGTGTGGTGAAGCATTCAGCAACACTAGAGAATTGAATCTTCATTGTAGAATACACACAGCTGGAAAACATGCTTGCAAATTCTGTAATTACAAAACAACAAAGAAATCAAATCTTATTAGACATTTAAAGTCACACACAGGAGAAAGACCCTTCAGCTGTGATTTGTGTGACTACAAAGCAACAAATAAATCACATATCATCACTCATCTAAGGACACACACAGAAGAAAGACCCTTCACCTGTGATTTTTGTAACTACAAAGCAAAACTGAAATCAAGTCTCATCCGTCATCTACGTACACACACAGGAGAAAGACACTATGGCTGTGATTTGTGTGACTACAAAGCAACACACAAATCAAATCTTACCAGACATTTAATGTCACACACAGGAGAAAGGCCCTTCAGCTGTGATTTTTGTGACTACAAAGCAACAAATAAATCAGATCTCATCATTCATCTAAGGATACACACGGGAGAAAGACCCTTCAGCTGTGATTTGTGTGACTACAAAGCAACAAGGAAATCAAATCTCATCACTCATCTAAGGACACACACGGTAGAAAGACCCTTCAGCTGTGATTTGTGTGACTACAAAGCAACAAGGAAATCAAGTCTCATCACTCATCTAAGTACACACAGAGGAGAAAAATACTGTAGCTGTGATTTGTGTGACTACAATGCAACACACAAATCAAATCTTATCAGACATTTAAAGTCACACACTGGAGAAAAATGCCTCCTGCTTTAATTTCTGTGAATATGAATCTATAAGCCTGATATTGTAGATTCAAAATTATTCTTTTAAAATTATATCAGACATCTTGTGAAAATTATGAGTTACTCAAAATTCTAATGGGTATTCAAATCGATTTTGAACAATTAAATTGATAATGAGGGTAGGACCAGGGAATCCTTGATGATCCTTGATAGCCGGCTGTATTAAATCTATAAGTTTTGAGTTTGTAGAAAACAAAGAAACACAAATGGTGTCTACTGACACCATTCCCTGCAAACTCACACATATTATTCTTTGAAATCAATATGGGCAATTTTAATGTATAAAGCCTAGTTGAAATAAAGAGTGGGCATGTCTCAATCTGAGAATTTTGAATGATATACTCCCTAATTGACTACCTTCCTAAGATATATATAGATCTGAGAACTTCGATCGATATAGTCTACTTCCTACAACAAGAGAATACCTTCTCAAGATATTATTAATTTATCCATATTTGTAGATATTATTTCATTGTTTTCTCCAGATTACTTGTTTTGCTTCTAGATGATTACTAAACAGAGTTAGATGCACTTCAAACTGTGAGCATTGGTTAGGTTGCAACTAATAATGTTATTTGAGAATGTGTTATTCAATGAAAAACATATTATTTAGTGAAATGCAGCTAGTCTCCAACTTGATTTTTCCACAAAAACATTGAACTAGTTGAACAAATGCGGGAACGTTTCTACTTAGATGAAGAGTGTGTGTATGTGTAATATTAGTGTTAAGTGATGAGTAATTGCTAATTGTTTGTTAATTATAGATGTTTCTTTCTCATATTATGAAACCTATTACTGTCACTTGTAAAAGAATAATTAGAGAAAAAAAAGTATGAAAATTAATTGATGAGTTATGTTTTGCGTTCATATCCTAAATCAAAAAAGCTATTTGACCACATAATATATTGTGATTTACTGTGAGCAATAAAGTGAGGCGGTCCACCTTGCATTGATATGCATATAGTGAGGTGTACGTTATAATGGCAGTGAAGAAAGATAGGAGATCAACGTTGCCGTTGCCTCTGTCTTGTCAATGCCTTCTATAGACGTTAGCTGGTACAGGTTTATTGATGTAATATTAACTGTTTATTCTCGTTTAATATAATAAATTTTAAGATAAAGAAAGGAAAAAAAAGATGTTGTCGAATTCCACTATAACATTTTTATTCACCAAAACTAGTTTTCGTTGCTTATGGCAACATCTTCAGTGGCAACTGAAGCTGAAATATCAGCTGATAATATAAATATAAATATAATATATATAAATATAATAATTAGATAATATATATAAATATAAGCTGATATTTCAGCTTCAGTTGCCACTGAAGATGTTGCCATAAGCAACGAAAACTAGTTTTGGTGAATAAAAATGTTATAGTGGAATTCGACAACATCTTTTTTTTTCCTTTCTTTATCTTAATATGGAGAAGTTCCACAATATCTCTGATAAAAGTGTTAAATTTATTAAAAGTGCTAGTCTAGTGCAACAGAAAAAACTCTATTCTAACCTGAAACTGAAGTTTGGGATTGCAGAAAGAAACATTTGGTTCAACAAAGAATGTTTGCCACACCTGTAATGTTTCCCATCTGCTTCCTGTAAATATCAGCTTCAGTTGCCACTGAAGATGTTGCCATAAGCAACGAAAACTAGTTTTGGTGAATAAAAATGTTATAGTGGAATTCGACAACATCTTTTTTTTTTTCCTTTCTTTATCTTAATATGGAGAAGTTCCACAATATCTCTGATAAAAGTGTTAAATTTAATAAATTTTATTTTATCAAGCAAGAAATAATACTTTTCAATAATTTCATAAAGAATTTTCATAAATTAAATATTTTATTAATTATTGATTCTACATTGTTGAAAGACGATCTGGCAACAGAGCAAAGCGAGTAAGAGATAGCGCTATCTGCTTTGTTGAAGATAGACAAGGATAGCATTTATACCATTGCCAATCAAATACTGTCATTTTACATGGACCTCACTATAGGCGCTGGCTTACGTTGGCGGATATGTGGATGTGGCATTGTAGTGAAGTAATGGCAGTATTTGATGTTGCTATCCTTGTCTATCATTCGACATAGGTAGATAGCGCTATTCCTTTCTAGTTCTGCAAGGTTGCCAGATCGTTATTTAACTAGTAGTTCTGTGAACAGTAGACCTCACGCAGTATTCTCATCCACAAGTACCTGATTGAAACTATAGACCTTATGGAAATACAGCAATAGACTGGCTTCTCCACACATCTGTGTAATCACTTGTCAGCTGATTTATGATGAATAATTCTACAGTCTGATTTTTACTCTAATATTGGCGTATGAAGGAGGCTCCTTTTTTCTTTTATATTATCCTTGAAATGCAAAATTTCCAAAAACCTTGTATATAAGTCGATGCGCAATTAAAAAATGAACATACCTGTCGAATTTCATGAAAATCTATTACCGCGTTTCGCCGTAAATGCGCAACATACAAACATTAAGAGAAATGCCAAACCGTCGACTTGAATCTTAGACCTCACTTCGCTCGGTTAATTAATAAAATATTTATATCAATTATGAAATTAGCCCAGTCAACGAAGTGTTATAGAGGAAAAAGTTTGGAAGACAATTTTTGACCCCGCAGTTCTGTTTAGGGTAGTGAGGAGGTGAAAATATCAAAAGTCCCAACCCCTACCCCTATTTTTTGATGTTTCAGGGCCTACAACTCTCCAACGATGCATAGTAAAAATGAATGCTCACTGAAGATTTGTAGAGCTTTTTTTCTCTTCAATTTGATGTATTATTTCACTACTTCATGTTTTCTTTCTATTGTTATAGCAGATTCAATGTGGGGGGTGAAATTTTTAACTCTGCAACAAGTGTCAACTTAGCAGTTCCACACCTTCAATATACGGGCTAGAGATGCGTATTTTTGCTATGTTTACCTCCCAACTAGTCTTTATTAAGCTACAAAGTCAAAAATTGTGTACCAGATGTTCCAGACTCAAAATTTCATTGTCAAGTGATCAATTGTTACAAAATTAAAATTTCACCCCCACATTGAATCTGCTATAACAATAGAAGGAAAACATTAAGTAGTGAAATAATACATCAAATTGGAGAGAAAACAAAGCTCTACAAATCATCAGTGAGCATTCATTTTTACGATGCATTGTTAGAGTTGTAGGCCCTCAAACATCAAAAAAATAGGATTAAAAGCTGTAATTTTAACAATTTTACACTTTCAAGAGCGTATATCTCGAAAACTGTTGGAGATATCACAAATCTCCACAGAGCAAATATTGTAGAGAATTTATCAAGCTTCATTTCTGAACAGCTAGTCATGTCGGTTGAACGCATTTTTCTCGAAATATGAGCGTGTAAGCAAAAATGCAACTTTTAAACCACCCTCATCCCTTTAGCACAAGGGATAGGGATGGGGACTTTTGATATGTTCACCCCCTAACTAGTCCCAAAAAAAATGCAAAGTCAAAAATTGTGTTCAAAACATTCTCTCCAAATTCCTTTGTCAATTGGTCTATTGCATAACAAAAGATCTCACACTCAACACTGAAGCTGCTGCAACAGTCGTGGGGATGTGCGTAAATTTGTGAAATTATACATCAAATTAAAGAGAATTGTATGTTCTATAAGCTCATAATCAGCATGGATTTTTCCTATCGATATTCAAAAAGTTATAAGAGCAAAAATAGCAAAAAATTGAGGGAAAATGTGTTTTTTTTTTTCAAAAATGTCACATCTTTTAGAGCGGATATCTCGAAAAGTGAAAGAGATATAGAAAAAGTTGTTAAATCAATATTATAGGAAATTATATAAGCTTCAATTTCGTATAGAATAGTCATGTCTGTAAGATGCATATAGTCCAGTCACTATATACATTGATGCATGCAATTTATATTGTAGTTCTGTTTTTTTAAATATATTATTTGGGTACATAAGAGAAGCTCAGAACCAATTTCTTCATGCAAAATTTCCTTGTGCTAGATACAGAGTGGCCCAAAAACCTCTTATTTTCGGCTCATTTTCGAGTTTTCAGCTATTTCTGCCAAATCTCGTAATCGGACAGAAAAATTTGCTCTTGCCTTTTTCTTAGAACATAAACTTCTGAATAAAATGAGATCATTCGGAACTCTCTATCTCCAATGAGTGCTGAGTTATGATTTTACAAAAATGAGTGAAATTTGAAGGAAAAATCAATTTTGATGAATTTTAGTTTTTGATCAACAATATCTTCCGATTATTAACATTTAGATGTATAATTCAAAATCGCTCTGGGCGTATTTTTGTGCTCTACAATCAGGGAGAGCGCTCTATCTCAAATAGATTTCCAGGTACACCTGACAACAATGTTCCTTGTATTGTGAAAAACACCTAATTTTCAGCTTCAACCATCATCACCAACAACATTGTCTTCACATTGATATTTCGCACAATGACATGATTTCATATTATCATGTTCTATGAGAATCACCCGCTAGATGCATTTCATTTCAGTATTTCCTAGTGGAGAGGCGCGCCACCTAGTGGAGAGGACACCTCAAGGATCAAAATTTCAAACATAACTTTTGATACAATGCTCAGATTTAATCGTACTACACTTCATTCTTCCTGGCTCGTCAAGGCGGTACAGAATCATGCATCATGAGTCAAATTCGGTCGAAAAATGAAAATTTATTGTTGAGTGTACTTAAGCCCATATTCCAATACACAAAAAATGGCCGATTTCTATATTCAAAGCTGCATGTCTTGTGAAATACTTCTGATAAAATTTCCAAATCGAGTGAGGATGTGAAAATTGTCCCCTTCTACCCACTCTAATGAATAATACTTTCGATTCCAGTACAATTCGAAAGTTACAGAAGATTTTAAAAATGGCGATTTCAGTTTTTACATTTTTATCGTGATTTTACTGTTGATCAAGAGTTTCTAAAACGAATCTGATAAATCATAGAAACTCACGATTGATTCCAAATTGTAGATAAATTTATCCTCTACGAGCTCAGCTGCTCGTGCGAAATATCAATGTGAAGACAATGTAGTTGGTAATGATGGTTGAAACTGATAATTAGATGTTTTTCACAATACAAGGAGCATTGTTGTCAGGTGTACCTGGAAATCTATTTGAGATAGAGCGCTTTCTCTGATCTCAGATTGTAGAGCACGAAAATACGCCCAGAGGGATTTTGAATTATTATACATCTAAATGTTAACAATCGGAAGATATTATTGATCAGAAACTAAATTTCATCAAAATCTATTTTTCCTTCAAATTTCACTCATTTTTGAAGAATCATAACTCAGTACTCATTGGAGATAGAGAGTTCCAAATGATCTCATTTTATTCAGAATTTTATGATCTAAGAAAAAGGCGGGAGCAAATTTTTCTGTCCGATTACGAGATTTGGCAGAAATAGCTGAAAACTCGAAAATGAGCCGAAAATAAGAGGTTTTTGGGCCACTCTGTATCTAGCACAAGGAAATTTTGCATGAAGAAATTGGTTCTGGACTACTCTTATGTACCCAAATAATATATTAAAAAATCAGAACTACAATATAAATTGCAAGCACACCCCCTTTTTTATGTCTATATTGACTGGACTAATAGTTTTCGAGTTATATGCGAGAAACTAAAAAATGGTACCTTTAAACCACCCCCACCCCCTTAGCACAAGGGGTAGGGGTGGGGACTTTTGATATGTTCACATCCTCACTACCCTAAACAGAACTGCGGGGTCAAGAATTGCCTTCCAAACTTTCCCCCTATACCCTTTTTTGAGCATTCATTGCCTGGACTAAATTGTATCATTAAAAAATGTATTTTTGTCATAAATTTATTGTAATTAAATAAGTGCAGTATAGTATTTATATAAGTATGAGATAGTGTGGTATTTCTCCATAATTGAAAGAATAAGACGTTGATATTGTCAATACAGTAATACCGAACCTACCACATCTTCATCCTCATGTGGTAGGTATTACCATGAAACCTGGTTCTGTATTATGAATTAATTAAAAATGTTGTTTCTCAAATAACTCAGAAACCGTCGGTTTTACAAAATATCTACAAGAATAACCTTTTTTAGTAAATTTAATTGCCTATCGATTGGTACTAGATTTTTTAGGATTGGACCAATATTAACTGAGATATGGCAGCCTTGGTGATAGGTGACCACTGAAAGTTTGTTGCAGTGCAAACCAAGGCATGCTGATAGAGTCGCCTCAATGATGCAACAATCTCTATTTGCATTGCATGTTAATATAGTAAGCAATTTTAGGTCATTTCAAACAATTAAATAACGTTACATAACCCTGTAAAGGTGGGTCACCAACCACTAAAGCTGCCATATCTCAGTTAATACCGGTATTGGTCTAATCTTGATAAATCCAGTACCAATCGATAGGTAATTAAATTTACTAAGAAAAAATATTCTTGTTAAGTTTTTGTAAAACCAACGGTTTCTGAGTTATTTCAGAAACAAAGTTTTAAATGGCCTCCATTTTGTTTTATGAATTTGAAAAATTATCATATTTTTGTAGCTTTGTCCAGTTGTTATAAATGACTGTGCAGAGATTCAATTTCGCATGTTCAACCATTATTTAGAAAAATAATAAATGAAAAAAGCAAAAGTCCCCACCCCTATTTTTTTTTGATGTTTCAGGGCCTACAACTCTCCAACGATGCATAGTAAAAATGAATGCTCACTGAAGATTTGTAGAGCTTTTTTTCTCTTCAATTTGATGTATTATTTCACTACTTCATGTTTTCTTTCTATTGTTATAGCAGATTCAATGTGGGGGGTGAAATTTTTAACTCTGTAACAAGTGTCAACTTAGCAGTTCCACACCTTCAATATACGGGCTAGAGATGCGTATTTTTGCTATGTTTACCTCCCAACTAGTCTTTATTAAGCTACAAAGTCAAAAATTGTGTACCAGATGTTCCAGACTCAAATTTTATTGTCAAGTGATCAATTGTTACAAAATTAAAATTTCACCCCCACATTGAATCTGCTATAACAATAGAAGGAAAACATTAAGTAGTGAAATAATACATCAAATTGGAGAGAAAACAAAGCTCTACAAATCATCAGTGAGCATTCATTTTTACGATGCATTGTTAGAGTTGTAGGCCCTGAAACATCAAAAAAATAGGATTAAAAGCTGTAATTTTAACAATTTTACACTTTCAAGAGCGTATATCTCGAAAACTGTTGGAGATATCACAAATCTCCACAGAGCAAATATTGTAGAGAATTTATCAAGCTTCATTTCTGAACAGCTAGTCATGTCGGTTGAACGCATTTTTCTCGAAATATGAGCGTGTAAGCAAAAATGCAACTTTTAAACCACCCTCATCCCTTTAGCACAAGGGATAGGGATGGGGACTTTTGATATGTTCACCCCCTAACTAGTCCCAAAAAAACTGCAAAGTCAAAAATTGTGTTCAAAACATTCTCTCCAAATTCCTTTGTCAATTGGTCTATTTTTGCATAACTAAAGATCTCACACTCAACACTGAAGCTGCTGCAACAGTCGTGGGGATGTGCGTAAATTTGTGAAATTATACATCAAATTAAAGAGAATTGTATGTTCTATAAGCTCATCAGCATGGATTTTTCCTATCGATATTCAAAAAGTTATAAGAGCAAAAATAGCAAAAAATTGAGGGAAAATGTGTTTTTTTTTCAAAAATGTCACATCTTTTAGAGCGGATATCTCGAAAAGTGAAAGAGATATAGAAAAAGTTGTTAAATCAATATTATAGGAAATTATGTAAGCTTCAATTTCGTATAGAATAGTCATGTCTGTAAGATGCATATAGTCCAGTCACTATATACATTGGTGCATGCAATTTATATTGTAGTTCTGTTTTTTTAAATATATTATTTGGGTACATAAGAGAAGCTCAGAACCAATTTCTTCATGCAAAATTTCCTTGTGCTAGATACAGGGTGGCCCAAAAACCTCTTATTTTTGGCTCATTTTCGAGTTTTCAGCTATTTCTGCCAAATCTCGTAATCGGACAGAAAAATTTGCTCTTGCCTTTTTCTTAGATCATAAACTTCTGAATAAAATGAGATCATTCGGAACTCTTTAAATCTCCTGTAACTTTCGAATTGTACTGGAATCGAAAGTATTATTCATTAGAGTGGGTAGAGGGTCATGTGGTAGGTATTACCATGAAACCTGGTTCTGTATTATGAATTAATTAAAAATGTTGTTTCTCAAATAACTCAGAAACCGTCGATTTTACAAAATATCTACAAGAATAACCTTTTTTAGTAAATTTAATTGCCTATCGATTGGTACTAGATTTTTTAGGATTGGACCAATATTAACTGAGATATGGCAGCCTTGGTGATAGGTGACCACTGAAAGTTTGTTGCAGTGCAAACCAAGGCATGCTGATAGAGTCGCCTCAATGATGCAACAATCTCTATTTGCATTGCATGTTAATATAGTAAGCAATTTTAGGTCATTTCAAACAATTAAATAACGTTACATAACCCTGTAAAGGTGGGTCACCAACCACTAAAGCTGCCATATCTCAGTTAATACCGGTATTGGTCTAATCTTGATAAATCCAGTACCAATCGATAGGTAATTAAATTTACTAAGAAAAAATATTCTTGTTAAGTTTTTGTAAAACCAACGGTTTCTGAGTTATTTCAGAAACAAAGTTTTAAATGGCCTCCATTTTGTTTTATGAATTTGAAAAATTATCATATTTTTGTAGCTTTGTCCAGTTGTTATAAATGACTGTGCAGAGATTCAATTTCGTATGTTCAACCATTATTTAGAAAAAATAATAAATGAAAAAAGCAAAATGGCCACTGTGTGAGTTAGAGAAGACTTCCAGGCAATTTTAATATGCTATTAGATGTTTTTTACCCAGGAACAATGCCCTAGAGTTGTAGGCCTATTGGTAGGGAGTTCGTAAACACCCTTTATATTTCATAAGTTGATCAAATTTCTGGTTGTTGTTGACTTCAGTTGAATGAAAACTATACATGTGGGTTCTCATCTGAGCTCGATCTTTCACCCCAATATTATCCTTCATAATATTGAACTGGTATTCATAATACTCACCTGCAGCTCTTTACACAATACATTATGTAAAAAAATTGAAACTTACTGAGATATTTGAATACCTATTTACTAGAACTTTTCTATATTAAAAAAAAATATGACCTACATTTTCGATTTCTGCATCAAAAATGTTAGCCGATTGAAAATAATCAACCATCGGTCATAATATTATGTAATAATTCATTGACATCGTAGAATTCGCATACTCACAAAAAATGAACTTAATATCAAACACAGTCAATTTCACAACATTGTTTCAATTTCAAAAGGGCTGAAATTCGTATGTTTCACAAGGAAGATGAATTGGCTGGAAGCCCCCATCCACGGTCAAACAAGTTTGTGCAAATTGGTACCTTCATCAGGCCTCATAAAAAGAATAAATACACTAATTCTACTTCATATTACCATAATATGTTTATTTTAGTTGTAGGGTACTAATTTGCCCAAACTTGTTTGACCTTGGATGGGGGCATAATAAAATTGATTCTGAATTCAACCCAATCACAACATTTCGTTGGGTATTTAACGATATGATTAAGGATTCCACTTTTCCAGCATCCAAAGAAAGTTACATAAATGATGGCATTATAACCAACAAACCTAGTTTTATTCATTGAATATAAGATAGTCAATAGACTATTTGAGTTGTAGTGAAGTGATGTCGTGGGCAATTCATAAATATTGTAATATTAATAAAAACTGGATTTTTCAAAAAATGTAGACACTTATTTATTATGTTATGATTTTATGATCATGATTCCATATTGACTGAAAATTGTCTATTGAAACAAACCAAAACATGAAGCACACAGTCACACACAAACGATTATCAAGTCTTTGGTAACATCATACATGGTATTCTCCTCCTTCGATTTTCTCATCTGATATGTACGATACCAACCAAATTGATGAGTCTTTGCTGAGCCATAACAGAGATAACAAGCCAATCTCCAAGAAACCAAGTAATGCACCGGCAAGAACGTCAAGGATGTGATGTCTGCGAAGCAAGATCCTCGACACTGAGACAGAAACCGACCAGGCAAGGAGTGGCGGGTAGAAGATGATGCTGAGCGGGTAGAGGTGCGTGAAGAAGCACGTGATGAAGACAGCGCGGGACACGTGGCCTGATGGGAATCCATACTTGTAAGCAATTTTAGGTCATTTCAAACAATTAAATAACGTTACATAACCCTGTAAAGGTGGGTCACCAACCACTAAAGCTGCCATATCTCAGTTAATACCGGTATTGGTCTAATCTTGATAAATCCAGTACCAATCGATAGGTAATTAAATTTACTAAGAAAAAATATTCTTGTTAAGTTTTTGTAAAACCAACGGTTTCTGAGTTATTTCAGAAACAAAGTTTTAAATGGCCTCCATTTTGTTTTATGAATTTGAAAAATTATCATATTTTTGTAGCTTTGTCCAGTTGTTATAAATGACTGTGCAGAGATTCAATTTCGTATGTTCAACCATTATTTAGAAAAAATAATAAATGAAAAAAGCAAAATGGCCACTGTGTGAGTTAGAGAAGACTTCCAGGCAATTTTAATATGCTATTTAGATGTTTTTTACCCAGGAACAATGCCCTAGAGTTGTAGGCCTATTGGTAGGGAGTTCGTAAACACCCTTTATATTTCATAAGTTGATCAAATTTCTGGTTGTTGTTGACTTCAGTTGAATGAAAACTATACATGTGGGTTCTCATCTGAGCTCGATCTTTCACCCCAATATTATCCTTCATAATATTGAACTGGTATTCATAATACTCACCTGCAGCTCTTTACACAATACATTATGTAAAAAAATTGAAACTTACTGAGATATTTGAATACCTATTTACTAGAACTTTTCTATATTAAAAAAAAATATGACCTACATTTTCTATTTCTGCATCAAAAATGTTAGCCGATTGAAAATAATCAACCATCGGTGATATATTATGTAATAATTCATTGACATCGTAGAATTCGCATACTCACAAAAAAATGAACTTAATATCAAACACAGTCAATTTCACAACATTGTTTCAATTTCAAAAGGGCTGAAATTCGTATGTTTCACAAGGAAGATGAATTGGCTGGAAGCCCCCATCCACGGTCAAACAAGTTTGTGCAAATTGGTACCTTCATCAGGCCTCATAAAAAGAATAAATACACTAATTCTACTTCATATTACCATAATATGTTTATTTTAGTTGTAGGGTACTAATTTGCCCAAACTTGTTTGACCTTGGATGGGGGCATAATAAAATTGATTCTGAATTCAACCCAATCACAACATTTCGTTGGGTATTTAACGATATGATTAAGGATTCCACTTTTCCAGCATCCAAAGAAAGTTACATAAATGATGGCATTATAACCAACAAACCTAGTTTTATTCATTGAATATAAGATAGTCAATAGACTATTTGAGTTGTAGTGAAGTGATGTGGGCAATTCATAAATATTGTAATATTAATAAAAACTGGATTTTTCAAAAAATGTAGACACTTATTTATTATGTTATGATTTTATGATCATGATTCCATATTGACTGAAAATTGTCTATTGAAACAAACCAAAACATGAAGCACACAGTCACACACAAACGATTATCAAGTCTTTGGTAACATCATACATGGTATTCTCCTCCTTCGATTTTCTCATCTGATATGTACGATACCAACCAAATTGATGAGTCTTTGCTGAGCCATAACAGAGATAACAAGCCAATCTCCAAGAAACCAAGTAATGCACCGGCAAGAACGTCAAGGATGTGATGTCTGCGAAGCAAGATCCTCGACACTGAGACAGAAACCGACCAGGCAAGGAGTGGCGGGTAGAAGATGATGCTGAGCGGGTAGAGGTGCGTGAAGAAGCACGTGATGAAGACAGCGCGGGACACGTGGCCTGATGGGAATCCATACTTGTCGGGCCCCAACGTCATGAACATGTCGTCCTTGTTGACCGCTGGCCGCGCCCTACGCACCGTTGCCTTCAACACAGCTACGGCTACCACGTCTATGATAAGACCTGCGTAATCAAATAATTCATTTTAGTAGTTTCAAGCAGCAAGACAAGTTGAAAACTCAAAGTAGATCAAAGAGCTGAGCCACAACTCTAACACTAATTTCAAATTTGAATTCACCTTTTTTATATATTTTTTACCCAGGAACAATGCCCTAGAGTTGTAGGCCTATTGGTAGGGGTTCGTAAACACCCTTTATATTTCATAAGTTGATCAAATTTCTGGTTGTTGTTGACTTCAGTTGAATGAAAACTATACATGTGGGTTCTCATCTGAGCTCGATCTTTCACCCCAATATTATCCTTCATAATATTGAACTGGTATTCATAATACTCACCTGCAGCTCTTTACACAATACATTATGTAAAAAAATTGAAACTTACTGAGATATTTGAATACCTATTTACTAGAACTTTTCTATATTAAAAAAAAATATGACCTACATTTTCGATTTCTGCATCAAAAATGTTAGCCGATTGAAAATAATCAACCATCGGTCATATATTATGTAATAATTCATTGACATCGTAGAATTCGCATACTCACAAAAAATGAACTTAATATCAAACACAGTCAATTTCACAACATTGTTTCAATTTCAAAAGGGCTGAAATTCGTATGTTTCACAAGGAAGATGAATTGGCTGGAAGCCCCCATCCACGGTCAAACAAGTTTGTGCAAATTGGTACCTTCATCAGGCCTCATAAAAAGAATAAATACACTAATTCTACTTCATATTACCATAATATGTTTATTTTAGTTGTAGGGTACTAATTTGCCCAAACTTGTTTGACCTTGGATGGGGGCATAATAAAATTGATTCTGAATTCAACCCAATCACAACATTTCGTTGGGTATTTAACGATATGATTAAGGATTCCACTTTTCCAGCATCCAAAGAAAGTTACATAAATGATGGCATTATAACCAACAAACCTAGTTTTATTCATTGAATATAAGATAGTCAATAGACTATTTGAGTTGTAGTGAAGTGATGTGGGCAATTCATAAATATTGTAATATTAATAAAAACTGGATTTTTCAAAAAATGTAGACACTTATTTATTATGTTATGATTTTATGATCATGATTCCATATTGACTGAAAATTGTCTATTGAAACAAACCAAAACATGAAGCACACAGTCACACACAAACGATTATCAAGTGTTTGGTAACATCATACATGGTATTCTCCTCCTTCGATTTTCTCATCTGATATGTACGATACCAACCAAATTGATGAGTCTTTGCTGAGCCATAACAGAGATAACAAGCCAATCTCCAAGAAACCAAGTAATGCACCGGCAAGAACGTCAAGGATGTGATGTCTGCGAAGCAAGATCCTCGACACTGAGACAGAAACCGACCAGGCAAGGAGTGGCGGGTAGAAGATGATGCTGAGCGGGTAGAGGTGCGTGAAGAAGCACGTGATGAAGACAGCGCGGGACACGTGGCCTGATGGGAATCCATACTTGTCGGGCCCCAACGTCATGAACATATCGTCTTTGTTGACCGCTGGCCGCGCCCTACGCACCGTTGCCTTCAACACAGCTACGGCTACCACGTCTATGATAAGACCTGCGCAATCAAATAATTCATTTTAGTAGTTTCAAGCAGCAAGACAAGTTGAAAACTCAAAGTAGATCAAAGAGCTGAGCCACAACTCTAACACTAATTTTAAATTTGAATTCACCTTTTTTATATATTTTTAGTTCCACCTTGTTTTCACTTCATTACGTACAAGACACAGATATTTTTCATTTTTAAATTCTCTTAATTTCTCTAAATTTTATCTTTGCAAGCAACAAAAGGTGTAAATCACCGTATTACTATAAAGTTGTACTTATTACAACGTTAAGTTGTAATATGATGTCCCAAACTCTAAATCAAAGTAATTATCGTAAATACACAATATGGTGGAATAATTTTATCACAAGAATAAATTTTAAATGTATTTTACATTTAATTGAATATTCTGGAAGTGAAATTTAATTCAAATCAATATAAGACAGCGAGGAACTGGAAATTTGAGATCAGGGTTAAAACTAATCTGTGTCACAGATTCAATTTTAATGAAGATATTTTCGTTTCAATACGTTAACAGACGATGAAAATCCAATAATTTCTAATACTTTTGTGATTTAAATATTCATCACATAGAAAGATTATTATTCAGCTCGGTATGTAGAAGTGGACGGTAGGGAGTGTTATAATTAAATAATACACATAATATTTCAATCCACAATAAGCACTTGCCGCATATTATGTAGCCTACTAGTTGGTCATTGCATTGTTGAATGTCATATCTCACCTAAATAAAAATTGACTTGCATTTCAAAAAGAGAAGGCTGCCATAATATCCAGATGGAGGCAAGCCAGCAACCGAACCAGACCAAACCGTGACATGACACCTGAAACACAAAACAGTGAGTTTTAGTCAAATCTGGAGCATAAGTACCATCTATTAGTGCACTGCTGAAAATCACTTCAAGTAGACCTTGTTGTCCTATGTCAATTCAATTTGTAAGAATTTACATCAATATTTTTTAGGTGTTTCATCTCTATCCCACAATTCTCCATCTTCATAAAATTAAATCCAACTTAAACACCTTTTTCAAGTGCTGCATTATACAGAGTGATTCATATGTATGGGAACCCTTCAATAAATTTGAGACTGTTGTGGATAATAATAGGTACTGTAACTTTCAGGATAAGTTATTGGTCAAATACTAAACCTTTTGACTTACAACTGAATTTCAACCCCTCATAAGGGGGTGACTAAGGGGTTGTAACTCGAATATTTTAAATGTAAACACCCATTGAGTGCTACAACATTTTAAAGGCCTTTTTAAAACAAGAAAGGTAACAATTAAAATGTTCTATGATTCTTGTATGCAAAACGGCGGCTGATTGAAGTTTTAGTTTTTAAGGAAATGAGGGGTTGTAAATAAAATATTTTGAATGTTAACGTCCATTGTGTGGTACATCATTTTTGAGGCATTTCTAAAAAAAGAAAGGTGACATCAATAAAAATGTTCTATGATACTTTTATCCAAAATGGCGGCTGATTGAAGTTTTAGTTTTTAAAGAAATGAGGGGTTATAACTCAAATATTTTGAGTCTAATCGGCATTAGGACATGCCCACTCGTGTTAAACAAATTTATGGAAATATTCAAAGCTTAGAGGGTTTATCTTTTGCTTTTTAGAATGTATTGAACTATTTGCTCAACACACAGAGTGAAAGCTATAGTCTGTAAAAAAGAAGCAGTAGCACTTACCTCCAACACTTTGTAATGAGTTCTCAAAGACCGCAGTGGTACAAACTTGTCAGCTAATGTGCAAAACAAGTTCGTTAAGTAGGCATCAACTTTCAGTAACTTTTGTATTGATTTAGGAGGTACGCGCTTTTGCTCCCCCATCATAAGGCTGTAAGTGGCAAAACAAATCAATTTAAAAAACTAATTTGAGTCAAATTAATTGCATATGACAAGTAAGCAAAATAAGCTTAGGGTCTAGACGCACAGAGTACGAACTGCGATCAATAGATACCTTACACCTCAGATCACTCTCTGTGTTTCCATGACCTTGAAATTTTCAATTCTGAATAGTAAGTTTATTATAGTAAGAGTCACGTTATAAAGCCAGTGCGAATGAGGACGATGCTTTTTCTTTTCCACCGCCTTCTATGTTAAATACTTCTTACTTCCGTTGTTTTCGCACGTTCCATGGATCGGGGAGTAGTCATTGGGCCATATGAATAAAGTTGAGCAGTTGCTTATACTTCTAAAATATGGAGCATATGCTTCATTTTCTATGAATAAACGTGAGCAAAACCTTTTGCTCATGCTCATCAAAAAAATAGTTTGAGCATTTGCTGAAAAGTAAAAGCTTATGCTCAAAAGTGTATGAATAAACTAGAGCATTTGCTCAACTTTTGAAGCAAATGCTTCAAAAAAGGTGAGTGTATTCTGGAACAGCTTTTCACCTTCTGCTCATAGTAAAATGGCTCAACTAATTCGCGTGAGTAAGAGAAAACTCTGCCAGATACGATCACAACCAATAGTTGAGGACTATAAAACTCTTTTTAGATTCAACCATGATATAATATCACCATTATTCCTACAAAAGAATAAATAATACAAAAGATACCTATCCGATATAAAGATAGCCATCACAGAATAGGAAATGAGCATTTAAAAAAATGAGAGTGTAGACGATTATAAGAAGGCTATTGAGATTTTAAGATTATGCTGAAAATTATTATAGAGATGACATTTTTTCACGCAATTATTTCAAAATTCAGAACTCAAACTAACCTAAAACTCAATTCATGAGAACAGAGCAGACGACGCAGACACAAGCAGTGTCTATACTTGCATATTTAGCGCTTACGTGAGCTATAAAAACAAAGTAAAGCCACAAAGGCGAATCAGCTGATGAAAAATCTTTAAAATACGTGAGCATTTACTCCAGAGTTCAGGAGCATAAGGTAAGAGTATAAGGTAAAAAGCTTATTCATATAAAAATGAGCAATTGCTTATGCTTCTACCTAATGCTCATTAGCAAAACCTTATGCTCCATGCTCATGCTCATGAGCATATGCTTTGGTTTTATTTATATGGCCCATTATTTTTGGAAGGTGCACTTGATCACTTGATCATGGGTTGGAATGAATTTTCTTCAATAAACTCCGCCATGATAAGATGATCTTGTCAAGAAATACTTCAGGGTAAGAATCTGTCATTAACTTGAGGCTTGAGGCAAATTAACTCTGTCATTAACTTCAGGATGTTAAAGTTGTGAGATGCTGATAGATAAATAATTGCCTTTATTCACACTTTAAAATATTACAAGAGTTGTGGGCAAAGTTGAGGCAATGAGGGCCAAAAGGCACCGTAGGTTGGGGTACCCAATACGGATAGCTGTGATTAAAGTTATCACGGTGACTACGATCTGATAGTCCGGGCGCCAGCAAATGAAAAATCCACTCCATGGTCATTTTCTGATAACAGCCGTGGAAAATGACTCAATTTCTTCATTAGGTCTAGCATAATGAAAAATGCGATGATGATGATGATTAGTCGAAATCACAGGCCAACACGTCAAAAACAAGATGGCCGCCAAAAATTTTCAGGGGTTTGCTATTCCGCTTGAATTTCTATAACCGTTCAAGATATTCAACCGTTTTTTGGACGAAAATATTCTTAAAATCCTCCTCTACAATTTTTTTTACTATGAAGTTTCCCTCTAAAACGAATATATTATTAGTTTTAACCTTCAAAAGCCTTACAAACTTGTTTCATATTTCTTCCTGCTATAACTTTTCTTGTGCTACAGAGATACAGAGAAATTTCCGATTTAAAAAATAAAGATAGTTTTACAGCTTTGGAACGATATAAGCGCTGTACGTCAATAAATGTGTTCTCCAGTGCCCTCCAAAGAAAACCCTGCATTATATCTGGTGCGTTTTCCCTAATCATGGGGTAACAAGCTAGAACTATAAAATAAAAAGGCCTTCTCTGAATGGTCTCGTAAAATTAATCACGGTTAAAATTTAACCGGCTTTTGTGCAACCTGAACATAAACTACAAATGGTCTAAATTTATTTGTTACAACAACAGACGAAGGATATTGATTATGAAAACAACGAAAATATTTGACATTTATTAAAAAATTCAAGACGGCAGTCATTATTGATAGGAAATTTTATATCACTTGCTATTCAAGTGAGAGATATCAGAATTATTTTATCACCAGTGTTTGAAATTAAACAATCTATAATATTTGACAGAATATATTATCATTTGGAGCACTCTATTCATAACTGAATTAACTTTAAACTCTCAAAATCTGGAAAACTTAATTTCTTGGTCATAGAAAATTATTTCCCATCCTTATGAATATTTTTCTAACAGAAAAATTTCAACCTTATTCAACAATACATAAGCATTCTTCTCAAACTTCAAAATGATCAGGTGTTTAATACTGTGCCTTTACCTTTACCGTTTAGCCTCAACTGAAAAATATCAAAGTATTGCATGCAGAGCATAATTTATTCTACATTCAAACATGATGATGAACTACCAATATGAAGTTTTCGTAGTTATTGATTTTAAGAGGCCAAACACACAACTTTTATTGAAAACTGCAGAGGATAAAATCGTTCAGGCATTTTATTCATTGGATAACATTTATTAAAATGGAGAGATCTGCTGATCTGAATATTTATTGAAGGACGTATAGATGAGCAAATTATGACTCTTCAAGGAAAAAGCACCCAAGTTTGTTATAATATATTTTTCCGTTGAGGATGCAGGTTATATAGATACTGTAAAGCAAACCAATGTTAATCTGAGGCAGTGACTTTATAACTTAACCTGAGTTTTACTAACTTATAAGCTATTTTGATTAACGCTCATCAAATGAAATCAAACTTATGATATCATTTCAATGTTACTTATCATGAGACCTGAAAAACTGTTCAATTTTTGAATAAAAATAATAGACCAAATATAAAAATAGAATATTATTCAGTTTCTATTTTAAACTTTTATAGGTTATGAAATTTAATGTAAGTGCTGCATGAATAACTTTCTAACAGATGAGTAAAAAATTTCATATTATAAAGCTTAGCGAATATTGTGAATACTAAATATATACCTGAGAAATGGAAATTATGAAATAATGCCGATTTCTAAAAATATAAATGTAAATAAAACCCGGTATGCTGGGCTACTGCCTTTTTATCACTTGTTCCCTTCTTTGCAGTTTGCAATGCATGCATTCTGCATCTGCAACCAGCCCAGCTGACTATTCAAAGTCAGCTGTTTACACAAAATGAAAGTTAATGCCGCCTCCACACTCTTACCCAATGCGTGCAAATGACGACGAGTGACAAAGCTCTGAAGGTGGTTGCCAGCGCTCGTCTTTATTGGACTTTGTGGCCATCGCTCCGATTTTTTTCGTGTGAAGACCAGCCCAGCAAAAGCCAACCGAGGCCAGTGAAGGTGAGCGCTGGCAAACCACCACCCATTCACACATATTCGCCACCATTATATACACCATATATACACCATATATACACCATTTTTGTGGTGTAATGTACTACATAAGAATACATTTTATCCAACTTTTATTCAAATTTAGTTTACACAGCTAACATAATTCTTTTCAGAATTAAATTCTCTACAATTTTTATTGTATATATATATATATGCATATGCATACATAGGCCAAAATTATAAAAAAAACATAATTTTAAACTTAATATTTCAAATACTAATAGAATTTAGAACGTTCTGGAGCCACTGACACGCATCTTCTCCAGCATCATGGAGGGCCGACAGCCCTCCATGATAGGAGTATTGTGGACACTCAGATATAAGGTGGTTCATTGATTGGATTTGTCCACATTGGCACAGAGGATCAGATGTGTATCCCCATGCTGTCATCAGCTCAGCACACCTTCCCACCTGCGTCCTGAACCGGTTAAGGCCACACCACTCTCTACGTCTCAGCTGGGTGCCAGGAACAATGTCATTTGGGTCATCCACAAGGCCTTTGTTCCTGACCTCTCCCTGCAACCATCTCAGTCTCCATAACTCCCTTGCACTTCTAATTTCCTCTTGCTCGTCAAGTCTCAAGTATCTTCTTGACTTGAGGCGCCTTGGTGGAGGGTTAGCCAAATCTCTTGAGACTGGGAGATCCTCATGAATGTGTTGTAACTGGGAAATGAACTTGTTCTTCTTCTCCAACCTTCTGAGATCTGGAGGCATGATGTTACTGAGCACAGGCAACCACTCAGTCTCTGTTGGTCTCAATGTCCCACTAATCTTCCTCATAGTTTCATTGAAAACTGTATCAATTTTCTCAACATGTCTGCTGCGAGCCCAGACAGAAGAGCAGTACTCCCCTGTGCTGTACAGAAGTGCAAGACTTGATGTTCGAAGGGCATTCATGTCACAACCCCAGGTTGTTCCCGCAAGTTTGCTGATGATATTTAGCCTTGTCTTCAGTTTATCTCTCAACCCCTGCAGATGTTGTCGATATGTGAGGGATCTATCAAGTCTGACTCCTAGGTAACGGGGAGCTTCCTGATGAGATATTCTTTTGCCACATAACCTGAGATCAATTGTCTTTTTTGCATGCTGGTTACTGAGATGGAATATTGTTGAGACAGTTTTGGACGGGTTTGGCTTCAAGAACCACTGCTGGAAGTATTCTGCCATTAACTCTAAGTCCTCATTCAACACAATTTGGAGCTGATCAAAATTTCGACCTTGAGTAACAAGCCCAATGTCATCGGCATAAATAAACTTGCGTGATTGAGTAACAGGCAGGTCTGCAGTGTAAACATTGAACAAAATTGGTGAAAGAACCGATCCTTGAGGTAAACCATTTTGTAATCTTCTTATAGTGCTGAGTTTACCATAAAGAGACACTCTGCATGTACGGTCTCTCAAAATAGCTCCAAAGAGATTGACGGTTGCCTTGCATTTCAGGATCCTTGCTAACTTCAGAAGAAGACCAGATCTCCACACTGTGTCATATGCTGCACTAAGGTCCAGAAATACGGCTCCTGATTTGAGGTTTCTCTCAAACCCATGCTCAATGTAAGTTGTGAGCCCCAATACTTGTTCCTCACAACTCCTACCCTCCCTGAAACCAGCCTGCTCCTCTGGCAAACACTCATCCATTCTGCTCCCTACTCTTGTCAGTAGGACTCGTTCAAAAAGTTTGTACACAACTGACAACAGGGCTATTGGTCTATAGCTTTTGGGTCTCTTTGATCTTTTCCTGGCTTCAATACTGCTACGACCTTTGTTTGTTTCCAGGATTTGGGGAGCTCAGCTCTAGCCATTACTTCAGAAAAATACTTTGAGAGCCACATTATAGCTTTTGGTCCCAAATTCTTGATAAACTCAGGCAGAACTCCATCAACTCCTGGTGCTCTATTGCCTTTCATCTTTTTAATGGCAGCTATAATCTCTTCAGAACTTACCAACTCAGCCAAAAAGGATTGTTGCATTTTAAAACATCTCCTTAGCAACGGAGATGAAAATTTTCAAAGTCCTACTTTTAACATAATTTTATTTTCAATTCCCTTTTTGGATAGTTTTATGCCTTATATTATTTGATGTCAACTATTTATGAAGTTATGAAAAGAAAAAGTTTTTTTTTTTAAAGTGAATTCTCATGAAGAAATTTTAAAGGCAAGTCTACGAATATTTTCTAACCTCAAAATGTTTTATGGAGATGGGAAGTAGGTATTGATGTTTTTCAACGTTTCTGCCTTGTGTTTTAAAGTACTGTTCTTAATTTTAATGTGAGTAATTGTACATTATAGATATTGAGTGGATTTTGAAATCAATTTGAGGCTCATTTTTTGCAAGCCGGACACATTCCAGTAATGTCTCCCGGCTACATAGGCCAAAGTCCTTTTCAGGGCAATCCAGATAATTTTTATTGTGGAAAATTATTTGTTTACTGGCCATTAAAGAAAGTTATTGGGTATCAAACGTAGAAGTCTGTGTTTTTCTACTTGGATTTTTTGCATATTTCAACTTTTTTCTCAAAAACTACTAACACTACAGCTTCCAGACTAGTTTTATTCAATTTTTCAGATATTTTTCCATATGAATCCAGCATAAGTTTTTAAAAAACTAGTCCCCAAACAATTCAGCATCAGTGTATTTCACCAGAGGAACAGAATTCCGGGCGAAATCTTTCACTCTGTATAGCTCGCTAATGAAGCGTTTATGGATATATGTTTATATGAACTTTTTTTCTTATTTTTACCTCTACTATCACGTATTGAAATATTTTACCATAATTATGAATCACCCTGTAATATGCCCTATCACAAAGCAGCTTCCTGACGGCTCTCTTGAAGGTGGCCTCATCCAACTGCTTGACACCAGAAGGCAGCTTGAGAATTTCAGTGCAGAAACTTTATAGCTCGCCTGTGAACGGTGGAGACGTCTCCTGGGGACATCTAGCAGCTCGCGGTGCCTGGTGTTGTGGTAGTGAATGTCACTTTGGGCAGCCAGAGTATGCTGTACCCTCTTGACATACACCAAGCACAGGAGGATGTAATGACTGAAGACCGTCAGCACACCAAGGCAAGTAAAGATGGGATTGCAGTATGCAAGATGATTGCTGCCTGTTATAATATTCTTAAAGGCCTCTTTTGCAGTCTCAGGACATCAGCAGCCCCCGCTGAATGAGCCCACAGAAGCAAGACATAGGATGGTGATGTGGCAATGTAAGAGTATGTGATACATCATTATAAGGTACTTCTCAGTCACCAGGCCCCTAATCTTGATCAGCAGAAAGCAAATGTGGGAGAGTCGACTGTTTACCTGTTGTTCAAGCTGAGTTTGCTGTCCAAGACAAAACCCAACAGCTTCACTGGATTCTGAGGGTCACTCAGTTCACGTGACAAGCTGCAGATGATCCTTTATGGATCTTGTTCTCATTCAGCTGGAGTCTAATAGCCAGAAACCATGAAGTGGCAGATTGAAGATGCTTCACAGATGCCTCCAAAACCCGTTGAAGCTCAGCACCCAATGACAATAGAGATGCATCATCTGCAAACATCAGAAAGGGATCGTTGTCATCAAGGTCATTTATCATGACAAGAAACAGTATAGGCCCCAGCACCGATCTCTGAGGAACACCAAAAGTCACAGAAAGTGTCGGGAGTCCACACCACTGAGGGAGACAAGCTGAGCCCTTCCAGAAATGTAAGAGCCCAAGACGGAAAGTCTCTTAGACCATGAAAGCTCAGCTTTCTAAGAAGGAAGAATGTCATGGTCCACGCAGTCAAAGGCTCGGCTCAGATCACAAAGAGCAAGAGCAAGAGACTCACTATCCTCAAAGGCAACGTCAATCCACTCAGCTAAATTGGTACATGGTCAACTGCACCCACTGTTGGTCTCCCAACTCAAAAGCCAAATTGCATGTTGGAGAGCAGGCTATTCTTCTCAAAGAAAGCCTCCAGCTGTGACTTGATCACTGTCTCAATCACCTTGCGAAAGTATTGGGTTATGGAGATGGGCCTGAAGCTATGAAGGCTCTCATGATCACCTCTCTTGAAGACGGGACAGTCCTTGAAGTTTTCAAGAAATCAGGACATTTTTCCAGCTCTCAAGCACTCGTTGACAGAAGCAGAGAGAGGAACTACAATGGCATCCACAACCTCACGAAGCATGCTCACAGACATGCCTAACACATCCGGGCTTTTAGATGGCTTGATGGAGCATACAATTTTCCTCAAGGCAGCTGGTGTGGTGAGGCGGAAAAAGGAGAGATGCTCCTGGCCCAGCTGGACTCTTCCCTCCAACAAAGCAATGGGATCAATGGCAGCATCAGGCAGGACTCCCACTATGGCCCGATTTCACCAAACACCAAACCAACAGTTTAACAAAATGAAATCTGCTGTTTGGCCGTAAACGACAGAATCGAATTTCACCACACTCGTTTAGGGTCACGTGACTCCGAAAACTCCAGTTCAAACTTACCGGCCAAGTTTGGTCGGTTAGCCTTCGAAAACGGGCGATTATAACCTATAAACAGTTTTATATCGCACTACTTTCGCGTTTTCGTGTAGCCTACTGTAATCGTAAAGAGCTGAATGTTAGGTCACACACACTCATGTATTGACATTTCAAATGTTGTTCAATAGTCAGTTGATTATTTTGATATTGTTGGATTTAGTTATAAGTTTGTTAGTTAATTCATTAGGCAGTAGTTTATTAAAATTGTTGAATTCGCTTCCTATTTTTAACCAATCCAACAGTTTCAATAATTTATTTAAAGTAATAAGTCTTCTTACATTCAATAATATTAAAATGTTTTTCTATTAGATCAATCAGAACTGTTCATATATATATATGCAGAGGCTCCCCAATCGTTTTCCCACTCAACGTTTTCTCCATGAGTTTCTTATTAAACTACCTAATATATATAAATGACCCAATTGAAACTAATTAACAGATAAAAACGAATAAATTTTCGATTACAAATAATACCTATAGCTAATTTACAACACCGGAAAAACTATAGAAACAAGAAAAAGGCAACTTATACGTATATGTATGACTGTTTGATTTGCAAGGGCATTTTTCCAAGTGTATTGGAAAACATTAAGGTATTACTTGTACATAAAAAAGGCGATAAAAAAACTTCTGACCATCAATTATTGTACCTGTGATATCCAAAGTATTCAAGGCCATAATGCAAGACCAGATATCAAGTCATTTTGAAAGCTTTGGTATGTTTACTGAAAAAAAATTTGGCTTCAGGCCATGTAATGAAGTTACAAGACTAGTAAATAGTGTTGTTGATTATTTGGATAAGGATCTTTCTGTTAGCTTTAGATCATAATTATGCTGGTATGTCTTACGATAAGGTACTGGCATAACATACTTGGTAGCAAACTTTCTTATTATGGCTGCAATTCTGAATGAATCGATCTCGTTATGTCATATTTAAAAGACCGCAACCAGATTGTTTACAGAGATTGTCAGTTCTCTAAGGGCAGGAAGGATCGGTATAGGGTCACTCAACGCTCCATACTTGGAACAATACTCATTAATAGCCTATATTTTAATGACATAATTTGTAACATAGAAGGTACTCATAAAGCAGGATTACTTTTTGCTGATGATTTTAATCTCAAAGTTAGTTGTAAATCCAAAACAGGAGTACAAAATTTTCTAGATGATAGCTCTGTACTCCTTAATGATTCATGTGAATAATGAAATCTCTCATTGAACCTAGAAAAAACTCTAATATTATGTCCACTTACAATAGATAATTCAATCACCTATTCAGAAATAGGAATAATATCAGAGCTCAAAAGCTCAGGATCACTACTTTGCAAAAAAATCTTGTGTATACATCTGTCTTTAAGTATACATCACTTGTGTATACTTGACAATTCTTTACTACTAGGAATCGATAGGAAAGGCGATAAAAAAACTTCTGACCATCAACTATTGTACCTGTGATATCCAAAGTATTCAAGGCCATAATGCAAGACCAGATATCAAGTCATTTTGAAAGCTTTGGTATGTTTACTGAAAAACAATTTGGCTTCAGGCCATGTAATGAAGTTACAAGACTAGTAAATAGTGTTGTTGATTATTTGGATAAGGATCTTTCAAATCATTGTCTCTTGCATTCTTCAGAAGAAAATTGAAAACTACTGAAAGCCTAAATTTTATATAGCATACAAGAATTTTATGTGATTGACTAGACCAAATATTTGCAGACTAGTACTATTATGTATTATCTAGTACCTATTATTGACGTTTGTAAATGCATTGTTAACAATGTCTTTAATAATGAAGATTCTTATTCGTATTGAATGTTAGAACAACAATCTACGAGAGCACAACAAAGTTTTTAGGTTATAAAAATGACGTCAAGTGGGTTCACTGCCTTCACAATACCCCAAAACGACGGTTTCGGAATCTTTGGTCAGTTTGTGCTGGTGAAATCCGTCAGCATTCAAAACTTCTGTTCAGCCAGGAACCACAGTTTCGAAACCGGCGGTTTCAGAAACTTTGGTGAAATTGGAAGTATGTCCTGAACCTAAACCGAACTCACAAAGAACCCATTGAAGTCATCTGGGCTTGCAAAGTGAATAATTTTAAGTGGCTCGATTCAAGATGATGGGTTGATGGTCATAAGATGAGTCATAAAAAATACTCAATAATCCGATGACTACCAACTAATCCAATTTCATTTGTCCAGATCAATCAGCCGTTCACATTTTGTCACCTGGATTATGCAGTATTTATTCAGGATCGGCGTCATCTTGAATCGATGGTTTGGGTCTCTTCTATTGTTGGTCTTGCTCTTGTTGCTATAGTGGGGTGCACGTTATTATGACAGTATTTGGTCAACTTCGGTTTTGCTATCGTCTATCATTTGACAAAGCCGGTGGTACTATCCTTTCCTAGGTCCACAACGATGACAATTATGTTTTTGACGGTGTAGAAATATAATTGATTAATGCAGAGAATTGGCATCGCTATTCTTCTATCTTTATCCACTTCCATTATAACGTGGACCACACTATAGTTGGCAAGCCACTGGGCCAGCGAGCAGCGACTGGACCAAAGTATGAACTATAAAATAGGCAGCACGAGAGGCTACAAATCCAAATGAAGTAAACTTCAACGCGTTTCATCATAAAAATTTGAAATAATTCTGAATTATTCTATTCTTTTAATTTTATTTCGAAGCAAGAACCTGATTTCTAACACAACTAATTCAATAATTATGAAAAACCCTATTTGCCTTCAATTTGTTTTTATAGCCATTTGAACAGCTGATCCAAATTCCCTCTGCCTTGCAGAACTTGATCGTTCTTTGATCCGATCCAGGCAAAACTCGGGTTTTTGATTGACAATAAATTTGCATTTTTGCAAAAAAGTGGAACAGTAAAGTTTTGTGTTTGGAACTGTGTTAAATTCAGCTCTAATACAAAAATGTCTATCAACAGAACCATATACAACAACCTCTTCAGGAAATCTTCAACATTTGCCCTGACCATCTGCGTTTCAGCATTTTTCTTTGAAAGGGCATTCGACATGGGCACGGAGGCTATTTTCCGGAACTATAATAAGGGTAAACTTTTCGAAGATATAATTGAACGTTCGTCTGAATAATTTGATTTAGATCCTGAATACTTTCTTAGAATTGAGAATGATATTTCATCACTCATCACCAACTATAACCTTCAAACATCCTTGTACAACTGAAACCGTATTGTAAAATTGTTAAAATAAAATGAATTAGTAAAAGTAGACCAATATTTTCAATGAATACCTATCAATCTTTCTGTTTTTATTATGTGTGTAGCTTATAAGATGTAAACACAAAGATATTGTCAGGCTATAAGATATTATAGTAGTGATCTAATATTATATATACCTAGGCATAGTTAATAGTGAATCATGAATGTCTTATTATTTGCTTAATTAAACGTTTCAATTAATAGGAAATTTATTAATTGCATTGTTATTGAAGTATGTTAACATTTCAAATCTGTTTAAGTTTACATTCTTTACGTGAAATAGCCTAATCAAAGACTAAGCTAGGCCAACTACTATGAGTGCAACAGTGATCACTTATATACCGTGAATATTAAAATATCGATAGTTTCGAATTTCAGTTCTCGAGTCTAGTCACTAGTATACTTACTTTTAGTTTTATTTCTTGTATTAACTTATTAGTTTCAGCTTTTTTATTAATAGTATTGATACTAACAGTGAGTACTGGTGCACTCAAAGTGAATTATCCCACAAACTCAATCAGAAGGTTGGGTAATTAGGCCTACTTAAGGGTCAAGCCATACAAAATACAAAGCGTTTTTTTCAGGCGCTTTTAGAGTTAGCAGGACAGGAAGCTCTCAGATTGGCTGAACACCCAAAAAGCTTTCACAGCTTACTTGTTACTTGTTACTTACTTGTTACTTGTTGTAGTCTTCTCCATGGTCGTTGACCTGGGAATCGTCAAATTTCTTCCCAATCAATGGGGATTCACGGTCGGTGATGCCGGTATGCATGGTCGTCTATGAACTCTGCCAGTGCATAGTAGGGTCTCATGATCAGGTAGTTCTTCAGACTTCTAGCAAAGGCACCGTAGTCCTGAATTGCCTTAAGCTCCCTGGGCAGAAGGTTGAAGAGTCGGGCCCCAGAGTAGGCCGGCGACCTGCTGAATTTTGTGAGCCGGTGCTGCTGGAGCTCAATGTCAGCTCCATTTCTTGTGTTGTGGGCATGTCTATTTCCCCTCAATTCTGGGCTACTCCTCACAGCCAGGGTTGTTACTTCGTATATGTAGAGTGCGACAACTGTGAATATGTTATGCTGGATGAAGAGCGCCTTGCAGTGGTCCATCATATCTCTTCTTAGGATAGTTCTCAGGGCCCTTTTCTGCAATCGCAGAACTCTATCAATATTCGTCTGGGCTGCAGACCCCCAAGCCACAATGCCGTACTTTAAATGAGACGCAAATAGAGAATGGTAAGCCATGAATGCAGTTTTCTCCTCTGTAATATTTCGGATCCTTCGGATTACAAAGATGGCAGATGATAGTTTTTTGCAAAGCAGTTCAATGTGGTGCTGCCAGTTGAGGTGACCATCGATCAGTATGCCCAGGAATTTAGTATTTGTCTGTGCTGGTATGCCTATGTTTGTTTGGTCCTCAATGTTTCTATTTTTTGGGGTGAAGCGAATGTGAACTGTTTTATCCTTATTTATGGTTAGATTTAGTTTTTTGCATATTTCGTTTGCTTCGTTGAGTGTTGTGTCCACCACTTCTTCGGTGTGTTCATGCTTTTTATATGGTATTAAGATAGTGGTGTCGTCTGCAAAGAGAATACAGTTCTTCCTATGGTCGATTTCTGTGGGGAAGTCATTTATATAGATCAGAAATAGTAGTGGCCCCAGTATTGACCCCTGAGGAACACCTTTATAGACCGTCCTTAGAGAGGATCTGTAGCTTATTATGCTGTTTTTCTTCTGATGGTTGATTTCAACATATTGCTTCTATTCAGGAGATAGTCTTCCAGCCATTGTAGGGCTCTCCCTTTGATGTTCAATATCTTGAGCTTTCGTTTCAGCAGGCCAAGGTCAATGGTGTCGAATGCCTTCTGGAGGTCAATAAAAAGACCTGAAACAGTTTTACCCTCCTCCCAGTGTTTGCTGATGTTGTTACATAGTTCGGAGATCGCTGTAACCGTTCCAAGGCCCCTCCTGAATCCGTGTTGGTGTGCTGAAAGTAGGCTGTTGTTCTCAAGGTATGCAATAAGTTGGTCATATGCTCTTTCAATCAACTTTGATGTGATAGGCAAGTTAGCTATGGGCCGATAGTTCTTTGCATTCAACCTGTCACCTCCCTTGAATTTGGGAAAAAATTTTGAGATTTTCATGCTCTGCGGAAAAACAGCCTGGGAAATTGATGCATTTACTATGTCAAGGAGTGGCAGCTTTAGTTCACGCTCACAATGTCGAATTATCTTGCCAGTGATATCGTCGTGTCCTGATGAGTTATTAGGTTTGAGATTTCTAAGGAGTTGCTCTAATTTGGCCATTGGAATGGTTTCGAATTCTTTGAGCTCCTGTTTATTATTTGCCAGGTGGATATGGTCAGAGGTATTTTCAGAAGCAGTCTCAGAGGGTGGCTGCGTGAAGGCAGAATTGAGAAGGTTGCTAACATGATATGGATCAACTATCATTTTGTTAGTTTTCTTGAGTCTTAAGTTGTCCATTTTTCCCAATCCGCTTCTGTTTCTTTCCTCATTTATTATCCTCCAGAGTACTCTGGTTCTGTTATCAGCTAGTTGGATTTTTTTGTTAATGTAGGATTTTTTCTTTCTTTGGATGTCCTGTTCATAGATTTTCTTAAGTTTTATAAAGTTCTGCTTATCCTCTGGTGATCCTGTAGTAATGAACTTATTATTTGCCTGATGTACTTGATCCTTTAGAGCAATGGTATTGTTGTCCCAGAACACGTTCTTAGTTGATGTAATTTTCTTTGGTTCTCTGGGCATTGCTTCATCTATGTTGAGGCGCAGGATCTTTACAAAGTTTGAATATTTATCCTCTATCAAGTCCTGGTTTATAACCTGTTCCCAGTCAGTCTGACTGAGTCTGTATTTTAGTTTGTGTAGGTTATTTTTTGAGTAGTTTCTGGCAAATTTGAACATTACTCTCCTGGGTTCTGTTTTATGCTGAATCTGGCAGAGAATTGAATTGTGGTCGGATATCTGGTTTTGGCAAACAGTGACTTTGATGTAATCAGGTGGCAGGCTGTGGTAGCATCCGTCAAGGCTTGTGGCTGAAGTAGGTGTTATTCGAGTTGCGGGCAGTTTGTGAATGAAACATCCATGCTGATTCAGTGTGTTTTTCAGCTCTTTATAGCTTTTAAAAGCCTTGAGGCTATACCATACAAAGTATTTTTATTTATTTATTTATTTACATACAAAAGCTCACAGAATAAATCCATGAAGAGCCTTATTGACATCAACTAGTTTAGATAAATAATATTTGATGCAAAATAAGAATGAAAAATAAAATTGTAAACACAATTTTTGAAGATAAGATAAGAAGAGGCGAAATGAAAAATAAAATAAACCAATGATAATAGAAAATGAAGAAGAATGAAATAAAAATGATAAAAATAAAATAGAGAATAGAGGAAAAATAGGGCTTTAGAAGAGAGAAAAAAAAAAATGAGGGAGTTTAGTATAATTATTTATCAATCATGAGTCAGCTATAGAGCGATATGCTAGTTCACAGGATTTCTTAAAGGTTTGGAAACGGTCAGCAAACTGATCAATGCAGTGGCTTATTCTATTGTACAAACGTAAAGTTCTGTATATGTAAGAATTGCAATGATGAGTCGTTCTGATAAATGGCATGTGAAACAGAATATTTGGTTTTGGTCTATTAAACGGGACATGTGGCATGAATACTTGATTGTTTAGGATATTATATAATAGCAAGAGGGAACTGACAGAGATTCTGATTTTCAGAGTCGGTAGGGCAAAAATCTCTCCGATTGGCTGATTATAAGCTAATTCCACGCCAGCCCAATCAGCTGATAATTAGCCAGTTGGAGGCTTCCGCTCTATCGACTCAAATCACTTCATGACTTGGCCCAAGTTTTCAAAATAGAAATCTCTATGATTCTGAGGATAAATATTTTTGAATTTTAAGGAATATTCATTATTAGATTCAATAAAGTAACTGCATTATAAACTACAGATGATCTTAAAAATTGAGTTGCATTTTCACCAAATGCTTCAGTTATTAATAAGACTAAAAAATAAATATATGTCTGTTTTTATGTTATTAAAAAAAGAGAGTCAATTTTCCAATTGAAGCTCGGTTTATATTCGACTAGAATTTATTGAACTGTTATATTGAAGCATAAGAAACTACGCCTTTTTTAGTTATTTCAATAAAAAAGTTTATTTAATCAAGTATAATAATATTCGTATTGGTTTTATTGGTGGAGAGTCTCTGACGGAAGTTCCAACTCGCCTGAATATATAATTTAAGACGTCAGTGGGCCTTAAGAGTGTCATACTTCAGCCGGGACCGACAATTTAACGTGCCCATCCGATAACACAGGAGTGACCTGATCAAAAACTTTTGGTCATGAGCTGGTTTGAAACGGGGATCTAGGCTGCTACGCAAGCAAATTTAGTCCTATGTTTAGAAAAAAGTAAGCTCGTCTATACAATCTTTCGTGCTGAAAAATTGAGTGTGGCCTAAGTAAGGTTTTTGGTTTTTGCCTAGGAAACTACTTTTCACCAACTCAATAGTCCAATACAAAATTGAAGCTGACCCTTTCAAATCCCTGAAATGAGGAGAGAACTTGACTGTATATTTACCTCCTACTAATTTGAATATAGCATTGTGCAGACCACTGCGATTTGCAGGAAGTGGATGAATGGTTGAAATCGTCTCTGTCACAGTCATGTGAATCGCAATGGAGTGCATTTGGTTGAAACTGCAAAATCGAATATTTTGAGTTCCAAACATTTCTATTTTTACCTTTTTCAAGCAGACATTTGCCCGAATTGACGCCTGGAATAAATATTATTTACCCATTACCCAAAAAAGTTAATTCTATTTTACTAGTGGTTCAAGGCAAAGGTGCTCCCTAAAAACATTCAAATTTCAATTAATGTAATAATTAAAATGTTGAATTAGTACTGAGAAAAAGCAAACTGCAAAATTTTTTAAGAGCTGATGATTGAATAGATATTTATTTACATAAAGCGATGAAATATCATTGGTCTTTATTGACCGTTACTTCAAGTCCCTCATTTTTCACCAAGACTGGCCATAAGGTAAAGAAATAACAATAAAAAACTGCAGTACATGAAAATTAATTTATTTAACAGGAGCTGGTTTACCAGTCTTCTTTTTCTTTTTAAACCTATCGAGAACGCTCTTTTCGGTTGACTCGTCAACGTTGACCTCATCATGAGCAGACGCCTTTGCCTTTGACATTGCTTTGACGAATTGCTGAAACAAACACAATCGTTCTAATAATTTACGTTCATCTATGTAATTTTATCTACACAAAAATGACAAAAGCTAGGTGTCTAATAAAAAACGAAATTGCCATTTTTAAAGATGAAAAGTGGAAGTGTTGAAAAGTGAGCAAAAATATATTAATTAGAAACAGATAAGACAATCTTAAATATCAAAATCTGATACATCTGAAATTGTAACTAACTGTGATTTATTTTTACGTTAGTATTGATGTAACATACTAGAAAAACGAATGTTGAATTGGGTGGCACTTGACGTGATCGTAGTATCGAAAGAGAATCAACGTAAATAATAAGGTGAAACCAATAATGTGAATTCTAGAACACTGTGGAGCCGAGGTTAACTAGACGTAGGTGTAAATGAACGTATTTAAAATACCACATCTATGAAAGCATTGAATTCCGATAACTGTCAACATTTCACGGTCCAGGACTAAGGTTTTCTGATATAATGCATAACATTTTTCCAACTTTCAGTTTCAATTTCTAATTTTAATTTTTCAACTTTTCATCAAAGTTTTGGACCTGATTTCAAACATTTTCAGTCTCGTATACACTAGATTGTTGAAGCAATCCCAATTTTATGGACAATTAGCTTAATGATTGTATAGCATTGATATATATTTGGATAGATCTAGAAAACACAAGATCAAAAATCACGATTTTTAACAAAATAGAACTAAAATTTGTAAAATGAATTTAAGATGAACAAGAGAGTGAAAAAACATCAGAATTGGAAAAGCTATTCAGCCTGGTATTGCCCGTATTCATCAGCAATTTTTTCGTTGAAATTTAGATTATAATACGATAATCGAGCTCAGAAACAAGAATAAGTCGCAAATACCTGCTTAGCTTCAGCCTGTACAATTTTTCTTGATCTTGCCATCCGAACGGTGTTGCCATGTCTTTTCTTCTTCATACGCGGAGTAAAGTCAATTTTAGGTGGCTTGACCAACTGAAAAAATAATTGTTGTATTTCCATTAATAATTATATTATTGCGAAAATTATTCTTAGAAGTATATAATACTACAAAGTTAATTTATTCACATCTAGACTATGCTAATGTAGGTAATACTTTCAAAGTATTCAAGGGATTTCTATATTCAATTGTTCACGATAAATTCACTCAGTATTAATTTTATTGAAAATCATGCATTATTTTTGTTATTTCATCACTAAACTAATGTTTCAAAGTCTCTTTACCAATAGTGATGTACATCTGCTAGCTATTATTATACATTGACAATCTTTGTGGTAGTACCTTTAGCTGTGTGGGTTTATGCAATTGTAATTTAGTTATTTGACACTTTCTCCGCCTCGTCTGTTGAGCCTGTTTCAACTTGATATAAATATTTTTCAATTTATCAATTTGAATATCAATATAATGAAGATTTATAGTTATCTTAGAAACAATTTGGAGCAGAGATGTGCGTTCATCAGGACTACATTAATTCCTTTCACTGAATTGACCAAGACTCTATCGTAAATCACAACACACTTCAAAACTGATCTCAAGTTATTTCATCGATCATGGTGATTATTGACTAAAGATAACAGTTAACTAGAATTTGAAACAATTCTGCACCTTGTCGAAGGGTGCAATCATTGCAGAACTAAGTTGCCTTGTTGATTTAGAAAAATGTTTAATTTAAGATTATAATAATTAATGACTGCATTTAATATTTTTAAATCTTCATAACATCATGATTCATTTTAAAATAACAAACAATATGGACTATACATTTTAAATGCTTTCAATAAATGACAAACTTACCAGGAGTTGTTTCTTAGCTTCGATTTTCTGTTTCAATGATGGCACGTTCACTTGAATGATTGAAGTAGGATCAAGAGTTATCATTTCAGGTTGAATCTGGAAAATAAACAGAAATCAACATATATAATTCAATACAACCACGATCAACTCTTAGCGAGAAACTATTCAAGAATTTAACCAGTCTCTAACTTTTCGCTAGTAAATTCCATCAATACCCAGTTTCATTCTAATACTGTAAAATGAAAGGTAATTTTTTTCTCAAGTGTTGGTACAAAAACAAGAACAGAATCTTCTCTTGCAGAGTAGTGTTGATACTGGTGCAAACATTCCTAAAAATTATCATCCGATAGTGACTTGGATGACCTAATCGAGAAAGGTTTAAATAAATACATAGTGTTTATTGATCACAGGGAAATATAAAAAAATCAACAAAAAGTTATTTTTCAAAAAATCAACTATTCCTAATAGTTGATGTGAAAGCATAAGTCGATTTGAATAATTTCTAAAATGTGTGAATCCACAATTGGATGTTGGATATTTCAGAACCCATTAACAATGAATTTAAAAAATTGGAACTACAAAATTATCGAGGAATCTGGAAACAACTCAAGTATTTTTACTGAAATACAATGAATAAGAATATGGAAAATATTGGTACAAACCTTCTCAAGCAACGCCTTCACTTCAGCTTCACGTCTCTGTTCTCTTGTTTGGAATGGATTTGCCTCATATGCATCGAAATTAGCTTCTCCACTTCCTGCAAGCAGTGTTATAGATATAGTAATTTTTCAACTTGATTTGAAGCTAGCTAAAACATAATTAACTCAATCTTAATGCTGAATATGAGTTATAACATGGTTGGTAGCCTACATGTAACAAGTAATTTGAATACTTGGTGACATTTGTTGCTAGTCGTATGCATCAAGTAGATTTGCCTCGCTCCTGAATCTCAAGAACAAAAAAATGTATGAAACAATATTCAAACACAACAGTACAAGACTTGTACACATACTTCAAGAGAATGTCGATTTTGTATCTTTAAACTACAATTTCCAGAATAAAACAATAGCAAATAGCGAATTCAGTTAATAGAAAGCTAAAATTCAAATGGATTGACCTGATTGATTGTCTCAATTACTTATGAAGGCAGTTATTAGGCCGAATAGCTTATTCTCATTATATCACAATCATTGAGTAGGTCAATGAATGACACATGTTTCGAATCTTTAAATTGAGTAGGACAGATCCGAAGTGACCAGGTTTTTGGTAGTATGCCACTGATATAAATTAGTGTGAACATGAATAGATTGTATGTATTTGTTTGAAAATGTAGGCTACTTCAAAATTAGAAAAAATGTAATGTAATTAGGAGAGATTTGGGGCCAAAGGAGCGCTCAGGGAAAAATATAATTTTCTGTAGTTCGTGCAGTGCCAAAACATAAATTTTAGGAAACATTGGCCAAAACCATACCTGGTACCAAAATGCTGTGATAACCCCCTCTAGAGCCGATTCCTAAAACATCCTCATATGGGCAGAATTCTAGGTCACTAACGTGTTGTGTCATTCGATGTCGCATGTAAGCTTTGTCAGCTGACGTTGTACAACAATCTTTGAAAATCTGAAAGAAATGTCAATAATACTCAATGATCCAATGCACTAAATTATTATAAAACTTATAATTCCACAAAACATCGTCTCAACTTATCTGAAGGCTACACTTCATTAAAAGAGTTGAAAACGGACAAAAGTCACTGCAAACGTTATACTGGACCAAATTACAGGCGATAGGCAGAACTGTTAGGACTAGATAAAGTACGAGATAAAGTGCTGATAACGTATTATAGTGAGGTCCACGTTATAATGGAGAAAGATAGGAGAAAAAAATTGCTGATCCTCTGTCTTGTCAATACCTTCTAGAGACGGTAGCTGATACAGATTTATTGATGTAATATTAACTGTTCATTCTCGTTTAAAATAATCAATTTTATTAAGCAAGAAATTATATTTTTCAATAATTTCATAATGAATTTTCATAATTAAGATGAAATATTTTGTTAATTATTAATTCTACATTGTTGAAAGACGATCTGGCAACAGAGCAAAGCGAGAAAGAGACAGCGCTATCCGCTTTGTTGAATGATAGACAAGGATAGCAATACCATTGCTAATCAGACTCTGCCATTATAACGTGGACCTCACTAGATAAAGTACTGATGAAATACTAGATAAAATTTACTGCTGTAAACAATTTGAACTAAGCAAGCTGCGCATTGGCGGTGTTGGTTTGTTTTGAATTTTGCGAATGAACGAGGTAGAGAGGACTTAAAAGTCCTAACTCCACCCAATAAAGAATTAGCTTATTTCATTTCACTTCATTTCAAAAATGAACAATGATGATTGGACCAACCTCAACGACATTCCCCATGGCTACAGCCAGCAGGCCTTTCTGACTGAAGGACAAGTGAGTGGCATTGGCTTGCAGCTGATAGTGCTGGAGGGGGCCGTCCAGGTTGCGAATGTCCCACACTTTTAGACTGTGGTCGGGAGCCGACGTAGCCATATACCTGAAAATTATTAAAAACGTCTGCATTGATAGTGATTGTGATTGATTTTATATTAACACTCAACTATTTATAAGTTTTCATTATGAGTATTGGATGTACAAAATATAAACGTCAAAAGAAGAGATCTGAGAAGCAAAAAAAGAGAAAATAATGAGGTAAAAAATAAGAAAAAGAAAGAGGGGTCTGGCAAATTTCAATTATTAAATTGGAATACAATTTTTGTAATTACCATTCCTTTAGTGAATGCTTATACAGATTTATAAAAATAGAGTTGAATCAGTAAATATTCTTCGTGCAAAAGTAATGAAGTGAGTGGATCTATCGAAAGATCCATCTTCGTTTTCATCAGACTAATTTTGATTAAACGTCTTCAGATGAGATGACACAACCCCGGCATTCATCTGCAGCTCACTGTACAACTTGGGTGAATATGCACAGGAAAATTGTGAAACAGCTAGATAATTCTCGAGAAAATTATATCACGTTTGGAAACTCAAGATATCTTGCAGCTATCTGAATGATATTGCGTCTATTTATCAAAGATCGTAAGTAATGATAGTAGTATTATAAAAAGTAATATCATATAAATATAATACAAAAATAAATTAACCTTTAAAATCTAGATTTAAAAGAATATTGGAAAACTCACTTTCCAGTGTTATCAATTGTCAAGCCTTGCACAATCATTTTATGGCACAACATCTTTGCCAAAGGCTTCTGCACCGTGGGACTCCACATTGAAACAACACCTGCAAAATATTCAAATTACAAATGATATTATAAGAGCGTTTCAAAATACTTTCAAATTCAGCATTTACGCAAACCTGTATGAAAATCTTGCAACTAACTGAAGGTTCGATTATTAAACCTGAATGGTGATCAATTTGGGATTAGTCTTAAAATAGTTATTTGTGCAACTAGTGCGCAAAGTGACAGTTTGCTGCACCGAAAGAAACGTTTACGCCCGAGCCGTAGGCGAGGGCGGAATGGTTTCTTGAGTGCAGCAGAGGAACTTTGCGCACGTATTTCACATTAAGTTTTTCCTACAGTTACCATTGAATATGAAAAGTGGGTAATTATGGGTAAAATTGCCTGAAATCCATCAAATAACTTAGTAGTGTTTGAATGGCGGGGGGCAGCTGTGTGGTGTGTGCTGTGGTGGCACTGTGCTGTTGCTGTCCTCGTTATAATATATAATAGTAATAATTAGCGCGTTGTGCTTCGTTGCACCTCTGCTCACTATAGCAGCCACAGCAGTCACTGTTACCAACTTCATTTTGATTTTGCTGCACTGTTGCTCCATATAACCTACTAAGTATTTTGCGTTGCCATGTTGCAAATCTGGAGTGCAGAAAAATTTTTCCCGCACTAGAGCGGAAAAGTGATTCTTTGCGTTCTGTAATCAGTGCAGCAATGGCCACTTTTCAACGTAACTGTAGGAAAACAAAATTAAATTATTGCAGGGATTCGCAATGTATGGACAACATTTTAAAACTCAATTAAGTGTGATCCAATAGGAATAGTGAATGAGTGAAAGAAATCAAGCTAAAAATACAGTTTTCTGAATACAGCTAATAAGGAGACTTTGGTTTGTTTGTTTGGGTTTTTTGACGAATGGGTCTGATGTGAGAGGATAAAGCCTTGATCTCTTACCCGTATCAAATGGCAAAGACGATGTTTTCAAGTTTTCGAAAAAAATCAGTATTTACTCGTATCTCATCTAACAAGTTCCCCTCTATACACTAACAAATCAGAATAATCGAAAGATCAAACTGAAGAGCCTTAAAAATGGTTTATTCTAGTTGATTTCTCGGTGAATGATGAACACACAAAGTAATTATTTGTTACTACAGTTTTTTTTTTATATTTGAATAAGTTCATGGAATTACATCTAACTACTCAAGTCAATTAAATTTATTGTTTCATAAATTAAGCTGAAAACTTAAATTTCTAATATTTATTTATCTTTGGTATCTACCAGCACATGATCGTCGGAGTGAGCCAGTATGTAATTTCAAGTAGTATAGCTTCTAACCAGTCCCAATCAGAACAGACAACGACCTAGCTTAAATTATGTGAATCAGCTATAGAATTGCTGTAACTTAAATCTAATTGATCGCAAGTTTAATTTTATTCTAATACAGTATAAATATATAACTATAACTAACCTTTGGCATTTCCCAAACACAGAATAGCGTTGTAAGGATTTTGAACAAGTGATATTGGCCGACCGCAATGCGAACTGGTGCGTGCCACCATTTTGCCAATCGAAATGTCCAACCACGACAGCCAGCCATCTTCATTCTGCACAAATCAAACACAATGCTATCATGTTTTCAACTATTTTCAAACTCACACAAAAATATCAGTTCCACAGTAACAGCTTCAAACAATCCATAGAATATAATAGAATTTCAAATCAATAATTTCTTCATATATTTGATTTTGCTAAGTTCATAGGAGAACACGATTGGAGTAGCCTAAAAAATATTTTTTTTGTGATAATGTAATTAATTTATTGAAAGTATAAGCGTATACATTTTACAAAATCAGTCAAGATAGTCTGCAAACAGAGATCATAATCAATTGCTGAGGAATCTGGTAGACATAAGATAATTATGTTAGTTTGCAGCACGGGGCTTTATCGCCAATATTATTTCAATAGAACAATAGGAGCACATAGTTGCCGTTTAAATAACAAAAAAATATTTTTATTTTTGGATAATGTAATTGAATTTATTGAAAGTATACAAGTATAAATTTTACAAAATTAGTCAAGATAGTCTGCAAACAGAGATCATAATCGATTGCTGAGGAATCTGGTAGACATAAGATAATTATGTTAGTTTGCAGCACGGGGCTTTATGGCAAATATTATTTCAATATAACACTAGGAACACAGTTGCCGTTTAAATAACAAAAAATATTTTTATTTTTGGATAATGTAATTGAATTTATTGAAAGTATACGAGTATAAATTTTTAAAAATTAGTCAAGATATTCTGCAGAGATCATAATCGATTGCTGAGGAATCTGGTAGACATAAAATAATTATTTTAGTTTGGAGCATGGGGCTTTATGGCCAACATAATTTCAGTATAACAATAGGAGCACATAGTTGCCGTTTAAATAACAAAAAATATTTTTATTTTTGGATAATGTACCGTAATTGAATTTATTGAAAGTATACAAGTATAAATTTTACAAAATTAGTCAAGATAGTCTGCAAACAGAGATCATAATCGATTGCTGAGGAATCTGGTAGACATAAGATAATTATGTTAGTTTGCAGCACGGGGCTTTATGGCAAATATTATTTCAATATAACACTAGGAACACAGTTGCCGTTTAAATAACAAAAAATATTTTTATTTTTGGATAATGTAATTGAATTTATTGAAAGTATACGAGTATAAATTTTAAAAATTTAGTCAAGATAGTCTGCAGAGATCATAATCGATTGCTGAGGAATCTGGTAGACATAAAATAATTATTTTAGTTTGGAGCATGGGGCTTTATGGCCAACATAATTTCAGTATAACAATAGGAGCACATAGTTGCCGTTTTTTAAGCTGATACTATCAAGAAGGCCTAAGATCTCTTTTTCACTCTTTTTCTCGCACAATAAGCTCTCAAGTTCTCTGGATTCTGTGAAATTTGGCAATACTGTACTCCATGAGAGCAATGTTGCAAGGTTTGCACATTCTATAATAGATTTGTTATCAAAACGGGTTAAGAGATTGCTCATGACCGAAAAATATAGGTCTTGCATTATATTGTCAGCTTTTTCAAGAAGTAGACTACCTTCAGAGTTGACATTTGCATGCTCAGCGTGTGTGTGCGATAGAAGAGTTTTGCTCTATTATAAATGCTCAACAAATTGAGTCCGAAATCGATTCTTCTCTCATAACTGTGAAATCTTTTGCATTCCCAAGAACTATGTTGCTGGGGAAAAATGCTTCATGAAGCTGGAAATTACAGATAAAATACATGGGAGAGAGCTTGTTTACTAGTTTGTGATGGGTTACAACTCGGGAGCCAGATCAATGAGCGAGCCTGCCAAATATTATCTGAATCGGTTCAATACTGAATTAGTAATTTTATTACGTTACTAATTAGTTCATATTTATTTGAAGTACTGTAATAGCAAACGATAATTTTATAGAAAACTGAGAGTTATTCAATCCATGATAATTATTATTGAATGAAACATAATTGGATTAGGAGTGGCCGTAGTTGAGTGGAATAGATTCTGGCTTTATAATTCAGAGGCCCAGGTTCGAATCGCGGACGGGCAGATATTTTTCTTGGGCCACTCCCGTGTTTCGGATGGACACAAACAGTCATTAGGTCACGTCAAAGGAGCGACCTGTAAACTCTGATACCAGACCTGAGTCAGCCAGGTCACACGATATTATTATTATTAATTTCACATTCACAATCATATAATTGATACAAAAAAGAAGAATGCATACGGATCAAACGTCAAGTACCTATGCACACTGTTTTCGATTTCTTGTTTACTTTGTGATAACATTTTTCGCACTGAATGGCAAAAGTTGATTATTACAGATTTCTGATTTTTTTATATCAATTGTTTATTGATAGTTTAATTGTTTATAGTCAATGCTTTAGAACAATTCCTGTTTCTGATACCTGTCACTCGTATGATCCTCAGATTTTCTAAATTGAATAAAGCCTTAACCTCCTCACGCAGAGTCGTAAATTCGTTTATTTTTTTCAGTCTGCAACGTTCTTAAATTGTGATTGAAGGTACTGCCACATCAATAAAGTAGGCGTTGTTCATATGTTTATCCAGCACCGTTATAGCTAATCAAATAACTGTTCGTTGTGTTTATTATCTAAAATTATCGAAACATTTCGAATAATATCAACTTATTACCATTTAAAAACAGAAACCTAACCTCCCTGACCTTCTCTTTTACATTTGAACTATAATTGAACAGAACCTTTCAGTTGATGCTCGTCTAATTTTTCAATTATTATACAAATTGAAATGTGACCGATCTGAGATCTTTCCATATTTTGGTTCTATTATTATGAAGCACTGATGCTGGCAGACAGGTGTAGCAAGAGCAATCCTCATTCTCAACACCACATTTCAGAGCTAATCTCTTATGAATTATCTTTTAGACACTTATTACTATTATTGGTTGGATTTTTTAAATTTAATCCTCCCAAGACAGTGAATGATATATTATAATGACAACTAAAACTAACATTTTAAATGTGAACTTACCACAGCGCTAAGAAGAAAATGATACGGAAGGAACTGGAGCCTCAAAGGCTTATTCATTGCTTTCAAACAGTGCAACTCAACGCCTTGCCTGTCGTAAATATAGACCCACTCTTTTTGTGCCACTGCATACATCAATTCGTTGTGCAACCATCTGAAAGTTATCAACGTTTTTAGATATCGAAGACAACGAAATATTATACAACATTATTTTATCTTTCTACTCCATGATCATCCAAGATATAGACTTTTTTCAAACTGATTGTATTCAAGAAATTATAAAAATATCAAGTTCTACACTTTTATTGATAAAAACAAACCTAATACAGTAACCTTCTTTGCTTCAAAATACCATTTACTCTTTATAAACAAAAAACTTTTCACATGAGCACCATAAAATGGGATAATTTGTCTGAAATATACAGTGGTGCTTTATGATTTTAATTAGTTTAGATAATTTGAAGATGTGTTTTTAAAAAGCGAAGGATATTTTTGAAGCAAAAAGGGTACTATATTCGTTAAATTTTTACGATTAAGAAATTATGCTGTAAAATGATTAATACTGTAGATGTGAAGAACGAATTTGGATCTCAGTATTGGGCATTAGCCTGTTATGCGTTGTGCCTTTTCTAAAGAAAAGGTTCATATTATGCACCATCTACGTTTACACTAATCTCGGTTTACTAGAGGATGAGGTCGCATTATAATAAGTTACATTCTGGGTTTGAACGAACAGCTGATCAATCTCTGTTGAAACTGAGATGGCGAAAAAGAATTTGATCACAATATACATTCACTAGGAGCATTTTACTTTCCTTGCCCTATTACCATAGGTAAGAAAAGTATTGCTTTCCGAAAAAAATTAAGGTACCCCAATTTCTAAATTTCTATAAGTTTCAAGCTCCCTTGAGTCCAAAAAAGTGGTTTTTGGGTATTGGTCTGTGTGTGTGTGTGTGTGTGTGTGTGTGTGTGTGTGTGTGTGTGGTGTGTGTGTGTGTGTGTGTGTGTGTGTGTGTGTGTGTGTGTGTGTCTGTGTACACGATATCTCGTCTCCCAATCGACGGAATGACTTGAAATTTAGAACTTAAGGTCCTTACACTATAAGTTTCCAACACGAACAATTTCAAACAAATGCGATTCAAGATGGCGGCTAAAATGGCGAAATGTTGTCGAAAACAGGGTTTTTCGCGATTTTCTCGAAAACGGCTCCAACGATTTTGATTAAATTTATACCTAAAATAGTCATTGATAAGCTCTATCAACTACCACAAGTCTCATATCTGTAAAAATTTCAGGAACTTTGCCCCATCTATGCAAAGTTTGATTTTAGATTTCCAATTATCAGTCTTCAGATACAATTCAAACAAAAAAATTCAAATGAAAAGGATTGAGCATGAAAATCTCTACAATTAATGCTTAGTAACATTTTCTCCTAAAAATGGAAATTAACTCGAAATTTGAGAAAATGTTATTATTCAATTGCAAGTTCTTACCAACAGAATACAGTCTGATACTGAAATCATATCTTCAAGACCGTTATTTCAGGATAAAACAAGATGATGCTTTTTCATCTCTCAGAGAAATCAGGGCTGGAGTTCCTCAAGGAAGTGTGCTGGGTCCCCTTTTGTACCTCCTATACACATCTGATATACCTCAACCCGAAAACGTAACAGTAGCAACATTTGCTGATGACACAGCAGTTTTATCAGTTGGTGAAACTGTTGAAGTTTCTACAGAGAAATTGCAGGTGGCAGTCAACAGAATCAATGTTTGGACAAAACACTGGCTTATAAAATTGAATGAAGCAAAATCAGTTCAAGTCAACTTTACAAACAGAAGAGTTCAATATATCCCCTTAACACTCAATGGGAATATTGTACCCTACTCCAACACTGCAAAGTATCTAGGCATGACGCTGGATGCCAAGCTTAGATGGAAGGAGCATGTGAAGAAGAAAAGAGAACAACTTGGCATAAAATTCAAGAAAATGTACTGGCTACTTGGGAGGACATCAAAGTTGTCAAATTATAACAAATTGCTTCTCTACAAGCAGATTCTCAAGCCGGTGTGGACCTACGGAATTCAACTCTGGGGCTGCACCCGACCATCCAATATCGACATCATCCAGCGCTTCCAGAACAAAGTACTCAGAAGCTGTGTAGACGCTCCTTGGTACATCAGAAACTCTGATCTCCACCGCGACCTGGGAGTGGCGACAGTCATCAGTGAAATCCAAAGATTTGCAGAAAAACATGAGAAAAGACTTCATCAACATGTGAACGTGGAAGCAATCCAGCTGCTCAACGTGCATGGAGTAAGAAGACTGCAACGCAGAAAGCCACACGAATTAGTTTAGTGCTAAAGTGTTCAATTGGAAGTGCAAAGGCAGAATACTGTATCATTTTATGCTAAAAATAATCTCTATTTAATCCTTGACCAATATAGAAGGCTTAACCAATGGGTTTTACCTTCACAAACAATATTCTTATCAATTTATGTCAAAATAGAATAGCTTATTAGTCTTTAACTAGGTGCTATAAAAATCAAGAAAAAAAATTCAATTGCAAACTGTTGGCAACTGTTGATTCTATTAAATCATTCACTATGAAGAGATGTCGTGTGTCTCCAGCGTTATAGTCCTGTCACTAGCTGGCTCAGATCTTAGAATAGTAGACTTGAGATGCGCGTGAACACTAGCGTCAGGTGATCAATTTTCATAACGGCAAGGAAAGTAGTGTGAGTGTGCCACACCAGATTTTTTGCATTTACTAAGGTCCATTTAGTATAGTGAATGTATATTATGATGAAATACATGAATAATTTCATAACTACTTGATAAATACTCCAATCCTCAATGATTCTGAGGTATGTGAAGATTTGTGTTGACCAAAACGCTTTTTATTTTTGGTGTTATAAATGTTGGAATTCCATTAATTTACAGTAGTATTGGGCATTATTGTACTAGTATTTGAAAATTCAACTTATCAACACAACAGCCCATTCATTTTAAGAATCATTTCAAGAGATTATTAAAGCAATATATCCAGGTACTAATGAAACCAATTCCAGTACCTTTCATTAAGTTTGTAGAGTGAATATTGAAGTTGTGGAACTTTTCTCTTCAATTCCAGTACATTTGACTTGCACTACCATGATTGAGACCCTTTGTCAGGCATAACTGAACAAATATCAAAATATCTCCCACGAATATCTAAGTCAAAAAGATTTCTTATCAAAAATCAGAATTTCAATACTCACTGTATATCAAATACCTCTTCCATAACATTTATCTCACACATAAGTTTCTTTGTGACCCAATCGAATGCAGCTACGTGTCCTTTCTTTCCACCCAACGTTAAATACCTTCCATTTCTTGTAAAATCTATCCTGCAAATAAAAAAATAGAGTAATAAGAATCAATTATTGAACTTGATTTATTATTTGCGGCAGAGAAGTTAGATAGGCTGTTAAGGTGGCATTCCGATCATGGCAGGTACTTCCGACGCCACACCACATGTACTTGAAATAACTCTCTGTTCAGATAATTTCTCACTCGTTTCAACACCGTAAATAAACATTGACTGCCAAGCTGCATGCGTCAGAACCAAACCATTCTAACATATTTTGAGCAGTCGGAAGCAACTGCCTAGGTCGGAAACTTCAATGGTGTTACGATATTTTGAAAGGAAAGAAATATAAATATATTCTAGCAAGTGATGTGTGTTGGAAATATTATCAGTGGGCAGGAAATTATGACTTCTTCGGAAATATAAACAAATGGACAACAAATGTTTGGATTTTTTGGGATGTATGAGGATTTATAATGTTGCTTCAGATAAGTACGTTGTATTGTTAGAGATAGGCCATTTCAATCTTGTATCATTAACTTCTAAGATAAACACATTTAAATCAAAAGAGAGATGAATAACAGATATTATTTAATTTGAAATAATAGTTTTTTAACAAACAATATTGATTGGTGAGGCATCAAAAATTATGATCAGCTTCTCTGCTTTTAAATAATGAGCTATTTAACTCTGTTGTATATCCATATTTTTTCACTATTAAAATTAAACTTGAATTTTAAAAAACTTTTGAAGTAAAAATGCACTTACTTTTTGTATAGTGACGATCGTTTCGACCTGTTGTTGGTCATCATCAGACTGTGGGAATTCACTCAGATGACAAGGCTATGTGTGGTAAGGGATGAAGGTGGTGGAATAGGTTGTGGTGGGGGTTGGGTTGGTGGATATTTAGTGCGGCGGTATTTTTGAACTTTGGACTATTTTGTCAAAGAGTGTGTGGGAAGAGAAATTTATTTGATCATTTAGGAGACTGTTGGGAAACTGTTTTGTGTGGTTGTAGATGGAAGGATAGGGACGGCAGACGACCGTGCGCTGTGCCCTGGGGAGATGGAAGGATAGGGTAGGGACGGCAGACAACGGTCCGCTGTGCCCTGGGGGGATGGAAGAATAGGGACGGCAGACAACGGTCCGCTGTGCCCTGGGGAGATGGAAGGATAGGGACGGCAGACGACGGTCCGCTGTGCCCTGGGGAGATGGAAGGATAGGGACGGCAGACAACGGTCCGCTGTGCCCTGGGGAGATGGAAGGATAGGGACGGCAGACGACGGTCCACTGTGCCTTGGGGAGATGAGAGGAGAGGGACGTACGGCAGCCAACGGGCCGCTGTACCAGGACATGAGGTCAGGGACGTACGGCAGCCAACGGGCCGCTGTACAAGGACAGGAGGTCAGGAGCGGAATGCTGCGGTCTGGGGCTCGTCTGGCGTTTAAATACTCTCCCTAAGTAGAGGGGATGAAGTTTCGCCGCCGCCAGAGGCGGTAAGAATCGTCTCGATGCGCGGAAGATGGTGCGCCATCGGTACCCTCCTTATCTCCGCGGTCAGCTAGCTTTGCTGATAGCCGAGCGTCTTTCAATAATATTATTAATTATTTTCTCGTCACAATTTTACTTTGTGACAATTCTATTAAATCATTCACTATGAAGAGATAGCAGATCTCGTGTGTCTCCAGCGTTATAGTCCTGTCACCAGCTGGCTCAGATCTTAGAACAGTAGGCTTGAGATGCGCGTGAACACTAGCGTCAGGTGATCAATTCTCATAACGGCAAGGAAAGTAGTGTGAGTGCGCCACACCAGATTTTTTGCATTTACGTATAAGGTCCATTTAGTATAGTGAATGTGTATAATGATGAAATACTTTAATATGAATACTTTTTATAACTACTTGATAAATACTCCAATCCTCAATGATTCTGAGGTATTTGAAGATTTGTGTTGACCAAAACGCTTTTTATTTTTGGTGTTATAAATGTTGGAATTCAATTAATTTACAGTAGTATTGGGCATTATTGTACTAGTATTTGAAAATTCAACTTATCAACACAACAGCCCATTCATTTTAAGAATCATTTCAAGAGATTATTAAAGCAATATATCCAGGTATAATTTTTATAATACTAATGAAACCAATTCCAGTACCTTTCATTAAGTTTGTAGAGTGAACATTGAAGTTGTGGAACTTTTCTCTTCAATTCCAGTACATTTGACTTGCACTACCATGATTGAAACCCTTTGTCAGGCATAACTGAACAAATATCAAAATATCTCCCACGAATATCTAAGTCAAAAAGATTTCTTATCAAAAATCAGAATTTCAATACTCACTGTATATCAAATACCTCTTCCATAACATTTATCTCACACATAAGTTTCTTTGTGACCCAATCGAATGCAGCTACGTGTCCTTTCTTTCCACCCAACGTTAAATACCTTCCATTTCTTGTAAAATCTATCCTGCAAATAAAAAAATAGAGTAATAAGAATCAATTATTGAACTTGATTTATTATTTGCGGCAGAGAAGTTAGATAGGCTGTTAAGGTGGCATTCCGATCATGGCAGGTACTTCCGACGCCACACCACATGTACTTGAAATAACTCTCTGTTCAGATAATTTCTCACTCGTTTCAACACCGTAAATAAACATTGACTGCCAAGCTGCATGCGTCAGAACCAAACCATTCTAACATATTTTGAGCAGTCGGAAGCAACTGCCTAGGTCGGAAACTTCAATGGTGTTACGATATTTTGAAAGGAAAGAAATATAAATATATTCTAGCAAGTGATGTGTGTTGGAAATATTATCAGTGGGCAGGAAATTATGACTTCTTCGGAAATATAAACAAATGGACAACAAATGTTTGGATTTTTTGGGATGTATGAGGATTTATAATGTTGCTTCAGATAAGTACGTTGTATTGTTAGAGATAGGCCATTTCAATCTTGTATCATTAACTTCTAAGATAAACACATTTAAATCAAAAGAGAGATGAATAACAGATATTATTTAATTTGAAATAATAGTTTTTTAACAAACAATATTGATTGGTGAGGCATCAAAAATTATGATCAGCTTCTCTGCTTTTAAATAATGAGCTATTTAACTCTGTTGTATATCCATATTTTTTCACTATTAAAATTAAACTTGAATTTTAAAAAACTTTTGAAGTGAAAATGCACTTACTTTTTGTATAGTGACGATCGTTTCGACCTGTTGTTGGTCATCATCAGACTGTGGGAATTCACTCAGATGACAAGGCTATGTGTGGTAAGGGATGAAGGTGGTGGAATAGGTTGTGGTGGGGGTTGGGTTGGTGGATATTTAGTGCGGCGGTATTTTTGAACTTTGGACTATTTTGTCAAAGAGTGTGTGGGAAGAGAAATTTATTTGATCATTTAGGAGACTGTTGGGAAACTGTTTTGTGTGGTTGTAGATTTCGTATTGTTCCAATACATTGAGTTTTCTGCTTTTTTGTGAGATATGGAGGATTTCAAGATTGGTGGCGATGTCTGTGTATGTGTGGTTTGTGGATATAATATGGTCAGCAAAGTTTGAGTGGCTATGTGGTTTATTAATGGCTCTGATGTGCTCTTTGTATCTTGTCTGAAAGTCACGTCCAGTCTGTCCGATATACAGTTTACTACAATCATTACATTTTAATTTGTAGATGCCTGGTTGCTCAAATCTCTGTTTGTTTGTTTGATAATTTTGAAAATGTTTCCTCAGTGAATTTGTTGTTTTAAACGCAATTCTGTATTTGAGTTTTTTAAAAGATGATGCTACTTTCTGTGATTTTTTGTTGTAGTATGTGAGTGTGATGAATTTTTGGTCATTTTCCATATTATTTTTGGTTGATGATTTTGTTCTTATTTTGTGGAGTAGGTTGTCAACTAGAGTGGATGAGTATCCATTTTGTTGGGCAATGAATTTGATCGTGTTGAGCTCTTGGTTGTAATCAAATTGTGTCATGGGGATATTTAATAGTCTGTTGATCATATGGTGGAAAGCTGCATGTTTATGTTGGGTTGGGTGGTTGGAGGTATTGTGAATTACTGTGTCAGTTGTGGTAGGTTTCCTGTATATTTTAAATGTTTTGAAAGTATGGTTTTGTTTAAATATGGTGATGTCCAAGAAATTGATTGTATTATTGTTTTCCAGTTCTATGGTGAAGTGCAAGTTTGGGTGTATTTTGTTCAGTTTGGAGTGAAATATTTCAGTTTGTCTGGTGTTTCCTTTGTATAGAATGAAAATATCATCAACATATCTAAACCAGCTGATGATTCTGTCAAACTGATTGAGAATGTGTTTTTGTTCAATGTTGTGGATGAAGATCTCAGCTAAAATGCAAGAAATGGGGCTCCCCATGGGGAGACCGTTTGGCTGGAAATAATATTGGTTATTGTAACAGAAGTAATTCTGTGAGGTGACTAGGTTAGTGAGATTTACAATTTCATTGATATGTTCAGGTGGTGTATTATTCTGTTCTAGCATTGTTTTAAGGAATTTTACAGTTTCGGGGATTGGTACATTGGTGTATAAATTTGAAATGTCCAGTGAAGCTATTGTGAAGTTTTGTGGTATTTGGATTTTCTGAAGTTTTGTGGTGAGATCAATGTTGTTTTTCACTCCAGTATGATTATGAAAAGTTATGTTGTCTCTTATGGTGGTATCTAGTAGTTTGGCTAGTTTGTGGGCAGGTGCTGTTGTGTGATTGATCAGTGGTCTTATTGGTACATCTTGTTTGTGTATTTTTGGGAGGGCGTTGAGTCTGGGTGCTTGTGGGTTGATTTGTTTGAGAAACTTTTTCTGGTTGTTTGGGATTATGTGCTTAGTTTGGTTGATGGCATCTTTTATTTTTGTTTGATATGTGTGAGTTAGGTCAGTTGAGAGTTTGACTATGTTATTGTCATTGATGAATTTGTCTACTTTCTGTCTATGTCTGTTTTATGCATTATAACTGTGATGTTGCCTTTGTCAGCATTAGTGATGACTAGGTTGTGTTGTTTCTGCTTGTTTTTTATGCTTTTCAATATCATGTGTTCTGGGTTGTTTTTTTCTGAGGGCTTGAAATGTTTCTGTTTCTTGTTATGTCCTGTCTCAAGTATTCTTGGTCAGGTAGGGTAGTGTTTTGTATTGCAGTCTCTGTGTCTATTATGGTATTGAATAATTGGGATTTTGAATTAGGATTGTTTGTTTTGATGTTGTGTTTCAATCCTTTGTCTAGTAATTTCATTTCTGTTTCTGTGAATTCTATTTCAGTGTTGTTGATTGTTCTTTTGTGAAAATTATGTGTGGATGTTACAGTTGGGTTCTGGGTATTCATAAGTTGAGTTAGTTTAAGGTTGTGTTTGGCTTTCAACTTGTTTTTCATAGAATCTATAATTTCTTGATTGTGAGATAATATTTCATTAAATTCTAAATGGTGTAGTTAGTTCTGAGCTCAGTTTTAAATGAAGATGGTATGCTTTCTGGTTGAGGTTATCTTTCTGTTTGTACAAATGTTGAATGCTGTTTTTAATGTACAGTTTCTGAGCTTGTTTTTTAGTTTTTGAGCAGGGAGTTTTGATTTTTTATACTGATTTTTGCATAGTTGGGAATAATGTTATTGTGTGAACAAAACTGGTTGAATGATATGGAAAGGGATGTTTTCATAACCTTGATTTGAGTGTTCCTGTATGCATGGATCCATTTTCTCCTCTCGGCGTGATTACTCTGTTGTATATCCATATTTTTTCACTATTAAAATTAAACTTGAATTTTAAAAAACTTTTGAAGTAAAAATGCACTTACTTTTTGTATAGTGACGATCGTTTCGACCTGTTGTTGGTCATCATCAGACTGTGGGAATTCACTCAGATGACAAGGCTATGTGTGGTAAGGGATGAAGGTGGTGGAATAGGTTGTGGTGGGGGTTGGGTTGGTGGATATTTAGTGCGGCGGTATTTTTGAACTTTGGACTATTTTGTCAAAGAGTGTGTGGGAAGAGAAATTTATTTGATCATTTAGGAGACTGTTGGGAAACTGTTTTGTGTGGTTGTAGATTTCGTATTGTTCCAATACATTGAGTTTTCTGCTTTTTTGTGAGATATGTGAAGATTTGTGTTGACCAAAACGCTTTTTATTTTTGGTGTTATAAATGTTGGAGTTCCATTAATTTACAGTAGTATTGGGCATTATTGTACTCGTATTTGAAAATTAAACTTACTTATCAACACAACAGCCTATTTTAACAATCAACTTAGAGATTATTAAAGCAATATATCCAGGTACATTTTTCATAACACTAATTAAACCAATTCCAGTACCTTTCATTAAGTTTGTAGAGTGAATATTGATGTTGTGGAACTTTTCTCTTCAATTCCAGTACATTTGACTTGCACTACCATGATTGAGACCCTTTGTCAGGCATAACTGAACAAATATCAAAATATCTCCCACGAATATCTAAGTCAAAAAGATTTCTTATCAAAAATCAGAATTTCAATACTCACTGTATATCAAATACCTCTTCCATAACATTTATCTCACACATAAGTTTCTTTGTGACCCAATCGAATGCAGCTACGTGTCCTTTCTTTCCACCCAACGTTAAATACCTTCCATTTCTTGTAAAATCTATCCTGCAAATAAAAAAATAGAGTAATAAGAATCAATTATTGAATTTGATTTATTATTTGCGGCAGAGAAGTTGGATATGCTGTTAAGGTGGCATTCCGATCATGGCAGGTACTTCCGACGCCACACCACATGTACTTGAAATAACTCTCTGTTCAGATAATTTCTCACTCGTTTCAACACCGTAAATAAACATTGACTGCCAAGCTGCATGCGTCAGAACCAAACCATTCTAACATATTTTGAGCAGTCGGAAGCAACTGCCTAGGTCGGAAACTTCAATGGTGTTACGATATTTTGAAAGGAAAGAAATATAAATATATTCTAGCAAGTGATGTGTGTTGGAAATATTATCAGTGGGCAGGAAATTATGACTTCTTCGGAAATATAAACAAATGGACAACAAATGTTTGGATTTTTTGGGATGTATGAGGATTTATAATGTTGCTTCAGATAAGTACGTTGTATTGTTAGAGATAGGCCATTTCAATCTTGTATCATTAACTTCTAAGATAAACACATTTAAATCAAAAGAGAGATGAATAACAGATATTATTTAATTTGAAATAATAGTTTTTTAACAAACAATATTGATTGGTGAGGCATCAAAAATTATGATCAGCTTCTCTGCTTTTAAATAATGAGCCATTTAAATGTAGTATCATTTTTTAATGATAAATAATAGATTAGAAGCTATGATACCTCACTCACCTGTAAGGACCATACTGTCGAAGATCCAATTCAAAACTTTTTGTAGCGCTTGTAATATCTACACTGTCGACAATACTCTTCTGAGTGTACTGTCTAGTAACTTCGCCATCTTCTGCCTCCAAACATCTTCAATAACAAAAGACAACACAACAAAAATTTAATTTTAATTCTTATAGTAAAGTTTTCAACAGAAAATTGTTATTACTTGCATTTGTGAATCTATATAAATAAATAAATAGAAGCGGAATAGTACTGATTCATTCACTCACTTACTCATTCATAATAAACAGGACTAATAATCTACAGGACCAAATACGTTCAAATGTTTGTTCAGTTAGCGTTCTGGAGGCTTACTAAAACATTCCAAAGGTACACCCAAAATCTGCGTTCTTTCAGTGATTTCTGAGTTGTCTAAGCTTTTTCAAGAGAACTAATCTGCAAAATAGTGTTCAAATTTGGTACACAGGCTCAGCTGTGGTATAAAAATGTTGTATAGGAAGGGGTTTGACATAACGCCAAAGATAAGCGGTTTTATTGCGTTTTCCTAGAATTCCCTAGCGTTTTTCACATTTTTCAAGAACCAATTGAGAGAAATTGTTCAAATTTGGTACAGGCGATTTGGCGAGTCTTACTTCTAGACGATCCAGCCGTGGTCCATCGGGCGGAGCCCCGAGGCTAGACTGAGGCAAGGCGAGCGAAGCGAGCCTGCCGGCTAGTTGCATTGTATTATCTACTATGCACGCATTTGGAGTATACTAACTTACAAGATTTGTCTTTCATTATGATCTTCCTTAGTGCTAGTGACAATATTCAGATTATATACAAGAAACAGTATGGTCTATTGAACAATGTGTAACAGAAAATGTTCTCAAGCGTCAACCAACTTCCATTCTTTACCAACCGTACTTCATACAAAATAAAGTATTCGATGGTTTCTGATCGACTAATTTTAGATTACCTAATCCTGTAAAGTCTGTTCATCGGATGGAGCGACAGCATAATGTTTGCACTTGTGTAATTATTATAAAAGTAATGACTCATACTCACATCATCTGAAGTTTACACAAGCGCAAACTCTATGTTGTTGTCTCTCCTTACGGTGAACAGACTATACTACACTTTATAATTATATAGTTGATAAATGCTTTAGGCACTTTGATATTGCAAAATGTTCAATTTTAATCTGAAACAAGATCTCACCCAAATTCTTCCGTAAGTAGAATTTCGGTACGTGCTGCTAGTTCTGAAGCCCACAGAACTGTGTTTTCCTTGTTCTTGACTTTTTGCTGATTCAGCTTAGTTTTGATACCAGACACATCAGACAGGCCTGCGCCACGTGAATACACTTCCAGCTTTTCTGGTGCGATTTTCGGACGCTCGATGATTTCTGTTTTTGCAACTTTTTGCTTCTTCACATCTTTGTTGGATCCTGTGTTTTTACTAAGTTTTGCCATTTTCATGACATTTTCTACGTTCTTTCGTCTCTGCAGCATGTGTTTAGGCCTCTTCGATTTCTTGAGACTGCCTCCGAAAACCTTAAGACCTCCTCCTTTGTCATTATCATGAGTTGTTTCTTCGGTACCAGCCGGTTTCTGTTCAAAATAGCGTTTACCCATCTGTAAAATACAAAAATAACATTTCAAAATATAGATATTGCATTTTTTTAGTTATACAAGATATATTATTTCTTTTGAGTATTTTGCAATGAAACTGTAGAAGGAAAGACACATTCACATTGACAGGCTTATACGAGGATAAATGCACTTATAAGGAATTGAAAAAGAAGTATGAAGTGGAGGTAAAAAAAGCGCTTCATCAACACAAAACTTCAACAGTCAGAAGATAGAAGGAAGGAACTCTACAAAATCATCAATGAAGAAAGAGGAAAGACAGAAATACTCTAGCAAAGAGGGATAACATATGTTTAATCCATAATAACTACACTATCACCCATACCAGATCAGTAATCTTCTAAATGAAACATTCAAACAGCCGCCAATCAAAAATTCAGACACTACAGTAACTGATTGTCAAGAAACCAGATGCAGTACCAAAACTTGCTGAATTTGAAATTATCACGCACATAACACTTTTTAAAGTCATCAAAATTAATATCAAACAATTCATTGAGACATGACGAGATCACCAGCAAAATCTTCAAATACTGTGGTAAAGATGACAACGCTCCTTGATGTAGTAAATTCATTAATTTACCAGGCAGTCTTACCAGAAAACCTGAAAATATCTAAGATGTTCCCAAAATATATACAAGGCGACAAAAGAGACCCAAAAAACGTTAGGCTAATTGAAAATTTACAAGCGATTAAAGAAAGCCCTGAATATTTTGGTGGCCATCTTGTTTTCGAGGTGTTTGCCTGTGATTACGAATTATTATCATTGTGATTCTTATTATACTAGTCCTAACGGAGAAATTAATGCGTTTTCCACGGTTGTTACCCAAAAATGACCACGGAATGACATTTGCGCCCGGACTCTATAACGTCCAAAATAATAAAACGCGCAGTATATGATCAATAAATTGATAAAAAACCTATAAAACAATAACCTAATATCAGTGCACCAAGGCTTCAGGAAGGGACGCAGTACAACAGCAATTTAAGATTTGTGTAGTAATAAAAATAAAATGTGGGAGGAACACGCTATTGTGTCTGGTCTATTCATAGGCATACAAAAAGCTTTCGACCCCCTATATTGGATAACATTAAAAATAAAACTCAAAAAGCTCAAAATATTAGGTAATGCTTTAGTGTCTGGAGGATCATCTCTCAAACCGAGAGATGACAACATCTCAAAAGAGATGGACAACAGGAATAATTGCATCCTTTCTGCGGATAACACAACACTCCGATAATATAACTGCCAATGTAATTGATGCAACTGTGGAAGGGGTAACCATACTTGTAACAGACTAAATCTCACAATCAATAGACAATAAACAATGCACATTATATTCAAACCCATAAATGATTGCCTGAAAGATCTTACCAATGACCAAATAACATCAGATACACAAACCAGATATTTAGGCATCATAATGCTCCTAATGTATAGGTATAGGAAGATAGGGACTCAGTAAGGGGCTTAGGGCACGCCCAGTCAATGTGTCAGAAGCTCATTATCAAAGTGGTTCGTTGGAAAGAGCTTCTATCTGTTAGAGGATTTTTTCGATGAGAACTTTGCTCAACTGTGACGCTGCCTACAGATTATGTACCATGTTTTTAAAATTATTTGATATGATCTTATACCTTATACCTTCTTCTTCATCCATTACCCACACTTAGGATCGATGACGTCATGTCATGGATAAAATAAAATAACAAAAAACACTAATTGATCAAGATGGTAGTGGATCAAGTTCATATCGAAAAATTGTCATCATACGAGGACTTGTTCTTTAATAATGGCACTTAAGCCTGATGACATTTGAGACAGGTCATCTTTCACATATTCCTGGACATCGTAATTAGCACTGGTTCTCAGGAAACCGGTCACAACTCTCTCGAAGACGCTGAGGTTCAACTGCTTCACCCCTGCAGGTACTTGCATTTGTGAATCTATATAAATTGAAGCGGAATAGTACTGATTCATTCACTCACTTACTCATTCATAATCAACAGGACTAAAATCTACAGGATTCTACTAAAACATTCCAAAGGTACACCCAAAATCTGCGTTCTTTCAGTGATTTCTGAGTTGTCTAAGCTTTTTCAAGAGAACTAATCTGCAAAATAGTGTTCAAATTTGGTACACAGGCTCAGCTGTGGTATAAAAATGTTGTAAAGAAAGGGGTTTGACATAACGCCAAAGATAAGCGGTTTTACTGCGTTTTTCTAGAATTCCCTAGCGTTTTTCACATTTTTCAAGAACCAATTGAGAGAAATTGTTCAAATTTAGTACAGGCGATTTGGCGAGTCCTACTTCTAGACGATCCAGCCGTGGTCCATCGGGCGGAGCCCCGAGGCTAGACTGAGGCAAGGCGAGCGAAGCGAGCCTGCCGGCTAGTTGCATTGTATTATCTACTATGCACGCATTTGGAGTATACTAACTTACAAGATTTGTCTTTCATTATGATCTTCCTTAGTTCTAGTGACAATATTCCGATTATATACAAGAAACAGTATGGTCTATTGAACAATGTGTAACAGAAAATGTTCTCAAGCGTCAACCAACTTCCATTCTTTACCAACCGTACTTCATACAAAATAAAGTATTCGATGGTTTCTGATCGACTAATTTTAGATTACCTAATCCTGTAAAGTCTGTTCATCGGATGGAGCGACAGCATAATGTTTGCACTTGTGTAATTATTATAAAAGTAATGACTCATACTCACATCATCTGAAGTTTACACAAGCGCAAACTCTATGTTGTTGTCTCTCCTTACGGTGAACAGACTATACTACACTTTATAATTATATAGTTGATAAATGCTTTAGGCACTTTGATATTACAAAATGTTCAATTTTAACCTGAAACAAGATCTCACCCAAATTCTTCCGTAAGTAGAATTTCGGTACGTGCTGCTAGTTCTGAAGCCCACAGAACTGTGTTTTCCTTGTTCTTGACTTTTTGCTGATTCAGCTTAGTTTTGATACCAGACACATCGGACAGGCCTGCGCCACGTGAATACACTTCCAGCTTTTCTGGTGCGATTTTCGGACGCTCGATGATTTCTGTTTTTGCAACTTTTTGCTTCTTCACATCTTTGTTGGATCCTGTGTTTTTACTAAGTTTTGCCATTTTCATGACATTTTCTACGTTCTTTCGTCTCTGCAGCATGTGTTTAGGCCTCTTCGATTTCTTGAGACTGCCTCCGAAAACCTTAAGACCTCCTCCTTTGTCATTATCATGAGTTGTTTCTTCGGTACCAGCCGGTTTCTGTTCAAAATAGCGTTTACCCATCTGTAAAATACAAAAATAACATTTCAAAATATAGATATTGCATTTTTTTAGTTATACAAGATATATTATTTCTTTTGAGTATTTTGCAATGAAACTGTAGAAGGAAAGACACATTCACATTGACAGGCTTATACGAGGATAAATGCACTTATAAGGAATTGAAAAAGAAGTATGAAGTGGAGGTAAAAAAAAGCGCTTCATCAACACAAAACTTCAACAGTCAGAAGATAGAAGGAAGGAACTCTACAAAATCATCAATGAAGAAAGAGGAAAGACAGAAATACTCTAGCAAAGAGGGATAACATATGTTTAATCCATAATAACTACACTGTCACCCATACCAGATCAGTAATCTTCTAAATGAAACATTCATACAGCCGCCAATCAAAAATTCAGACACTACAGTAACTGATTGTCAAGAAACCAGATGCAGTACCAAAACTTGCTGAATTTGAAATTATCACGCACATAACACTTTTTAAAGTCATCAAAAATTAATATCAAACAATTCATTGAGACATGACGAGATCACCAGCAAAATCTTCAAATACTGTGGTAAAGATGACACCGCTCCTTGATGTAGTAAATTCATTAATTTACCAGGCAGTCTTACCAGAAAACCTGAAAATATCTAAGATGTTCCCAAAATATATACAAGGCGACAAAAGAGACCCAAAAAACGTTAGGCTAATTGAAAATTTACAAGCGATTAAAGAAAGCCCTGAATATTTTGGTGGCCATCTTGTTTTCGAGGTGTTTGCCTGTGATTACGAATTATTATCATTGTGATTCTTATTATAATACTAGTCCTAACGGAGAAATTAATGCGTTTTCCACGGTTGTTACCCAAAAATGACCACGGAATGACATTTGCGCCCGGACTCTATAACGTCCAAAATAATAAAAAGCACAGTATATGATCAATAAATTGATAAAAAACCTATAAAACAATAACCTAATATCAGTGCACCAAGGCTTCAGGAAGGGACGCAGTACAACAGCAATTTAAGATTTGTGTAGTAATAAAAATAAAATGTGGGAGGAACACGCTATTGTGTCTGGTCTATTCATAGACATACAAAAAGCTTTCGACCCCCTATAACATTAAAAATAAAACTCAAAAAGTTCAAAATATTAGGTAATGCTTTAGTGTCTGGAGGATCATCTCTCAAACCGAGAGATGACAACATCTCAAAAGAGATGGAAACAGGAATAATTGCATCCTTTCTGCGGATAACACAACACTCCTGATACCACATGCGCCCGATAATATAACTGCCAATGTAATTGATGCAACTGTGGAAGGGGTAACCATACTTGTAACAGACTAAATCTCACAATCAATAGACAATAAACAATCCACATTATATTCAAACCCATAAATGATTGCCTAAAAGATCTTACCAATGACCAAATAACATCAGATACACAAACCAGATATTTAGGCATCATAATGCTCCTAATGTATAGGTATAGGAAGATAGGGACTCAGTAAGGGGCTTAGGGCACGCCCAGTCAATGTGTCAGAAGCTCACTATCAAAGTGGTTCGTTGGAAAGAGCTTCTATCTGTTAGAGGATTTTTTCGATGAGAACTTTGCTCAACTGTGACGCTGCCTACAGATTATGTACCATGTTTTTAAAATTATTTGATATGATCTTATACCTTATACCTTCTTCTTCATCCATTACCCACACTTAGGATCGATGATGTCATGTCATGGATAAAATAAAATAACAAAAAACACTAATTGATCAAGATGGCAGTGATCAAGTTCAGATCGAAAAATTTTCATCATACGAGGACTTGCTCTTTAATAATGGCACTTAAGCCTGATGACATTTGAGACAGGTCATCTTTCACATATTCCTGGACATCGTAATTAGCCCTGGTTCTCAGGAAACCGGTCACAACTCTCTCGAAGACGCTGAGGTTCAACTGCTTCACCCCTGCAGGCAGCCTGTTGAAGTAGCGTAGCGCTGAACTCCTATAGCATACCCACAATCCCTGGAGGCGCACCCTGGGGACGTCAAACAGCTCTCGATGCAGCTTCAGTATGTCCACAAAACTGGCTGAGTGACCCCACATGAGTAGACCGTAGGAGATATGGCAGTAGAAAAGTGCATGATACACCATGACCAGATATGCCTCCGTGACATGTCCCCTCAGATTGAGCAAAGATAACAGATTCGGGACAGTCTCTTGGTCACTTGCTGGATGTGGCTGGCCCAGCTGGGCTTTAAATCCAGCATAAAGCCCAGCAGCTTCACAGGTTCCTGATCATGTTGCAGACTTTGCGACAAACTGCAGATGATGTTTGTGTCTTGATAGATAGACAAATATCTATCCAAAAATACCTGACCTTGATCACGACTTTGGATATATGAATAATAGACGGTAAATTATCCTGGCAGCATCACATTAAGCAGTTAAGTAAAAAGCTATCATCGGCAGCCTACGTAATTCAAAGAGTATGCAATATATCGGGAGCAATATATAGAAATACAGCATTCATGGCGTATCATCCTCTGTTTGCCTCCCATTTGAGATATGGTGTCGTAGTATGGGATTCAGCATAACGGATATATCTCGACAAGATACTCATAATACAAAAGAAGACCCTGAAAATAACACTGGGAGTAAACATAACTACTGATAGTAATCTCACTATTTGACTTGAGTCTTGGATCTTTGCAAGAAGAGGAAAACCCACATTGAGGGGTGACAAGCATGGATACAAAAACTAGGAATACAAAATACTGACCTTTCTCATAATAATAATGGTGGTTCTGTTCATAAAAAAGACATGCCGCCAGGGCATGTCCATAAGGGAACACATGAAGAGAAATAATAAAACCAACAAGTTCGCAGATGGACAGTCAGAGCAGAAAGTAAAACACAAATCCCATGTATTACGGTACCTCAAAAAATTCAAGGAGTCCAGATCATTTACCGGTGCATGCTTCTTCAATCTTCTGCCACAAGAAGACAAGGTTGTTTTCTGCTGCACTCAAACAGAACTTGACAGCGCGGCCCTACTATGAAGTGTCGGAGCTTAGGCCTACATTCAGATTCAGACATGTCGTACCGGTAGCACAAATTGAGGACAAGACTGCCGACTCACAAACTCCTACCAAAAGGTGAAAATATGACGACACCCTGGACACAGACTGGAGAAGTGAGTAACATATAACAAGTCACAGGGATAAAGAGATTGTTTTCGTCTATTATTCAAGAAAATGAATAGAAAGAAATGGATGAAAACCATCAATTATTTAATATTATTAATATTTGATTTAATATTAGCAAATCTAAGTTTTATTACAGAAATAAATACTGATTTGTATTCTGTCAAAATTTTAGAGCAAAGTGGCATAAATCATTCATTAAACCATAATGTTTATCAAATTCTGTTACTTAACCTCAATTATATCAACACGTGAGCTGAACAACCTTTGAAAAGTAATATGAGTTATTTGATCAGTTTATTCATTACAATTCAATGACAAATTTTAAATAAAAGAAAGGAACATAACATCAAATGCAAAGAATATAATTACCTACCGTTTACTTATTATTTACAATCATCAAAAAGACTTCAAACTCAACCTCAACACGGAACAGCAGACTAGCAGACACCAGACACAACAAACTATGATCAGTAGACTTTCATAGTCTAACATACAGAGTAACGACCGGTAACGATCACAGCTATCACACAGTTATTCAAAAGTATTCTGTATTCCCATTCCCAGTAACAATCTGCTGATTACGACCACAAAGTAGAAGGAATTCTTCTTTCTTCCACCTAGGCTACTGTCTATCTTTTACTTACTCAATTCCTGTAACTCCAGTTGGAGCATAGGGCGTCCACGAATAGCCGCCATCCCTCTCTATCATCTGCCATCCTTCTCACCTCTCCCCATGTCTTTCCCACCTTCTTGCCAAGCTCTTTCTCCACTGTTCGCCTCCATGAAACCCCTGAGGATTACACAGCTAAGCATCCTTTTCTATTGCTCCACCTCTTTTCCTCAAAGTATGGCCTATCCACATCCATTTCCTCTTCCTGATCTCAATGTCTATGGGCATCTGTCCTGTATTGTGCCAGAGCTCTTCATTTGAAATCATATCTGGCCACCACACACACTCAATCTTTTGCAGAGACTGATTGATGGAGGATTGGAGTTTTGTACGGATTTCAGCTGTTACATTCCATGTCTCGCAACCGTAGAGGAGGACAGACTTCACATTTGAATTGAAAATTTGTAGCTTTGTCTGTTTCGAGATTTTATTGTTCCTCCATACTGTATACAGCTGTGAAAAGACCCCATTTGCTTTTCTGATGCAAGTTTTGACATCATCCTCAGCACCTCCCTCAGGATTTACCATGCTGGCCAAATAAACAAATGAGTCCATCCTCTCTATTCTCCTCCCATTTATTTCAAAACTTTTTCCTCCATGAACATTGACCACCATCTCTTTCGTTTTTGCCTCATTAATCTTCAGGCCTCCATTTTTAGCAATTTCACTCGGTACCAGCAGCTTTTCTCTCATTTCACTGTGTCTTTGTGCCAGAAGACAAAGGTCATCTGCAAAATCCAAGTCTTCAAGTCTGTTTTGCATCACCCCCCATTGAATACCTCTTCTCCTTCTGTTCAGTGATGTTTTCATAACCATGTCTAGCACAGTAACAAAGAGGATAGGTGACGGAATGCAGCCCTGCTTTGCACTGCATTTTGCAAAAAAGTGGAACTGTAAAGTTTTGTGTTTGAAACTGTGTTAAAATCAGCTCTAATACAAATAGAAACTCAAATAAAATGTTAATAGAAACTGAGATATTTTAATTATAACAAGAATTTGGCTGACAATTTGATAAAGGGTATCATAGAAAAAGCAGATTCTCTAGGCATGATGGAAAATGTTGTAAGAGTCACCGAGTTCAGAAATAAGCCCTGGTACGATAGGCATTGTAATGAATTGAAGAGGCAGTTACGCAAAGCATACAGAAATTTTAAAAGTAGAACTCAAGATCTAAGCGCACTAAATCATTTCATGAGCTGTAAAATGTTGTACAAGAGTACAGTAGAACAGAAAAAGAAAGAATTCAATGATAATATAAGACAAAAGTTTAAAAATGTTAAAACGCGAAAGAATTCTGGGGAATGGTATGGCTGGTCAGGGGGAAAAAGAATGCAGAATTTAACCACATTAACTTGGAGGAATGGGCGAGATTTTTTAAAGAGAAATATGAACCAACTTCTATTGGAGAGAATTGTATATTGTTCGATGTAAGACATCCACTTATCGATAAACCAGTAGATTTGTTAGAGTTAGAGAATAAACTGAGAAGGTTAAGGAATGGGAGTGCACTGGGCTTGGATATGATTTCATACGAATTTTTCAAATTTTTAGCTTTCGAAGGAAAAGAGTTGATGATTCACCTATTCAATTCAATATTAGAGACGAGTGAAATTCCAACAACTTGGTCAAGGCTTAAAATATTCTTGCTGTTTAAGAAGGGCTGTAAACTGGATCCCAAGAACTACAGAGGTATAGCGATTGCGAATTGTATCCTCAAACTTTTCACTGGCATAATAACGGACAGATTGGCACTGTGGGCGGATGAGTGCGGAATGATGGAGGAGAGTCAGTCGGGATTCCGTAAAGGTCGTTCATGCGTTGACAATATTTTTGTACTGGATACAATAGTTAAATATTATATGCAATTTAAAAAAAGGAAAGTATACGCAATTTTCATTGATTATGAATCGGCATTCGACTCCGTCCCTCATGATCGCCTTTGGCAGAAATTGAGAGCACTTGGCATAAGTAGGAGAATTATTAACATCTTTCAAAACCTGTATTGTAACTTGACTTTAGTAGTTGAAAATAGGTCCAAAGGGGTTTATTCTGAGCCAATAGCAATGACTAGAGGCGTGTTGCAGGGAGACCCTGCCAGTCCGCTCCTCTTCGCCCTCTACACATCAGGTATAGAGTCGTTTTTTAGAGAGAGAGGATTGCATGGCCTGAATCTTGACGGCGACAATGATGTGTTAATGCTGCAATTCGCCGATGACATAGTCATTCTGGCTGATAGCATTTCAGACGTGCGAAATAAATTGAAATGTTTGGACCAATACAGTGCAGGAGTAGGTCTCAAGGTGAATGCTAACAAAACCAAAATACTGACTTTCCATAGAGGTCGATTAAGCAAATGCCATAAATCCAGTTTCAAGCTCGGGGAGGAGAAAATAGAAATGTGTAGCCAGTATAATTATTTAGGAGTTATATTTCAATCTTCAGGAAGATATACAGAGATGTTAAGATGATCAATAAGTAGGGCTAAAGCGGAATCAACAGTGGCGATTAATGTTTTGTCTAGAGTCAGATCAGAGAAATGGATAGAAAAGATGAAGTTGTTTGATACCGTTGTCATCCCATCCTGCCTATATGGTTCAGAGGTTTGGGGTTTGGGTTATGAAGAAGCAATAGAGAAAGCACAGTTATTCTTCTTGAAGCGTCTACTGCTGCTGATCCGGTCGACGCCGAGTTGGAGTGTCAGATTGGAGACTGGTAGGCCGAAACTCAAGTTTCATGTCTTTAAAAGATGCCTGTCATGGTTGATCAAAGTTGTAAACATGGCAGAGTCTAGGTACCCTCATGTGTGTTATCGACTTCTATTAAAAACAAACTTCGAAAGTAATTGGATGTCTTATATGAAGAGGGAGTTGGAAACTGTTCAGTTTCGGGATTTATGGACGGAATATGGATTTGATGCAGTGGATCTGCTTAACAACAGAAATAGAATACTGGAAGCGTATTCGGGGAGGATGATAGAGGAGGATAGATGTAGGTCTGACAATTCTCAGATGTCTCCTTTGTATGGAATGTTCAATCCTGATTCGGTACTGGGAGAACAGCTTACTTTTCAGCTGCCAATTCGAATGATTAGATGCGTAACACAGTTGAGATTATCGGCAAAAAGTACATTCATTCAAGTTAATGGTAACAGGTATCAAGTTGAGCCACAGAGAATATGCCCCGCTTGTGAATCACACTTAGAAACAATTCTGCATTTTCTTCTTGTTTGTCCCTCTTATGAAGACCTCAGGATTCAATACATTGTGCCTCATGTTCATAACATAGTTCAAAATGTTGATAAAATAATGGTTTTATTATCTAATTTCAATGTTGAGAAAATTGAACATGTTTATCAATATACTACTAAGGCACTGGCTAGGAGGGATACTATGGTCTCTGAAAGCGTAAGGGCTACATAACCAATAATGATTCTTTTCGATGGAAATATTTTAAAATGGTTTTTGTTAATTGAGTAGGTTCTTTTTATTGAAAGTGAAGTCTGTAAACTAATTGAATTAGATAAGTTAACTAAAATTGTTAAGTTTTTTGAGTTAAGTGGATTTGTTGAATGTATTAAATTTATTGGATTTGCTGATCTTGATGAATGTATTTAAGTTACTGAGTTGTTTGAATATGTTGAATCTATTTATATTATTGATTAGGGATTACCTTGTACCTTCTAATTTGAGCTTGTTGAATGTTAGCAATTCATGGTAATACTGTTTATTGATTGTAATGTAGGTACTTCCATTGTGCGTGGTTGTATACAGATTTATAATTGGATCTTGTTATTAGTTTGATCTGCTGCCAAACATTTTTTTTCATGTTGTTTAATATAGTCATTGTTAGAATTTCTTATACTCAACTCATTTGTATGGTTATACCGTGTACAAATAAATGATTTATTATTATTATTATTATTATTATTATTATTATAACAAGAAACTCATCTTGAAGATTTTATATCATACGTAATTATATTCAATGTAATTTATGATCAAAAACCATTATAATTTCAAAACACTTCACTTGAATGGGCTACTTTTATAAATTAATAAAACAATATTGAAACTTGAAGTACCCTTTATTATTTAAAATATTATAATGACTAGTTTCGACCATAGGTCATTTTCATTATAATTTATCATTACTTAATAATAACAGCATTCTCACAATGGAAGTTAATGCAGAGTTCTCAATAACTATACAATACAATCAACCTGCAATACAAATTTAACCACAAAACAAATTTATTTAACCTTCTTTTGTGCAACCGGCACTATGTCTTGCAGGTTTTCAATATTGTCGTCTTTTGAAATTCTATGAAATATCTCTTTAGGAGAAGGTGTTCAGAATCTACATTGCCTTTACAGAAACTAGATATTTCATATTTATGAGAATCTTCTCCTAGTAGAAATTTTTCAATATTTATTAAAAATTTAAAAGATTTACTCTTGAACCTGGAAGTCAATGAAGATACTGTTCTGATCCATGATTTGATAATATAATTGGCTGTATCTGTTCCATTGTGTGCCTTCTCTGCTGTGCATGTCCCTCCCAAGCCAAAAGTAGTTTTGTACACAGTATAACTGTAATGCAAATAATAAACAAACAAATCAGGAGACTGATCATCTATTTTTATGGTTTGTGTACATTGTGGAAGTAGACCTTGGAACTAATTCAGTAGGCCTATTATCAGTTCACACTGTAATAGTACAGTTTCCAGATGTGAATATAATAAAAAAATAGCTAGACAGGTCCATGTTTCTTATAATTTATTGGTTTCATTTGTGATTTTTGGAATTGAAGATGAGGAGAAAATATTTTTTTTATTGTCCGAGTGAAGTGAGGTCTAAGATTCAAGTCGACGGTTTTGCATTTCTCTTTAAATGTTTATATGTCTATATGTTTGTATGTTTATATATATATATATATATGTTTATATGTTCCGCATTTACGCGGAAACGTGGCAATAAAATTTGACAGGTATGGTATGTTCCTTTTTGAATATCGCATCAATGTACAGTATATTCATAAGGTTTTTTGAAATTTTGCATTTTAAGGATAATGAAAAAGAAAAAGGAGTCTCCTTCTAACGCCAATATTACCGTAAAAATCAGACTGTAGTACTATCTATATATATAAAAGCGAAATGGCACTCACTCACTCACTCACTCACTCACTCACTCGCAGAACTAAAAATCTACCCGACCAAAAACGTTCAAATTTGGTAGGTATGTTCAGTTGGTCCTTTAGAGGCGCACTAAGAAATCTTTTGGCAATATTTTAACTCTAAGGGTTGTTTTTAAGGGTTTAAAGTTCGTCTTTTAGCATGTATATTCTTCTTCTCCCAATCTCTTAATTATAATTGAAATTTCCATATCATATGTTTGTGTGATCTGTGCTACTGAATGAAATAATAGTGGACTGTAAGAAATGCTTTTGTAAATAAAAAATGTTAAGATGTATGAATTGTATATTTATTGTACTACTGCACAAATCCAACATGCTAAAAAATGAATGATAATTTATAATAAAACTGGTAGCTGGGAAAGACGCCAAATAAAAGTAAGGTTTAAGTAAAACAGTTCAATAGATTTATGTATACTTTGAGAAACGTGACATATGGTCTTAGATTTAGGAAATGCCACACAGGGCAGTGACTGACGAGATACGAATAATTGACTCAATAGTCAGGAGTACAAAACAATAAAAATGACATAATAAAAAATTGAGACAATCAGTTGAAATATGATAAATTGACTCAATAATCATGAGTACAAAACAATAAAAAATACATAGTAAAAAATTGAAACAGTAAAAAATTGAGATTGTCAATTGATAAATGCTGATTTGATAACAGGAAAATTTAATTTAGGTACAAGACCAAATTCCTAGTGAAATTGATTGATGCATTACAAACCATGATGCAAGTACTGAAATACTGAAAATGTATAACTGAAAAACTTATATATTATATACAGCAAACATACATTTATGAATAAAGTGCCTACAGTAATAAATTCTGGGACTTGAATGTTATAATTTTAGCATTGAGATCGTTCGTCATTCAAATTAAAAAACAATTTGTGACTAATGAATAAGTATAAAACTACTATATGTAATGCTCCGTAATGAGTTAATGAATAAATTCAAAGAGAAAATAAACTTTCAAATGGCAATAAGTAAAATAGAAAAGTGAGGTCAATGAGTAATCGCAAAAAATACAAAAGGTAAAGGTAAACTGCCAAAACAGAACAATTGAAATGTAAATACTAAAGGTAACAAAAAAACGAATGCTTTCAGGACATATTAAAACCTTTGTAGTTCTGGATAGGTTTTATTAGATACACTAAATAATCATGAGTTGAACGTCAATTGAAAAGCATATATTCAATGTAATTAATAATTTTAAAGACAATATAAAATAGGTAGTACAGTGAAATGAAACAGACACTGTATTCAAGAACGTAATTGACAATGGCTTAGACTAACTTAATGCTTGATAATATAAATCAAATATGAATAATAAGTCAACAAAAAATTAATTGGAAGTTGATCGATATTTAAATAAGTCAATATAAAAAATGTAAAATACAAATACTTGCAATACTTCCAAAAATATTGGTAAAAAGTTGTGTCTACAAATGGGAATCGCGACTTTAGAATAAATAATTCCAAGTAAACCCTGAAAAGGTCAAATAATAATTAAACAAACAAGGCAATTGAACAAATAATGAGAAATGCTGATAATGATTCAAAATTGATACAGAATACTTATCAAATGCATGAAGAGCATGAGATCCAATCTTGAATTGGATGGGCAGTACATCGAGACCCCCTCGATGATACCGGACGATGGTGGAGACCTGGATGGACCCACGAAATGGAGCGGACCAGAGCGAGCTACCGGAGCTGGACTGGACGGCGAACCATGAAGAGCGGCGACTAGGATGACCCGCAAGCAGGACAAGAATCAATCCGAGCGACAGACTCCGGACTGGAATGGTGACGAATCAGGATAGCCAACAGCGATGGCTCAGTGGTGACGACACAGGAACGGCGGCGACACAGCGATGAGTGGGTAATGTCAGGTTAACTATTGTCAATGCGATACGGGCAAGACTGACACAATGACGGTGTGACACAGTTGAGATATGCAACACATAAACTTGAAAGTAACGTAGCTGAAGATTCACTGAATTTGAATTGAATGAACCGTCCAAAAGTTTAGGCACAGTGAATGAAGTGCAAAGTTAATTGAGTTGGCTACGGCCAAAAATCACAACACTGATGCTAAGTGAATGTCTGAATAGACAACCATCCAAATGCTTGGCATGGTGAATGAAATGTAACAAATGTTCGTAGATCACTAAAAGAACTGGTTGAAACTGATACACCATCTACGGGGTAGACATGAAAATTGCTAATACTGCGATCTAGCAATGAATGATTAGGTAGCTAGCTGACTAACCTAACAAAACGGATACAGAGCAGAACGTCTGACTGCACCGTGAAATGATGAGAGTGTGATCTTGGAATGCAAGCAACACACCAGTAATAATGTCCCGCGAGACCAGAATTACTTCAATGAAACGATGAATGCGAAAAATGGGCCTCAAGCCCTACCAAAAAATGCCTACCGCAAATGAATGTTCAGTTCAATCATATAACTTGTTGCAGAATGTTGAATGTTCTGGAAACTTGATTTTCATAATCAGTAATATGAAAATGATTTGAGTTCTCACACTGAGAAGTGAATAAATTTAAATTGAAGATAAAAATTCGAAGCACTCGTGACGAATGAAACGTGCTGGAACATACCAAATACTGAGATTGAAGATATTTCACAAACTAACGAACCGAAAATACTGAAACTTTATCGAAGCACTGGAAGAAACATTCTACGTTGAATAAACATGAATTTAAAACTTGAGAATTGAAAATTTTGAATTGAAGGTGACAAAAATTGAAGAACGGAAAAAAGCTGATGTGAACTGTTACGCCATTGCTGTGTGTAGAAGGAAACAGAAAAATGCATGCACGAACCGCGCTGCAAGAAGCCACGTCGATGAAAAAGATATGTGTAAAAAACGTCTAGACACGGTAAAAAATACTCCAAAATAATATTAAATAATACCAAAATGTACAATAAAATTAATGTACAAATGTAGCATGACAAAAAACTGATGTAATCCGTGAACTGCAGAAAACACAGTGAAAGTGGACCGATGACAAAGTGACTTGCGCACTAACGCGACAAGTTGGGACAAGAACACAATGCATAGTGCGAAATCTGACAATGTTACTATAGAACTATAATCTAGATAGAGTACCTCTTCGAAACAGTTGTTAACTGGCAACTAAATTAATAATTTTGTCAGGTTGGCATTAAGTTGAGTTGACTTTGTTACGTTGGCACCAAGTTGAAGATTTAAATGCATTTATCGCGGAAAAATTGATTGAGCACTGCTACTTCAATCCTGGGAATATTATATTACTAGCCGTCAGGCTCGCTTCGCTCGCCATATCGCCATATTAGCCAGACGTTTTGTCTGGACCCCCGACTGGATTGCCCTAACATATGATAAAATGCTCAAATGAAAAATGCAGGCGAGCAAAGCGAGCCTGCTGATCTCATTCTTGGATGATCCAGTCGGGGTCCAGGGGGCGGAGCCCCTGGCTAGACGGATATGGCGAGCGAAGCGAGCCTGACGGCTAGTTCATTATAAATCAGCTGTCGAGTGGATTATTAATTGCATGCAATGATGCATGTAATTAATATCATACAATATCAATTATAACAGACAGCAAGTCTTTATTTGGGTGAAACTGGCCTTCTCAAGTTTGTATCTTGCTTGATGATCAATGGTTTTAGCATATTTAAAAGTTTATAGAATTTCTCTGTCGACATTCTATTGTCCGAGTGAAGTGAGGTCTAAGATTCAAGTCGACGGTTTTGCATTTCTCTTTAAATGTTTATATGTCTATGTTTGTATGTTTATATATATATATATATATATATATATATATATATATATATATATATATATATATATATATATATATATATATATATATATATATATATATATATATATATATATATATATATATATATATATATATATATATATATATATATATATATATATATATATATATATATATATATATATATATATATATATATATATATATATATATATATATATATATATATATATATATATATATATATATATATATATATATATATATATATATATATATATATATATATATATATATATATATATATATATATATATATATATATATATATATATATATATATATATATATATATATATATATATATATATATATATATATATATATATATATATATATATATATATATATATATATATATATATATATATATATATATATATATATATATATATATATATATATATATATATATATATATATATATATATATATATATATATATATATATATATATATATATATATATATATATATATATATATATATATATATATATATATATATATATATATATATATATATATATATATATATATATATATATATATATATATATATATATATATATATATATATATATATATATATATATATATATATATATATATATATATATATATATATATATATATATATATATATATATATATATATATATATATATATATATATATATATATATATATATATATATATATATATATATATGCAATATTGTCAATTGATTGTTTCGAAATTGGTGTTTGGAGAGATATTTCTACATTATATTCTCAGCACCAGAAAGTCACATTTGCCTATAGTGCGGTCCATGTTATAATGACAGTATTTGTACAACTTTCCTATCCTTGTCTATCATTCGACAAAGCCGGTGGTACTATCCTTTTCTAGGTCCACAACAATGACAATTATTTTTTTGACTGTGTAGAAATATAATTAATTGATGCAGAGAATCGGCATCGCTTTTCTTCTATCTTTATCTACTGCCATTATAACGTGGACCTCACTATAGTTCATTCAATAATGAATGGAAATTCATCAGAAATGAAGATTGTTTAGAATATTGTAGTCTATCAGAATATTTTTGTTTGCTAGTTGGAATCAATTTTAGAAGCTTTTGGAGTTGAAAATTAGAGTTTTGCAGCCTATGACACATTTCAGATCATGTAAGCAGAGCATTATCATACTATTCTGTTGAAGTAGGCATATAAATTGTGATAAAAATCTTATCAACTATATTAATTTGAAGATAACCCAGAAACTTTTGCAAAGACTTCGTCCTCAATATTTTTTATACATATTACTTTTGAACTGCCTTGGAGGCCTAAGAAGAATCAGTTATCACGTGATGTGAAAAAATGGTTGGTTAAAATTCTCAAACTAGGGGGCCCACTCCTTGTTATAATTATTAATAATTATTTATATCATGTATAATGTACCTATGTCTTCTGCAAATATGAAGAGTACTTTGTCTTCATAATCCCAGCAGGACTTAAAAGTAGCCCAGTTTGGCGGCGTGCAACTTTGTCGTTTGGTGACAAAATCTCGGGAGTGCCAGCTTGTCGTTGCATGCACTGCAAAACTGGCACTCTCAGGAATGCAGCCCAGTTTGACGGCGTGCAACTTTGTCGTCTGGTGACAAAATCTGAGGAGTGCCAGTTTGTCGTTGCATGCACCGCCAAACTGGCATTCTGAGGAATGCAGCTCAGTTTGACGGCGTGCAACTTTGTCGTTAAGTTACAAAATCTTAGGAGTGCCAGTTTGTCGTTGCATGCACCGCCAAACTGGCACTCTAAGGAATGCAGCCCAGTTTGACGGCGTGCATCTTTGTCGGTAGCCCACTTTGTCGTCAGCCCAGTTTGTCATCGTCCCACAAGAATCAAGCAAAACCTTCTTGCTTATTTTGATTTTTGTTATCAGCTGATGGTAGTCTAGCAGACGACATCAGAAAATGACATAATTCTAAACAATAATATTAGTTTTAAAAGTTTATAAAATACGTTCTATTTACAATTTTTTAAAATATCATCATGATTAGTGATTTTTGTTTCCTGTAAAGTGCAGATATAATTCTATGTGAAATTCCAGTAGATTTTTCTTTGTCTTAACAAGTCAATTTGGGTACCTACCAACTTTACATACCGTAATGTTTGATATTGTGTTGGAATATTAGAGTATTAAATATCAACAACATTGTTTGACAATTACTGTACGTTGGAATAATTATTCAAACAGTTCAACAATGGTATTTATAATTGTTGCTTACGTATTTGTACCAGTTGTATTAGCGTTGGGTGTTAGAAAATACCGAGAATTACAATGGGGAACGTGTAAAGATTTTAGGTCTTTGGAGGGTAAAGTATTTATTGTTACGGGCGCAAATTCAGGAATTGGCAAAGAAACTGTTAAAGGCTTGGCTGAAAGAAAAGCCCGCGTTATTCTGGCATGTCGAAACATTGACAGTGCCAACGCCGCTATATCTGAAATCAGAAAATCAATATCAACTGGAGAATTGGTAAGATTGTAGAGTAATTATAATGTAGAGTAATTATAATGTAGAGCAATGTTAATTATATATTATATTTGAACTCGTTTTAATCGTAATATATCTAAGATTCAATGCGTAATTTTGCGGCTTATATAATTAAAGGTGCTTTTATAATGTTAACGTTGACATAAATCTTTTTGCGCTTTTATGAATCTATGTTCGAATAAATCTATGTCTCGAATTCTATGTTCCACTTGCTCTGACAGAACTTTTGTCTGAACTACATTTCTTGATGAGTAAGGGTGGGATCACATTGAATGCGTGTTATGCAAGTGCCTTCTTTTTGCGGATAACACCACAATCAAAGGTAGGCCTAGGGGTGGTGGTTCCACAGCAGCAGGATTTAGAACGCAACAGCTCCTTGCTGAGGCCAGGGTCTGGTTTTCCGTCATAATGAAGGAAAGACCCAGAAAGTGATGTGTACTCTTGGCAGCACAGATCTAAACCAAGCACCTGTCACACTCCTCGGATTCAGTATAGATTAAAAGCTGACCTGGGAGCATCATATTCTTGGAGTCTGCAAGAAGCTGTCAAAAGTCAAATATATTTTCAGGAATTTGAGAGCACTGCTGAGAATCGAGCGGTTGCTGATGTTGTACCATGCAGTTTTTGGTAGCATCATTCTGTACGGTATAGTATCTTGATCTGGGGACATTCCAGAGTCATTCTACTGCTCCAAAAGAAAGCTCTCCGAATCATCACATATAGCAAGTATAATGCTCATTGCCAGCCAATCTTCCGCAGATTAGGCATCCACACAGTCTGTGGACACTATAATTATCTTGGCTTCACTGCTATATGTGAGGAGTAACATCACAACGCTACATCGGAGAGAGCAAGTGCACTCCTACAACACTTGGAGGACAAATTTGGATGTGCCTCACTGCAGTGGCGGCTCGTCCTATGTGTTCAATGGTTCATTGAACCCCCAGGATTGAACCAAATCTTATAGAATGATAAATTTGCAACTCATATAATTATATTTTTATTTTATACTCATGAAATTATATCACAACATTTTTCATCTACGTAAACTTGACGTCGATGTTTTGAGGCCGGTGCCGGAGTGGCTTGCTTGAAACAGCACCGAATGACTTGACGAGACGGGTGGTGGTGGAAAGCAGTCATGTTCATTCCCCAATCTGAACCAGAAAACATGACTGGGAGAGGTAGTGGAACGGAGGAGGGGAATCGGTTTGCTAGCACGAATTTGGTTCACAATCCTGTCTGAACCAAGTTTCACGAGTTCATCCGAGAATAGCCGAACCTAGCCGAGGCAAGTAAAGCATTCGGTAAAAACCTCGGAATGAATCGTGAGAATTCGTGATACGGATTTAGTATCAGCCATCTTGAACATAACCAATAAATTCAAATTTGGTGGCAGTAAACAGTGAAAAAGCGGTAAACAAGAAGTAGTCTAAGCGTGACAGTTTTGAGGTTATACGGTACGGTTTCGGGTATACACTGTATACAGTTGTGATAGATTTCACTGCATTTTTCGTTATATAAATTTGTTTTGCGTGTTGAAGAATATAGTAATTTCTAGTGTGTTTCGTGTATTCGTGAGTATTTCTAGTATGTCCATTTTCTTTTAGTGAGAGTGTGAATATAATTTTTTGTGTTGGGTACCGTAACAGCATTTTGATGAAGAAATATGAATAAGTTTATTCAATTGTTAAAGACAAAAATTATTAATATTGAGGATAGATATAAAATAAAACATGATGGTAGACCAACTCCCGAAGTAAAAATCAAACAAGAAAAATTTAATATGAACAGGACAAAAAAATCTATATTTGTAGAAAATATGCTTAATCTTTGGGGGTAATTCCTTAAAATTATTATTCATTACCTTTACACTTGATTATGCTCAATACTCTATATCCTCTTGTCCTTTCTCCCCAATATCATGAGGTTGAACCCCCAAGCTAAAAGATCACGGGCCGCTACTGCCTCACTGTCGTTTGTCGAAGGCGAAGGACTGTTTCCCCGTGCTGGCGATAAGGATGTTTAACCATTTGCCAGAGCCGGTGATGGAATACTTACTGTTACCAGTCAATATGTACTGAGCTCCCTTGTGTTTCTGAAAGGCTAAATTCACACACTCCAAGTAAGAGGTCAGATCCACAACTACTTAACTAGAAGGCGAGACAACATTGATCTTCCCTACATTGGCGAAGCTACACACCTGCTATCCAATGCGCGCATTGAAAATTTTCAATAGACTTCCACTGTAGGTGCGAGAGTTGGATGAAAACGTGTTCAAGAAAGTGCTCCGAGAGAAACTGATTAACCTCCCTCTTTATTCCTTGAATAAGGAGGAGATTGTAAGATTTGTCAGTCTCTTTGATCGGCCATCTTGAGATAATTGTAAATATTTGAACTTTGTGTTTTATTAATCGACATTGTCTATCCAGTATATACACTGTTCACAGACGGAAGAAAAATTAATTGAATAGCAATACCAACGTTAATCAAATACTGCTATTATAACGTAGACCTCACTATAGAGTCGTTGTGACTGGAGCACATAACCTATTACTTCAATAGATTCAGCTATTCGTTAGATATGAATTGTAAAAGCATTATGGTACGGTAGCCAACAATTCATCTGCCGCCATAACGTTAATTCCACCTGACAAATTATTAATTCAGTTGATTATTATTTAGTTAGTTATTATTAGTTAATTCCACCTAACGTTAATTCACGTATGTACAAATGCACGGTGCACGCGAGACCATGCATGACACGTGTGCAGATAAGAAACTAAATCTGGATAGAGCCATAGGAACAGTAATACTTAACGCGTGCACTTGCTGGTGGCATTCATTGTGAGCAGAGACAGACAAGTCACAACTTATTCCTATAGCATTTTCCAGATTTTGTTGCTCACTTGTACACTTGGTTATGCATGGTCTCGCGTGGAGAGTACTTACTTGCACGCACGGCTAGAGCTGCATGGCTAGTCTCGTCGCTAAGGAATTGCATCTTAAGGCTTACATCCTATTACAAGATTATACTATCTTCATTTTATTTATTTATTATTTTTACAAGAAAGCACCAACTGAATTCAACTGTAATACATCATTTGAATTGTATCTTAACTAATTGCCTTGAACTATTCCTTTAAAAAACTAAACTAAACCCTAAGTAAACAATCCACTTTTTTATTCTCTATTGTATTTTTTTCATAAATGCAATAAAGGGTGTTTTCTTGACAAGCTTGTCATATCAATGTCAAGGCTGGAGACCTGGTGCCTTCATATTTTAATTAACCAAATTCTAAAGTTGAAGAATGAAATATTTACCATACTGTTTTTTTTAGATTCCTATGACACTGGACCTGGCGTCTTTAAAATCGGTGACCAGATTTGCTGGAAACGTTCTTCGTGACTTTCCCCGAATCCACACTCTGATCAACAACGCTGGTGTGAATGTCCCCGTCTCTAAAGGCGAAAAAACCGAAGATGGCTTTGAAATTCATTTTGGCGTCAATCACCTTGGTCATTTCCATCTCACCAATCTCCTACTTGAAACTGTGATCAATTCTGCACCAAGCAGGTAATATTCATTCTCAAGTGTGTTAATTATTAGATTTTTCCAAAGAAATTTTGCATTATTTTATAGGTCTACCAATTATTTATAATATATGACTGGAATAGAGCTATTTCAAGAACAGTGTTGGTGCTTTGCAGTGTTGGGCTAATCTGAATTCACTTTCATATCTATCATGTCCCGTTTTTCCAATATCTCATCCACGCCCAACATCACGCTTCAATCACATAAATATTAAATTATATTCTAAGCTTACAGGACAGTAGTTATTCACAATATTATTATATTGGATTCTTCCATGTAACAGACATCCCACATGTTATCTTCAATCTTGTGGATTATCTCATGTTCTTGTGGTGGAGGCTTGAAATCATCATGAGAGAAAATGTGGAAAAAGATTATGACTTTTCACTAAAAGGTCCCTGCAATGAAGTGCAGTTGGAGACTAAGGTGCACCAGAAGCAATCGACCTCGCATGGAAGTCTCCGTTTTGTCCGACAGTGAACCTTCCTTGAAATATTGCATGAATCAAATTTGGAGTTATTTATGAGGAAGCAATCAAGGAACTTCAGTTACTTCCACAACTAAACTCTCAGAATATTATGTTCAACAATTGAACAACATGTATGTTGAAAAACATTTATATTTTTTAAATGTTTAGCTTAAAACTTTGATTTCATTTCTCTTGTATCAGCTCTTATACAATTGTGGCGAATCATATGATTGCCACCGCCACCTGTGATGTTTTCAACTGGCAAAGTATGTTTATAACTTGTAACATTTTTATTTTTCATATTCATCAAAAATTCAATTTTGTCATTCAAACATTAAAATTAATTCATCATTCATTTAGTTCCATTCAATCAATTTTAACATAGGAATCATCAAATTGAATTAGGAATTTAATGAATATGAAAAATAAAAATGTTACAAGTTATAAACAAACTTTGCCAGTTGAAAACATCACAGGTGGCGGTGGCAATCATATGATTCGCCACACAATGTATACCATCCAATAAATACTAAAATGGCTATCTGATATCATGGTACACCGCCACTGTAGGCTGTGTTAGATAGTGTTTCCATACTTTACTGTTCGTCTTTATTTTAGGCGATTTTTCTTTCCTTGCGTTAAGGACATAGAAAGCACGAATAATACTGCTATATCAGCAATGAGTATTTACTAAATATGGGCGATAGCGATGCTATAGATCAGGAGTGACTATCCTTTTCTAATCAAGAGCCACATTCTCAATATTGAATGGGTTCGCGGGCCAGTGACATACTATCGGGTGAACGGGACAGGATTGTTATGCTTGTAACTTCAGTTTGATATGCTTTATACGGTTCTATATTCAAATTTCACTTGAAATGTCTCTCAACTTTGGTCTCAGGCTCTTGGCAGAACAATGGTATTGTTCAACTTGGTATTGGCAGAACAATTCTTAATAATAATTTCCAGTGTTCATATGAGGGAAGTTTGTAATTTTGTTCAAATTACACAATTAAAGTAATTATTAAAAATTTTCATCTACAAGCATAGTTTGATCCAAACACAGAGAACAAGATACGAGAGCAATTCAAAGTTTCTGAAATCTCTATCGGGAAAAGTGTTGTAGAATGGCAATTAATCGCCGTTTTCAATTGTGATCCGAGTAAGACTTACTTCAATATTAATTTTCCAATGATACTTGGTAAAATCAATAAATATACATCTGTACTGATAAGTAGAAAGGTGTTAAGTCAGTTTTCATGATTTTTCAGGAGAGCAAAAACAATGCTCAAAAAATTCAGTATGTAATTTATGAATCATCATTGAAAGTATTAGAACGCTAATCGTTGCTCTGTATTGCTCTGCACATGTTTACTGTGTCCAATAATGGTTTCTCCCATATTGACATTTTTATACAGGTGTAAACAAAAATGTGAACGACTTAAACCCTTTGTATCAAAGTATTTTATGACTTGACCCTTATTGATCTTGATTTGAGTTGACTTGTATCATTTACATCAATACCCTATTGCCGCGTCTTGAAGGGAATAAGTTGACTTGTAGCATTTATATCAATACCTATTTCTTTTCTTGAAAGTTATAAGTTGACTAGTATTATTTTTACCAATACCTATTAGATTTAATTCCACCTTTAAAGGTTATGAGTTAGCATGTATCATTTATATCAACCATGAATGATTTTTTTCTGAGATGTATCCATTTTACCATGAGAATAACTCTAAAACAATACCATATAGACTTAAATCCTTTATACCAAAAAAGAGAAAATTTTTATGAACATGTAGAGAAGTCAAAATCGACATTTTGTGACTGAACCTCTTTTTACTTATCAGTACAGAAATAATACATACAAATTAAAAAATACTATGAAATATAGATTTTTGTTATTTCTCTTGTAAATTTGGCGATTTAATACGTACAGTATTTTCTGTTAGTTGGTTGAAAGCCAGAATAATGATTAAATTCATACTGTCTTTGAATCCATCAAGTTTAGAAATGAATTGTGATTGCAGAATTGTGATAGTGTCGTCACTGCTGCATGAGCGTGGCACAATCGACTTTGATAACTTGAACGGCGAGAAGGGCTTCGTAGGGGGCATGAACCCTGCCTACTGCAACTCGAAGCTGGCCAACGCCTACTATTGCGTAGAGCTAGCCAAGCGCCTGGCGCCGCGGCGACTGGACACCGACGTGGTCGCTGTCTGCCCTGGCTTCTGCTACACCAACATCTTCCGCTACTCCAACCTCAAATGGTGGAAGTACTTGCTCTTTCTGCCGATCGCTTTCTTCTACATGCGCTCTGCCAAACAGGTCTGCCAAACATCATTATTTCATACATTACAAATGTTCAGATCAAATGCTACTCCATGGGCCCCATTACACTCAATTACAATTTATTTAAAAATGATTAATGTGTGTTTTGAGTTGTAAATTGGAGTGTGTAGCTAATTGAAAAATGTTGAAGTAACACATAACTTCAACAATTTTAATAGACTTCCACTGCAGGTGCAAGAGTTGGATGAAAAAGTGTTCAAGAAAGTGCTCCGTGAGAAACTGATTAATCTCCCTCTCTATTCCTTGAATGACGAGGAGATTGTAAGATTTGTCAGTCTCTTTGATCGGCCTTCTTAAGATAATTGTAAATATTTGAACTTTGTATTTTATCAATCGACAATGTCTATCCAGTTTATGAATTGTTCACAGACGGAAGAAAAATTGAATTGAATAGCAATACCAACGTTAATCGAATACTGCTATTATAGCGTAGACCTCACTAGCTACATTTTGACTGTTGACATTTAGCCCGATCGGCTACATTACACTGTTTTTATAAATTAGAATAGGAACTGTTTTGGGCGTAAGCCTGTGGTACTCTTCTGAACATTGTGTAATTCTGAATGATAAAATAAGTGAATAAATTCCATATTATTTTTGTTGATAGGGTGCACAGAACGTTCTACACTGTGCTCTTTCCGAGGAGGTTCGGGGAAAATCTGGCGAATTCTTCCGCGACTGCAAGCCGTACAAATCGAAGCACAATTTCGATCCAAACGTTAGCAGAGCCCTTTGGAATGCCAGCGGACAAATGATAATGAAATAGTGGTCTAATCAAATTGAACCAGAATAAGCACTCCCAACTATCTCTAAATGTCAACAAATATTAGAAGTGTTTTTGGATTGAATTTAAAATTTACTTTCTTTGTATCTAGAGCAGAACAAACGCACCAAATTCCTAACTAGACCTATAATAATCAGTTAGATTTCAAAGCATTTATCTTGAAAAAGAAAACATCAAAATATTTATCATTGCCTCTGGAGCTATCTCCAGGGCCCTATTGCATGATAAGCTAATAGTTTATAGTCACCGCACGAAAATAGTCCGATAGAAATAGGAACAGATGTGTTGTCCAACATACTTGATCTGTATAATGATTTAAAATTTTGAATTTGATTAGTCCAAGCGTTTGAAAATATACTAGCATCTAGTCTAAATTAAAAACACGCAACACTCATTCAGTAATTTGAACCATTTTCACAATCACAGTGATAAATGAGCTGAAGAGGATTGATATATTCATTGGTAGACTAGCAACTTGTCTCATTTAAATTTAGATTGAATATCATTGAATGTTTCAAAATCATTTCACAATATTGTTTTGTACTTCTACAATTAGATTGAAATATTGCCAACAAAATATTGTTTCTTATTTCGAGTTCAACATTCCCCATCCTTACCCTTTGTGCTGAAGAGATAAGATTGGTTTAAAAGTTGATTTTTTTAGTTTATTCCTTACACGCTTATAACTTCGGAACAATGCGTTCAACCGACGTGACCAACCATTCAAAAATCAAGCTTGATGAATTTTCTACATTTTTTGTGATATTTTCAACAGTTTGCAATATATTCGCTATTGAAATTGTTAGTAACGTGATTTTATTCATTTTTTTTTTTTGCTATTTCTGGACTTGTAACTCTCCAACAAGGCATCGTAGAAATGAATGCTTATCGTAGGTGTATTTATAGAGCATTGAAATCTCTTCAATTTGATGCATAATTTAACTATTTTATGTTTTCAGCATCTTAAACACAAAAAATTACTTTAAATTAACTAAATTTAATAGTTACAGCAAATTTGATGTGGGGAGTGAGATTTTCAATTTGGCAAAACATCGGTTCCACACCTTTGAGGGGTTGGAGATGCGCACTTTTGCTATGTTTACCACCTAACTGGTCCCAATTGAGCTGCAAAGTAAAAAATTGTGTGTCAGACATTCCCTTCAAATTTCCTTGTCGAACGATCAATTATTGCAAAATTGAAATTACCATCCCCTCATTATTAAAGCTGTTTAGCTGCTATAACATCAATTCGGTGTAGTTCAAATCTATACAAGGCTTTAATTCATATATTGGTGCTCAAATAACTTTCAATTTATAAAAAAAACAATATAATATTTAATTCCAAGTTGAAATGAAAAAAGTTGAAAATATTATCCAGCAAAGTACTTTTTTACATATTTTTTCATTCAAAAATTGTGCCATGAATGGGTCGGTCAGAAGTCATCCTCCATGAATCATATCAAATTCTTTTATTGCTGTAACATTTTTACCAAATGCATAACAAAGTCAAAACATATAAAACAGTCATAAGATCACAGATTATTTATCACATATTATCTAACAGTTCATTTTTATTGTATGGACATTTTTGAACAAGGAAAGTTTTTATTCTATTCTTAAAACATTTAGTCTCTAAGACATTTAAAATTATCAGGTGAATTATTAAACAGTCTGATGCCATACTCAATAAAACAATTTAGTGTGTACGGTATGAATAATTACATTGATTTACTCCAAGTGCTGATGCATTCCTAGTAAAATGATTATGAACAGTTTTATTCAAAGGAATAAATGCAAAATTCTTCTTAATATACATTAAACACTCAAAAGCATAAATATCAGAGACAGTCAATATTTTCATTTGTTGGAATAGAGGTTTACAATGTGTCCCACCATGGACATGAGCAATCACTCTTATTGCACGCTTCTGCAAAACAAACTGTCTCTTAACGTTAGTGGGTTAACTATAATTTTCAAACGGTTCAATAAAAATAAACCTTTAGATACTTTCTTAAATAATAAGTTTACACGAGTCTCCCACTTTAGATTATTTTGAAAAGTGATGCCCAAACATTTTTTATTGTCACTACTAAGGTGCGTACAGATATACGCGCCGCGAACATGAGCAATTCACTTTTAATCAGCTGACTATATCTATATTTTACAGAAATGGTATAAGATATAGATATAAAAAGCTTGGCATCAGCTGATTAAAAGTAAATTGCTCATGTTCGCGGCGCGTAAATCTGTACGCACCTTTAGAAGTGAAGCGAAACTCCAACATTTGGGTTTTGTCTTTGTTAGGACACGAGTGAATTTGCAGCAGGCCAGTCTTCAACAATTAAATTAACACAATTTCGTGAGTCATTCAACAAGTTAATACATTTGATCTGAATAGCCAAGTCATCAGCAAACATGAATGACTTTACAATATCATATTGCTTATGGCAGCCGGAAGATCATTAACATAAATGATAAAAAATGAAGGGCCCCAGTTTAGAACCTTGGGGGACACCAAATCCCACTTCAGAAAATTTTGAGAAGCAGTTGCTATAAAAGACGTGGCTGAAAATGCCACAAAAACTGCTGAGAACACGGCAGTGTCTGAAAACATGGAATTGAAAATGCAATGTACATTTGAGTTCTGATAATTCTTGTTCTGCTACAAGAATTCTTCTGTAGCTGCTACTAATGTCCTGATTTTGCGTGCTCAAGGCTGGCCATTCAGAGTAGAACATGCGCATGATATACATGTAATCAATCATACATTGTTATATCATCACAGCAAAAGGCTTCAAGCAACATTTTTTGAGGTTAGGTTTTGTATCTCCAATTTTTTTTCATTCGCTGTTCTATTTGAGGTTCAATTACTCTTTTATCATTATTATTTGTAATTTTCCAGTGGTTCATCTATTCTACAATTGGTTCTTCATTTATGTTAGAAACCTGTAGCTGATTACAAAACATGCATGATGAACATATGTGTGTGCAGTGCATGATAAACATGCATGTAGGCCTACATCCTATTATATTAAGCGAGCAATTTCTGTATATCTGTTTATATTTTTATATCTGGTTATTTATGTTCATTGGATCTCGAAAACGGCTCTAACGATTTTCACGAAATTTGGAACATAGAAGGTTTATGATATAAAAATTCGATTGCACAAGGGGCCTATTTCACAAAGGTACAAGTATTGTTACCAACCATGGTTGGTACGAACGTTACGAATGTAACTACGAACAAGTACTTGTAGTTACAAGTTTACAAGTACTCACGTTTCACAAAAATTTATGATCTACAAGTTTACAAGTTTACAAGTCTACAAGTACTTCAATAGTAAACATAACCTATTTTCATGATTATTTCCTTTTTTCATCCTTTATAAAGGTTACTTGTACTTTTCAATAATTACTTTGAAAATATATGAAAGCAATTTAATGTTTTTTGTACAGTGTACTTCATTTATTGCTGAATTTGTAACCTACACACTATATGTACTCTGTATATATATAGTAGATGTACTATATATAGGCCTACTGTGTATATATACTATAGTACACATAACCTATGAGGTAACACATTAATAACTATTTTGGAAATTATTAAATTTGATTTCCAGATGCATATATTTCCAAAATAATCAATTTTAGAGGGATATAGGGCATTTTTGATTATTAGAAATATTTATTGAATATTTAAAATCATATTAATGATCACTTGTAAATCCTTTACATAGCTTTCCACCTCGGTAGAAATTTCATATTTACGAACAAGTAATTTTGACAAAAATTGTTGGCTACAATGAAAATCTTTGTGAAACACTTGTTCGTAACAAGCAAATCACTTGTAAACTTGTAGAAATTCATTGTAACTACAAGTTTACAATTCTGCTTTTGTGAAACGCTAGTAATCAGCTGTTCTCCAAAACCATGGTTGGCAACAAGACTTGTAACCTACTTGTACCTTTGTGAAACGGGCCCCAGGTCTCATCCTTGGGAAACTCGCTGAACGACATATATAGGGCCGGTTTCCGAGCTCGTGATTTGGCTAAGCTCTAGACTTTGAACAGCTGGATTCAGAAAATTGGCTTTCCGAAACGGGGCATAGTCGCAGTCATTGTCTCTTATTATAGTCACGTTTGAATTAAATTTCGAAGAACTAGAAAATTGAACATAAAATAAATAGAAAGTAGTGTAAAGTTTCAGCTATTTTGAATTATTTAGGAATGTTCAATTTCGTCAAGGAAAAACTTTTCCAATTATAGAAATTGCGACTACAATTGTTTTGGAAAGCCAATTTTCTGAATGCAGCTGTCTAAAGTCTAGAACTTAGCTAAATCCCGAGCTCGGAAACCGGCCCATATTGTTTTCCGTGATCTATACTCTGTTGTAGCATAACCTTTTTTCTTCTCAATTCAGTAAAATCTTTCATAAAAATAATCATTTAGGTAAAATATGAGGGGATGAAAATCCAAGTGATCTAAATAACTTTTCTCGAAATCGGGTTTACAGCTGATTTCAACTCATGATAGTAGTATCTTTTTAGTGTATGAGTGGTATAAATCCTAGTTTCCTCTACCCTCGTTCAAGCACAGACTGAGCCCATCAACAAATAACCGCCATTCTGTTCAGATGAAAGTGGTCCAACTCGGAGTTTTATCACTTTCTTGTATCTCAGAGTTGTATCAGAGTTGATTCTTACCATAGTATTGTTGAACAAGACGCTGAATTATGTAGTTTTTGTCAAAATTGAGTTTAATTATTGGATATTGTAGTTTAATGAGTACTTTATCTCATACTATCCTTGTCAGTTGTCACATTGTTTTCCTTTGTATTTAAGCCAATATTAAGGTACCATTGAGTTATAACACATCAACTTAGAAATAATGAGTTCTGTTGAGTTTCAAAACAGTTCTACACTCCATCAAACTTGATGCGATGACCTTTAATTAGTATTGCAATAGTATTGTACCGTACTTGAAGTGGTACCACAACTCTTACTATTACATTTTTATTCACAACAATATTAAGGTACGGTAGGTACCATTACTGTAACTCTAAAGGTGCGTACAGACTTCGTACAGACGAACGTCACTCCAGCAGAGCGATTGATGATCGACCGGGGTCCAAGAGTGGTTCGACCGGGGAACGCGAGAAGATCTAACATCTTCCGTAACGTTCATGATGGGTGTGTGGGAGGAGCGACTGTAGTTCGATGGTGGTACTAGGGCGGTACGAGGGAGGAACGTGCTCGGTGCGGGTCGGAAGCGCGAATATGTGTATGCAGCTTAATATATTTCTCTACCTATGAAAGGTGCCTGCTTCATCCTTTATGACTCTGTTTCGATCACTTAGGGGCCGATTTCCGAGCTCGGGATTTGGCTAAGTTCTAGACTTTACAGCTGGAGTCAGAAAATTGGCTTTCCGAAACAGAGCATAGTCGTAGTCACGTTTGAATTAAATTTCGAAAAACTAGAAAATTGAACACAAAATGAAATAAAGAGAAAATAGTGTAAAGTTTCAGCTATTTTGAATTATTTAGGAATGTTTAATTTCATCAAGGCAAAATGTTTCCAATTATAGAAATGAAAAAATGAAAACTGTGATTACTGTCATAAACACTGCGACTACGCCCCGTTTTGGAAAGCCAATTTTCTGACTCCAGATTTTTAAAGTCTATAGAATTTAGATAAATCCTGAGCTCGGAAACCGGCCCGCCTAAAAGGATAATTATTCATCCTTGGTTAAAACAGCTGAGACTTTCGTTGTCTGTGGATAGTGAAAAGTGAGCGAGTGATTCTGTGGAGAATCAAAATATGGCATCCCCGAAATTCATAAGATGACTTTTAGCCAGCTGTGAAATATAAACACAATAATTTTAAAGAATTGTGTTCTGTTTATCAATAAATAAAAATAAGAAGCAAAGCTTGGTGCCCCGATATTGTTTACTATACATGTATATTTTCTACAGTTAGTGGCCAGCCTTAGAAATGCTTACTCATACGTACATTTATATCTGTCTGGTATTTAACTAATTTAGTGAGGTCCACGTTATAATGGCAGTGGAGAAAGATAGGAGAAAAACGTTACCGAACCTCTGTTTTGTCAATGCCTTCTATAGACGGTAGCTTATTGATGTAATATTAACTGTTCATTCTCGTTTAAAGTAATCAATTATATTTTATTAATCAATAAGTTACATTTTTTAATAATTTACATAATTGAAATGAATATTTCGTTAGTTAATTATTAGAATAATTCTACATTGTTAAACGAGATCTGTCAACAGAGCAAAGCGAGAAAGAGATAGCACTATCCGCTTTGTTGAATGATAGAAAAGGATAGCAATACCATTGCTAATTAAACACTGCCATTATAACGTGGACCTCACTATAGGCTATTATATTTGACCCCTTGAACGGGTGCATACCAACTGACCCAATTCCCATTTGACCCAACCTACCACTTGACCCAATTTTTTTAAATCGAGAAAAGCCGCGAAACCACTTGATCCAATAGACATCTGACCCAATATACCAATTGCCCCCAATATTATAAACATCACAAAACCATCTGACCCAATTGACATCTGACCCAACCTACCACTAGACCCAACTACTGTGCTGCGCTCTCGTGGCATAGTTTATGGTGCGCAAAACATCAATGCCTTCTTGATGAGTGGTACTCCTTCGACAGCCATGACAGTTGACATTCCGATATTTTCTGGTAGATGTCAGGACGGTCAAGACTAACCTACTCATGTGGTGACATTTGGTACTACATTTTCAGTATTGTTTTCAAAAGCGGGAATCATAATTATTTTCAAAGTTGACTGCTTGAACTGTATTTCAGAATATTATTGAACTGCCTTGATGGAATTAGAAAATGCCTTGATGGAAGATTAAATGCATTAACTATTATTTGAAGCTACAGTAGTTTAAAATATTGGAAATTTCAGTCCACGAGAAACACTTGATGATGTCTTGTTTAAAGATTAAAATATGGTAGGCCTAGGTAGAATACTAATAAAAATCAACAATATATACTCTTGTGAAAATAGAGTAGTATCTATTATGTTTCAATCTCTGCTATGTGAATGAGTAAACATTGAAATAGAATCTATCCATTCTAGAGCTAGAATATAAAATAATAATGAATAAAATGGCAATGTCGTTTTATTTATTCACCCATTAATCACCATGATCCTGAATTTGACCTTGGATAAAATTCAGTGAAATAGGCATAGTCTGTCCAAGCAAAGAAGACCCTCTGGAAAGATGGGAAATTGACTCAAGCTCGGTCAATATTGGTTCAAAAATTATCAATTTGACCTAAAATTGTAGGAAACAATTTGATCCACTATTAAGACCACATTTATAATGGAAATTTGATCTCATTTGCTATGTATCTTCTATAATATAACAACAAATAAATGGCCAACAATGGTCAATAGTAAATTTATTAATAATCATTACAAAGTAAAGTTTTATTTATCAGCAATGATGTGCAGATCTATGTTAGTCTGGTAGGGTATCTAACAAGAATGAGAAAAATAAGAGTTTTATGAGCTGAACCTTGTTCAGTTGACAATATGATCTTACAGCTGAAATCGTAAGTATATTCATTAGTCTATATTGTATCACTCCGGACTTGGCAATTTGTATTGAGACAGCTAGGCTGCTTTCATATATTGTTGTATTTTGTCGTTTTGTTGCATGTATTAATGTATTAAGCCTCATGTTTTGAATTTTGTCCCTACATGTTTATTATAATCTTGAATATTGGGCATATGATATTATAAAGATGAATTTGAAAACATGAGGCTTAATAATGCAACAAAACGACAAAATACACCAATGTGAAAGCAGCCCTAGGTTTGAACTGGCTCTTATTGTTTTCTGTAAAAGGCAGAAAATTGGTTGATCCGTATAGCCTACTGTATCCGTATATTCACAATGTAGGTAAACATCAAACATCATCATTCACTCACTCATCATCATCATCATCACCTTTGCTTAAAATACTTGCTATCAAGTCGCAATTGTAACAATAAATTTTTAAAAAACTGGAGATGTCCAATGAAAGATACCAAAAAAAGTGTTAGGCCTATGATTTTATGGTAGCACAACTGGCGCGGTAAGGAGGATAGATTCAATTGGGTATATTTACTAAAGCTGAAGAAACAGTTCCGATATGCCTCAGCAGAGAATATGTGGACAGATAATGGGATTGATGTGAACTATTTAAAGCAAAATTGTATAGAGCTGATACATAACTTATATATAAATGTGGTAATATTAAGCCTGCAATTCAGATGTGGGTAGAGCCGTACATTCCCAATCCTCTCCCAGATACACGAAATTGAATCCAAATTTTGTTTTGGGTGAGCAATTCAAATACGTATGGATTGGCTTTCTAAAAAATTCGATGTTTAACCCAACTGAGATTAGCTGGTAGGCCTAATCTGGTTATGTTCTTATTTGTTGAAGAAAAGGGTATTTGGATAAATTGTAAAGAAAACTGTCCAATATATGCAATTTGCAAACTGACTAAACAGTAGAACACTTCTTATTGGTCTGTCCAATGTATAATCACATAAGAGACAATTCATTGCTAAATTTATACAGAATATTATATTGTGAATGACGAA